>NC_140166.1:102413726-102556925 GCF_963971535.1 Notolepis coatsorum
CATCATACCTCAATAATCGCTCCTACCAAGTGTCAGGGACGGGTGTCCCCCAGGGCTCGGTCATTGGACCCCTTCTCTTCTCCCTCTGGGTAACATTATCACGTCTCATGCCTTCTCGTATCATTGCTATGCCGATGATACTCAACTCTTCCTCTCCTTCCCTCCCTCAGATATCCACATCTCTGAGCGGATCTTGGCCTGTCTGTCCGACATCTCCGCCTGGATCGTCCCTCAATCTTTCGCCGTCGACTAAAGACACACTTCTTCAATCAATATCTGAAAAAAAATAATAAAAAAAATAATATATATATTTAACTAACCCTAACTAACCTTACTTTCATGCACTTGTGCTAATATACTAACCTACACTGTAGCACTCAAGACTTTGATGAACATTGTTACTCAGCTGATAGAGTTGTACCCTTCCTGCTGACTTGTTGTACAAAACTTGTAAGTCGCTTTGGATAAAAGCGTCAGCTAAATGACAAAATGTAAATGTAAAATGTAAATCATACATGTTCCATTTTTGTGCAACTCATATCTACAGGCTTCACTAATACTTGTATTTGATTTTATGTTTTTTTTTTAAATTGCATAAGCTTACTGCATGTTAATGGCCTAACTGCACTGCACCACAACAAATATGATTAAGCTATTACAGAAAAGAGAAAGGAGGACAATAAAAGATTAGGTGTCGTGGTAAACGAGTGGTGCTTGTTGATGGAAAACAACCAACTCCCAGACCTGGGCCCTAGTAAGGTTCACCTTACCTGGTTCAACTAAGTCGATCAAAAGTCCCATTATCCAGATTCAATTAACCCGATGTTTGAATCCAGGCTTTCCCTGTTCCTCGACCACTGATCTCGTTAATTTGAACCAGACTTGATACTCAGGATAATTGCGCATGGCCACCTCACCTGAAAAGACAGCAGGTGTCGATAGCTTGTTGAAAACTTTATTAACAGATTGCAGAATGGGTACAATACAGTATGGCTCAATAGCCTCGCCGACAAGTTAAATGCATAATCTATAGGCACATTTTTAAGTCCCTCATTACCCCAATCAATCAGATTATATTTCTTTAAATGTGCCTGCTGGCAGTAGGCTTAATGGAATGAATAATCGAATGAGATCTTGCTTTTGAAAATAATTAGTTCAACTCTTTCAGAATAAGTAGATAAAAACAAGCCCAAAGAGTATCTAATTGATTCGAATTAATAGATACTTATGAGGATATCTGTTCTTTACAGTATGTGCTTAGGTATCATGTACTATATAAATACATGGTTCCCAAAGTTTTCAAGGCACGACCCCTGAAATAACGTGTAAGAGAGGCTTGGAGGCTTGCAGTTTCATTATTAATCAGGTTTTAATCTGTTTCGGACATCATCCATAAATGCATTGAATTGATTAACCTTTGGTTTATACCAGTGACACCAGTCATGTTAATCACCTTCTTGTTCATCATCAGATAACAGTGCTTGAACATATAAATGCATTTTCTCAAATTCATTCATCAAAACGTCAAAGGCTTGCAATTGCTCATTCATTTTCTCAAATCACGTCCACGTCATCAAATCCGTCAAACAGCGCATCTCCTCAAACATTTTAATCCCAGTTACAATATCACAATAACGTGTGAGTGACAGTGATACAATTCAACAATCCACATATTCAGATTCGTTGTAATTCATATACACAATCCACGCATAAAGACGCTTCAATTTATGCTTGAATGAAACACAATCCGGGCGCTCCGTTAAGCAAATACATCCACAGCGGAGAATATGAAACTAATCAGAGCCAAACGCCCGATAGGTTTCATTCATTAAAAATATCCCTGCGGGGGGCTTCCGGTTTCCGCTCAGGTCGGATGGCTGCTTGATTCTTTCGAGCTCCGCGACCACTTCACATTAATCATTATAACGGCGTTAATTTCACGCCATATGCTCATAGCACACATCGTAAGGATGTCCAAACAAATACCGAACCTGACTGGAACGTTAAAAGAGGAAGACAGAGATTTTATCAGAACTTTATTCCATGAGGAACTTGAAGCTAGCACGCTGAAGCTAGATAACAGATTGGACTCGTTCCAAGCAGAGCTAGCAGGCATGACCACGCGGCTCTCGGGAATGGAAGAGGAGACTAACTTTGAGTCCAACTCCACCGATGTCTCATCTATAAAAGACAAGATGCTTATTTATGAACAGAAGGTGACCGACCTAGAGGACCGAAATAGGAGATGCAATATCCGAGTCTACGGCTTACCCGAAAGCACCGAGGGTGATGCGCGGAAATGGTTCCCATCCATCGACCCTCCGGAGATTGAGCGTGCCCACAGAATCTTCAGAAACGGTCCCCCAGAGAAGGGTGAACGTCCTCGCCCCTTCATATTCTGCTGCCTGCGTTTCACTGCACGCCAGGCTCTTCTTCGAGAGGCCAGGAAGCATCCTCCAACTGTGGATAACCATCCCCTCAGATTCGCAGCGGACTTCAGTGATTACACTGCCAAACGTCGCAGACCCTTCTCTCAGGCTATGGACTACGCTCGTGAAAAGGGCATAGAAGTTTTCCTACTCTACCCAGTCACCTTGAAAATAAAGATGGGCCACGGTGTTGTTACATGCAACCGCCTATTCACCTCACTGATTGAGGCGCAACGCTTCCTACGGAGCGGCATGGTATCCTCCCCAGCCGAGGGAGACGGACCCCCCTCGGCGGAGCTGGCTACGGGAATCATGGTATAACAGGCCCTGAGCCTGATTAAGCTAAGTACAAGGCGTGCTTGTTATCCGACTCTGCCAGCTAACACTACCGTTGTCACGCGCCTACCATCACTTTTTGTTCCAACAGAACGGTAACGCTCAAGGTTTATCTCCGCTGTATTATCTCAATGACGGGTATGCATATTGACTTTTTTCTCAGACAAGCTGTGTTTTAACGTATCTGCTTTTTATCGTCTGCACATTGAACTTCGCATTGAACTTCGCATAGATTTCTTCTCTCTGTTGAGCGAAGTGGGTTCCTTTTTCTAATTGTTACAATATACCTTACAAGTTTTTGGTATGGTTAAGTTGCATAATGTTGTTGTGGTTGTTATGCTCGGTCATAGTGGCCAATATCTGATATTTGATCGATATCGGAATTTTGTTCTGATGGGGGGGAGGAGGGAGGGAATGGGGGGATGCGTTGCTTTTTGTTTTTCTTTTCATTCAACTCACTCTATTTTATTTTTGTTTTCACACTCATGCTCGGAACTCAATAGGACCTTAACGAGTGGATATGTTTCTGTTCTAATGCTCTACTCCAAACAAATTACATTCAATCATAATGCAGCCCTTTTAGACCATGGCTAATTTAAATATCTTGATCTGGAATACAGGGGGTCTTAATGCACTGCATAAACGCACAAGTGTACTAACGTTGCTAAAAAGGAAGGAAGTGGACCTTACTTTACTGAGTGAAACACACCTTTTAATGACTGATAATGCAAGACTGGCAAATAGATTTTACCATAACATAAGTTCTTCTTCTTTTAGCACTAAGTCCAGAGGGGTAGCCATAATAGCGAAGTGAAATTTGAATATTAAACTGTTAGATGTGTGGTCTGATGCAGATGGTCGAATTACTATTGCTAAAATTGAATACTCTAACCGAAAAATTGCTCTGATCTCTGCATACACCCCTAATTTGTATGATGCTAACTTTTATACTGTACTCACTGCAGCTATGTTTTTTTTTATATGCTTTTTTTCTCCTCCTTTTTCTGTGATTTTTTTCTCCCCATCCCAATTTACCTCTTGTGCCAATTCTCCGTCCCCTGTCCTGATCGTTGCTTGCATATGCCCCCCACTGGCCAGTTGTAGGGAGGATAGAAGCCTTGCATTACATGTCCCCTCCGACACATGTGGAGGCAGCCTGTCCCATCTTTTCACCTGCCAGCACGGACTCTCATTTGGCGAGGAGTAACATGTAGGAGGCTCACACTGCCCCGGCATTTTCCTGACTTTGCTGTGAAGGTGCCCCAACCGATCTGTAGGAGTCGCTGTTCATAACGTCCAGACTACCACCTGTGATGGCTCGTGAATTTTTCTCCGGGGGGGTCGATACCAAAAATTTACATGTAACTATAATGTCACACAGCACACAAACATGTGCGTGCGCACACATGGCAAAACCACACACAAAACCCTACTGTGTGCGTCAGAGCGTCGGTGAAACCCACAAGCGTATGAATATTTAAGTAGGTACAGTTACAGTACAACTATCACTATTGCCATCAATCAATATGATCACAGTCCATGCAGCAGCCATCCCCACACACAGCGTGACGTGGAATCTATCGTTACACAAGGAACTGCAAAAGATCAGACCTAGTAGTATGTAGTATATTAACTGTACAGGGCTGTACAGCATATTTTGCATATTGTTAAACAAGCCAAGGCTAGCTATTAAACAAAGACTTACCATCACAAGAGTTGAATGGGGTGAGATATTCAGCTGTCCAGTCCTTGTTGTTGTTGTTGAACAACAGACCAAGCCATAATCCACTTCTTTTAAATCCACTCAAAAAGAAACTCCAGTAACGTTTACAGACAACCAGGCTTGTTGTTGTTGCCATAATCCACTTCTTTTAAATCCACTCAAAAAGAAACCGTCGTTAGCCGCATCCAGCCGTCCCCTGGCTTGCAGATCGCAGTCACGTAAGGGCTACAAAATATCCGGACCGGAAGGACCCGGCTGCTTGGTTAGATCACTAGAAAACGCGCCCGGCTTCCATCATATTTCAACGCACAGTGCGTTATTAATTGGCTGCGATGTACAGCGATGAAACCAGTGCACGCCCACTGTGTTCGCTATATGACTCGCCCAGCCTAAGAGGTAGTTATTCTCTATCAAACAGTGACTTCCTGTGATTCACAAAACAATTATTTATATTTGATATATTAACGTTATATTGTGCATTGAAAACACAAAAATACTTAAAATTAGTAAATATTATTCATTTTAAACATGTTTATTTTATTTCTAGGGGGCTAAAATAAAAATAAAAATAAAACTTTTTCTTCTTCTCCTGCTCTCTTTACCAAGGGGGGCGGCGCTCTAGTGCCCTCTATTGACCAGCCGCCACTGACTACCACCCTTCGACTTCCCACCCGCTAACTCTGCCAATTGTGTTAGTATGAGGGCCGGCCCAAGGCCGAGGCAACGCAGACAGCTGGATTCGAACCCGGTGTCTCTTGCGTTGGTGACGAGCGCAATGTCCGATGCGCCACCCAGCCGCTCACTGCAGCTATGTTGAAACTGATTACTCTTTATAGTAGGAGCTGATTTTAATGCAGTATGGGATCCATTGATTGATACATCGAAACACACTGAAACCTTTGATCAGAAACAAGCCACCACTGCCCTACAGGCCTGGTCCAAGGACATGGGGTAATTGATGTGGCATTCGCTCAACCCATCCATGAGAGATTACTCTTTTTTCTCTTCGAGACATAAGACCTTTTCCAGAATTGATTGTTTTTTCTTCCCTGTGTCTCTTTGATAGCTTTGATGCTGACTTAATGCCCATTGCACTTTCAGACCACAAAGGTATCCTTCTCAAGGGTTCTTTCACTAAAATAACATCCCGCGCCCCTAGATGGCACTTTAACTCAACGCTGCTGAAAAACGGAGAGTTTAACCTGCAATTTAAAGAGAAGCTCACTGAATTCCTGCAGTTTAATGCTGGCTCGGTACAGGATCCCAGAATTCTATGGGATTCGGTTAAGGGTTTTATCAGAAGTAACACTACTCTCTTTGCATCTAATCTCCTCAAGGGACGTCTCTCCAAGCTGGTGGATTTGGAAGGGCTTCACGCCACGTTGATCTCCTCTTTGCAGCAGAACTACTCTAGTCGACTGGATCTTCAAATTAAGGTGGTGAAAAAAGAGATGAACTCCATTTTAAGACAACAATCTGAATTTCAAATGCACAGGACAAGACAGCACTACTACTTTCACGGCTCCAGGCCTAGCCACCTACTAGCTATGAAGATACGAGCCAGTGAACAATTTGCTGATATCCCTTCCATTAACCAACAGGGGGAGGGAACCTCCAACCCCAAAAAGATTGATGATACATTTCGCTCTTTTTATTCCAACCTGTCAGAGGTGGTCTTTGATCATACTAAGCTGGAGGACTTTCTTAATCAAATCAACTTACCACAGGTCTCAGAAGATGACGCTAAGCGGTTAGCTGCACCTATCACACTAGATGAGCTTAGGGAGACGATTGCTGATATGCAACGGGGCAAGGCTCCCGGTTGGGACGGCATTCCACCGGAACTCTATCTTGCCTTCTGAGATGTACTCGGTCCTTTATTACTTTCAATGATTTTACACTCAATCGAAGAGGGCAATTTTTCCAGAGATGTCAATATGGCGCTTATATCTGTTTTACTCAAGAAAGATAAGGATCCCACTGAATGCGGCAGTGTGATGTACGTGGGTTGGTCATTATCATTATTACTGTATTTGGAAGACAATGTGAACATCAGATTAGTATCATGAGTATGGTATTATGTTATTCCTGGTTGTGTGATGTGTCATCTTCTAATCCTGTTTCTTTTCTCTTTTCCCAGATACCTCTCATCCTCCTGATTGAGCTGATTGCACCTGCTTGGTTACACCTGTGGGCAGTCAGTTGGATGAGTGGATATAACCTGGAAGATGGCACACACACGGGGCGCCTCATTGGGAGTCACTGCCACGTCTCAGAGTGGAGTGAGGAGGCTGCCTTCTCTCTTAGCTGTCGCGTTGGAAGCGATATAGTGGTGGCGTGGTATTAGTGATCACTGGTTGTGGATCGATCCCCAAATGGTGGTGGTGTTTTATGAAGGACACACAGTTCACTTGTTTATTGTTTGTTTGTCTGTATGTGTACCGTGTTTGTTCTCCCCTTACCTTTTTCCCTTTATGTGATCTGGGTTGAAATCCCCACTGACAACATCCCCTTTTCCCTTTGGGAAAAGGCCATGGGTTGGAAGCCCCACACATAATAAATCTGATTTGCCATTTGAAAACGTCTCTGTTTACTATCTGCCTACCCGGGACTGTTTAAGAAGCATTTTTCTACTGAGGCGGTTGTTTTTTGCTCATGTAACACCTGCCCAGATTACTATCTTGTATGGTCAATAGACCTCTGTACATGACATAGGGGCTCGTTAAGTTTGCGCAATTGTATGGTTCCTTGTTGGTAAAATAACGGGGTGACTTGTCGATTGAAGCATGTCAGGTGTAATAAGATAGCGTTTTCTAAATTGGTATTGGTAGGGGTCCATTGTCCGTGCACAGTTGATTGATGTAAACCATTATTGTTGTGATGCTCTTAACCATTCTATTTTTCTGCCACATAGGTAACGGGGGGGTCACCTGCTTGGCTAGAGGGTGGGGGGCACGAGTCGTGATTCCGGTGGAGTGCGCAATGAAATTGGTAAGCGACTGAAGATATTTGTAGCCTTTCATCCATCTAGTGGAGTAGTTTATCTGGGATAGGCTAGAGTGACACAGGTGACTCCTAGTTGAGTGGTTAGGACCATTTGTTATTATTTTCATTTAGTAGATGTGGTCAGTTGGATTGTTTTGGTTAAGAGGTATGAAAGCAGAATGTGTCTATTATTATTGTGCACGGCCATGGTTAATTAAGTGAGGACGTGATATATATGTATATATATATTTTTTTTTCTAACGCACACATAAAAACATAATATGGCTGTGTCGGCATTTGTTTTGGAAGCCTTTATAGCGGATCCGACAGAGGGTCAAGTGGAAGGTTGCACTAAGGCGGAATTAGGCCTTATTGCTAGGCATTATGCTATTGCTGTACAAAATTCCCAATCCAAGGCGGATATGAAGGCAGCTGTTATAGCGGGGTTGGTGGAGCAACAGGTGTTTAGCCCGGCTCAGGGAGTAGTGAGTCATAGTGATCAGGAGGTTGCACACACTGGCGAATGGGTTAACTCTCCCTTACGTGATCTTGACATGGATGGTGGTGCTATTAGGAAGGATGGTAGTACGGCCGGAGCTGAAAGTGAGACCGCGGGCGATTCGGATAAAGACTCCACGTCTTCTGGCCATGCACGCTCTAGTCTGCGTTTGGCCCGTCTCCAGATGGAGGAGAGAGCTCTGTTGCGCAGAGAGGACAGAGACAGGGAGGACAGAGCAGCTGACAGAGAGGACAGAGCAGCTGAGAGAGATAGACGGGACAGAGCTGACAGAGAGGACAAAGCAGCTGAGAGAGATAGACAGGACAGAGCAGCTGAGAGAGACAGGGAAGCTGTACGAGAGAGGGAGGACAGAGCAGCTGACAGAGCAGCTGACAGAGAGGAAAGAGATAGAGAGCTCCATATTACACTGAAGAGGATGGAGCTGGGGAGTGTTGGCTCTTCTTCACCCTCCTCTGAAGGTGGCCATGGCAGTTTTAATGTTGGGCAACATATTGCTATGGTTCCTGTGTTTCGAGAATCTGAGGTGGAGAATTTTTTTTTGAATTTTGAGCGGGTAGCGGGGGCTGCGAATTGGCCGGAGGATCAGTGGGCACTATTAGTGCAATATAGGCTCACGGGTAGGGCTCAAGACGCATGCCAGTTTTTATCAAAGGAGGACAGCATGGTATATGAGAAAGTGAAGGGTGCTGTCTTGCGCGTATATGAACTGGTGCCGGAGGCTTATAGGCAGCGGTTTAGGGGACTAAGTAAAGCTCCCTCGCAAACACATGTCGCATTTTCCCATGAACAACGGATGGTGTTCACTCGTTGGTGTGAAGCGTGTAAAGTGGATGGGGTCGAGGCTTTGAGCGAGTTAATCCTCATGGAACAATTAAAAAAATTTGTGCCTGAACACATGATAATACAGTTGGAGGAGCGAAAGGTTTCTACCCTCCAGGAAGCTGCAGTTTTGTGTGACGAGTTGGCAATGATCCACAAAAATGTTTCTGCATCACATGGTTCTGTGCGAAATGATGTGTATGTAGGAGGCGACGAGCGATCATTTCGACCACGCTCGCCTCCGTCAGAAAAGAGACATTGTAATTATTGTAGCAAGCAAGGTCATTTGGTGGCGGACTGTTATGCATTTGTGCGCGATCGGCAGAATACTGACAGGCCAGCTCAGGAACCAAAGGTGGTGGGGTTGGTTAGCACTGTCTCACGCCCTGGGCGGGGGAAACCAGACAGTTGTTTTGATCCTTTTATATCTTCTGGTTTTGTGTCACTGTCGGGTAAGGTCTGTGACCAGCGCGAGGTGAGGATCCTTCGTGATACAGGTGGTTCACAGTCCTTTATGCTGGCGGATGTATTGCAGTTAAGTGTAGAGTCGTCTTGTAATACAAATGCTATTGTGTGCGGAATAGAGATGGGCTACACGCCCGCTCCGTTACATATGATACATGTGAGGTCAAAACTAGTCACAGGTTGTTTTCCCGTGGCGGTTCGTTCCTCTTTTCCGGTAGCCGGAATTGATTTTATCATGGGAAATGATATAGCTGGGGGGAAGGTTCTGTGCGATGCGTTGATTGAGTCAGCAATCCGGCCACGCTCGCCGCCGTCTAGGAGAACGGTGGTGTGCAATTATTGTAAAGAGACAGGCCATGTGGTAAAAGGATGTCGTACGCTGAGGAAGCGACAGGACAGAATCACGAAGTCAGCCCAGAAACCAAAAGGTGTGAGTGTTGATTTTGTCATGGGGAACAAGTTTGCTGGGGGGAGTGTGATTCCTGTAGTGGGGGTTGAAAAGGCTCCATTGACTGACTTGTGTTGTGATGAATTGCTTGATAATCACCCCAATGTGTTTTCTGCTTGTGTTGTCACCAAGGCACAGGGCGGGGAGCGAACTCAAGTTTTGACGTTGAGTGAATCTGTCGGGGGCGAGGCTCTCGCCGGGGACAAGGGGCCATCTGTTGGCGAGATGGAAGAGGTTGCTGTATGTAGCGTTCAGGGGCAGCTGGTAATTCTTGAACCATCTATTGGAGAGATGGTGATGGAAGACATATCACCTGGATCGTATCCACCTCATTTTTTCATTCGTGAAGCATTGTCGCCCGAGCAATTGCTCGCTCTAACGCGGTGGAGGCTGGGTTTTCTAGGCCTGTGTGGTGCTGGTGTGCCTATTGGTGGGTGATATAGGGAGGAGAATTTTGTTTTTGTTGTTTCTGTTTTCCCTGGTGTGTGGTACTAATCGGATGTTGGGTAATAAGTAATAATGTTTTGCTAACCCTACAGGTTCGCTCTTATGGGGGGAGGTGTGATGTACGTGGGTTGGTCATTATCATTATTACTGTATTTGGAAGACCATGTGAACATCAGATTAGTATCATGAGTATGGGTTATGTTATTCCTGGTTGTGTGATGTGTCATCTTCTAATCCTGTTTCTTTTCTCTTTTCCCAGATACCTCTCATCCTCCTGATTGAGCTGATTGCACCTGCTTGGTTACACCTGTGGGCAGTCAGTTGGATGAGTGGATATAACCTGGAAGATGGCACACACACGGGGCGCCTCATTGGGAGTCACTGCCACGTCTCAGAGTGGAGTGAGGAGGCTGCCTTCTCTCTTAGCTGTCGCGTTGGAAGCGATATAGTGGTGGCGCGGTATTAGTGATCACTGGTTGTGGATCGATCCCCAAATGGTGGTGGTGTTTTATGAAGGACACACAGTTCACTTGTTTATTGTTTGTTTGTCTGTATGTGTACCGTGTTTGTTCTCCCCTTACCTTTTTCCCTTTGTGTGATCTGGGTTGAAATCCCCACTGACAACATACCCTTTTCCCTTTGGGAAAAGGCCGTGGGTTGGAAGCCCCACACATAATAAATCTGATTTGCCATTTGAAAACGTCTCTGTTTACTATCTGCCTACCCGGGACTGTTTAAGAAGCATTTTTCTACTGGGGGGGTTGTTTTTTTCTCATGTAACACCTGCCCAGATTACTATCTTGTATGGTCAATAGACCTCTGTACATGACAGGCAGCTATAGGCCCCTAAGTCTCCTCAGAGCCGATCTCAAGCTATATGCCAAGGTTCTAGCCATCCGACTTCAAAAGCATATGACATCTCTAGTTCACCCTGATCAAACTGGCTTTATAAGAGGCTGCCTGGTTGCTGACAATATCAGACGGTTACTGCACGTGATTGATGCCAGCAAGGATGTCGCAGTCCCTACAGCTGTCATGTCCTTGGATGCAATGAAGGCCTTTGACAGATTGGAGTGGTCTTATTTGTGGGCAGTTCTTAGAAGGATGGGGTTAGGTGAGGGGTTCATTCATATGATCAAAGTTCTCTACACAGGGCCTTCGGCCATGATCTTAACAGGGAAGTTCTGCTCGCCACTCTTCTCTGTCTCGTGCTCTTCTAGACAGGGTTGTCCTCTTAGTCCCGGACTTTTTGCCTTATCCCTCGAACCTCTAGCTCAATACATAAGACAATCCCAGATTATATCTCCTGTTTCAATTCAGGGCACACATCACCATATCAGCTTATATATAGATGATGTACTCTTATTTATGCAGAATCCCGCCATCTCTCTACCTCATCTTCTCAGCGTAATAGATGATTTTGGCAGTCTATCCGGCTGTAAGATCAACTGGCCAAAATCTGCCTTTCTTCCACTTAATGAGACTGCGAAGGCTACCATCCTCCCTTTATCAGTTCCATGCTTCTGTTACCTCCTCCTGTTGGTTACTGGCAGAGATTGCACTCTGCCTCATATAAATTCGTCTGGAACAACAAACGTCTGCGCTTAAAGAGATCCACTGCCCAGAGGAGTAAACAGGGTTTAGCATTTCCAGACATCAAATATTATTTTCAAGCTTTTTCTTTGAGACCATTGATCACTTGGTTTGACTCTCAAGCAGCCGTATCCTGGTGACCATTGGAGGAGAAGATAGTATCCCCATATAGACTTCAGGATATAGTGTATACCAATATATCAATTAAGCAATGCAATTTACGATTTGGCCCTCTTATCACACATGTGATCCAGACTTGGCGGGACACCCAGAAATTGTGTACTAACCGGCATCGGTGGCATACACGTTCCCCTCTATTTAATAACAATCTACTCCTTATTGGACAACAGCCTATTAGGTACCCTAGATTGGAAAAGAAAGGCATTCACACGTTGGGGGATATCTTCGATAACTATGGTCTCCGCTCTTTCCAGGATCTGAGCGAGGATCTGAGCGAGACATGAGCAAGTGCCCATGTCTACATGTTTTTATTTTTTTTTGTCTTTTGTATTTTTTATTATGTATATGTTGTTGCCCATGTCTACATGTTTTTATTTTTTTTTGTCTTTTGTATTTTTTATTATGTATATGTTGTGGGATCACTGCACGGCTCTCTGCAAGTGAGCCGGGACCATCAAGACCACCTTATTTTATATTTTAATAATTTGTATTCTACCTTGTTTCTGTGCAGGTGGGGTATTTTGGGCCCCTGTTGCTGCGGGTCTGATGGTCGCGGTCGCGGTCTGGGGGGGGGGCCCTGGTTCGGGGTCTCTGCGAGTCGTGGTGTTAAAGAGGCATGATGCTTTGATTCGCTGGGGCGCCGGACTCGGGGTCCTCACGGGATGGGGATCGTGGCTGTCGTGGCTGGAGATGGCGGGGGCTCAAGATGTTTCACTACATAGTATATATATATTTTCTTTCTTTTTCCTTTTTCCTGTTCCTTCCTTTACATATTTGATTTATATTATAACTGTTTCGTTTGTATTCATTGAATTATTAAGTGTCTTTAAGTGTCATTATGGTTATTATTAATTATTATTATTATTATTATTATTATTATTATTATTATTATTATTATTATTATTATTATTATTATTATTATTATTATTATTATTATTATTATTATTATTATTGTTGCTGTATCTGTCCGGTGATGTCTTGTTTATTATTGTGGTAACTGTATTGTGCTTTGTCTTGTTTCATGTAAAAAAAAGGAAAATAAAAAAGATTTGATCAAAAAAATATATATCCTGCAGGATTTACATTTGCAATGCGCCGTTATTAAAATAACCACATAGTGTGTATCGCGACTCCGAGCACCGTATATATGATGTGCATTATTTAGGACAAAGTAAATCCATAGGCTGAATATGATTTATTATAAGCATTTTAGGTATATTATTTTACATTTCAAAAGCCCCCTCTAGAAAAACGAAGCAAAAAAACATAATTCAGAATGGTATAATATATATAATCTACTTCCTGCTTCTGCAAAGCAAGCTGCTTTTTACTGTTGCTCCGTATTTTTCTGCCTATCGCTAATGTAATGATTTATTATAGCCCTTTCAACTCTAAATACTCTGTACGTTAACTCCCAGTTCCTATGGTACTTCTCCAGAACTGTGAATTTTCTTATCTATTCAGATTTATGACCACAGTGCTCCGTCGAAAGGACGAGTAGCAAGATCTCTCCGTGGGAGGAATAGCGAGATGAAGAAGTCTCCGTCTTATCAGCTACACACAAAGGACTATGTCGGCCACTGAAGGCGAGGATATTTATGAAAGACAAGGTTTTCCTTGTTATTTTGAGTTTTAACGAGACGGAAGACGATAGTGGTTTGGTCGTGTGAGTAATAGAGCAACGGACCGCTCCAGAGCAATGGACTGCTCCGTGTTTAGAATAGAGCGACGCACAGCTCCAGGGCGACGGAACTGCCCCGTGTAGGGGAGAGAAACGGACAACTCCAGGGCGACGGAAACTGCCCCGTTTAGGAGAGAGCGACGGACAGCTCTGTGGTTGTTGAGCGACGGACTGCTCTGCTGTATGATATTTCATAAAGACCCCGGTTGTGAAGTGACCCACCATCACCAGCTAAGTACCTAGCTTAGCTTCAGTTTAGCCTAACCTGAAAAGACAGGAAATAAGGGAAGATGCCGGGACTCGGCTTTCCCACAGAATGTACTAACTGCTTGAAGATGAGTATGAGGATTGTAGAGCTGGAGGCTCTGGTTTCTATCCTGCACCAAATCCAACAGGATGAGCAACTCATTGACTCTATTTTTGAAGCTACTACAAATATAGCCAACGATACCATGATTGAGACCTGGCCTATGCTAGCAGCTACAGAACAGCACCACCCAAAAGACGGTCCTTGGCACAACCAAGGAGCTAAACCAAAGCAGTGGACCACCGTCAAGGATAAAAGGAGAAATAAACGAACCAGGACCTCACCCCCGGTACCGCCAGGAAATAGTTTCAACCTACTTTCGGAAACACGCATATCAACACCCAAAGCAAAGAGACTTAGAAGCGTGGCTAACGATGCTAACGAAGCAAACAGCGAGCATAACGGAGCTCGCGCTAACGACGCTAATAGCAGGAATACCGGAGCTCACGCTAACACTAGCGAAGCAAACAGCTGGCATGCCGGAGCTCACGCTAATGCTAGCGAAGCTAACAGCCAGCACATCGGAGCACACGCTAACAACGAGACAACGAGGAAAACAGAGCCACGAGCGACGTGGCTAGCAAACACGACCCAGACTGAGCTAACGGCTAACAGCGAAGAGACTACCATACGCAGAGGAGAACGTTGCGGTAGCCGACACCGAAGGTACGAGACTAGCATTAACATGACGGCTACTGAGAAGGCTAGTGGTACAGCTAGCGAGGCTATTTCACCAAGGCCACAAGACTGTGGTGAGAACCGGCAGACTTGGCCTAATCCAAAAACAAATGGCCCCAGAACTGTTGGAAAGAAAAATACTAACTTCACACAGAAAACAGACTGCATATTGATTGGAGATTCCACAACAAGGTACGTGGAAATGGCAAACACAGAAAATCGATGTCTAGAAAACACATCTGTGAAGGAGCTGTCCGAAATACTTCCAACACTCATCGGGCCAAACATAACAAAAATTGTCATTCACTCTGGATCGTTTGACATCCTGCGAAGGAAAACGGGCACAGAGACATTGAAAGAGGATATCACTTGTTTAATGAACACACTAGACAAATATCAGGATGTATCCATCAGTGGACCAATTGCATGCTATCGCAGAGGACAAGAAGCCTTTAGTCGACTCCTAAATTTTAATTCATGGTTAGAATCTGCCTGTCTTACACACGGACTGAATTTCATTGACAATTTTAATGTGTTCTGGAATAATCCTGAACGCTTTCAGAGGAATGGATTCTTCCCAAACCGCCTTGGTTCGAGGCTTCTAGCAGCAAACCTACGTCATGCCTTAGTGACTTCCAAGGGCATCAAACTCATGATACAAGCACAAGCACAAGGCGTCCTGTCCCCAGACAAGGCCATCATGGCCACCAGCAACCCGCTTGATCAAATGTCCCAGAGAGAGCTAATCAAATCAGCTCATCATGCACTCGAGGAGATGGGGACAGTCTGCTAGCACCAAAAAGGGTATTAAATGAATAGTACAAACACCATGCCATCTTTCAAAACATACCGGTAATCTTAACCAGCCAATGGCATGGTAAAAGCAATAATAGATATACACCATCAATGCGTTCACCTGCTATTAACCTCAAAGCCATCAAGGTCAAGCCAAAGCAGACCTCCTCTAAAGAAGTCCAACAAATAAAATTAGCCCTCCTAAATGTCAGATCACTGAATAATAAAAAAAAATTAGTAAATGATCTGATTAAAGAAAATAACTTAGATTGCATCTGCCTAGTAGAGACATGGCTCAATAATGACACAGCTACATCAATAATGATAGAGGCTTCTCCACCAGACTATAATTTTGATAAAATACCCAGAAAAAATAGAAGGGGTGGAGGAGTTGCAGCAATTTTCTCCTCAAAACTCTTGTTTAGAATCACGGAACTAGGCGAGTTCATGTCGATGGAATATCTTGCCATTGAGCTCAAAACAGAATCAACCATTATTGTCACAATATACCGACCGCCCAGACACTCACCAATATTTATACAGGAGCTCTCTGAACTGATCTCATTATGTGTTACCGGATATGATAAGGTGATCCTAAATGGAGACTTGAACATCCATTTTTAATAAGAAAACATACTTCAAAACTATAGAGCTATAAAATCTACTGGATAGCTTTGATCTAACACAACATATAACAAATGCAACCCACAAGCTTGGAAATACATTAGACTTAGTTATAACAACAACTGGGCTAAGCATAAAACATTTCTCAATAACTGAATTACCTGTCTCCCACCATCACTGTATATTTTTTGATACTCAAATAACCCTTACTAAAACAAAAAAATAAATCATAGTTCAAAAGAGGCTCCTAAAAGACAAGGCTGAATCAAAGTTCATTAATCTTATCAGACTACATGAACCACACAATCATGACAGCTCTCTAAATGAACTGGTAGAAAATCTCAATGATGCACTGTCATCTGTATTAGATTCTGTCGCCCCACTAAAAATGAAAAAGAAGAAAACCAGAGCCTCGCCCTGGCTGAACTATAATGCGGTCAACAAAGAAAAAAGGAAATGTCGTGCAGCAGAGCGAAAATGGAGAAAAACAAAAACCACCATATGCTGTGATATATACAAAGATGCTTTAACTGCTTATAATAAAACCATCCGCTTAGCAAGGAAAGACTATGTCATGGAATATATTATCATGTCATTATGAGTCTCTGTTATTTTATCATGTCATACAGCTAGAGTTTCAGTCCAACCAGATTTACTGGTTAATGTGTGTATGTCTCTTTAAGATTACTCTATCATTCTCTCAGTCGTAACGAAGTTGCTGTTTCTACCAGCCATAGAGCCATAACCCAAGGTCATGGGAACTGTAACATGGAGCTGTTTTTCCTTCCAGGCTTAGCCATAACATAGTCGTATTATTAATTTCTCTAACCAGCCATTTTGTTTTCTTCTACGTAATTTCATGTATTCAATTGTATGTCTGACCAGGCCTCTAGGTCAGTCCCTGTCAGACGCTAGGGGGTAAACATGTCTGTCTCTGGCGGGTGACTGGCCTGGCAGCGTGGCCACGCTGTCATGAACTTTCTTTATTAAATAAACCTTCTTATTATTATTAATAATGACTCAGAATGATTAATGTAAACGGCTCATCGTTTGTCCTTTAATAATTCCCATTACAGATGGCGACGAGGTGTTTTTTTTTAACCGATGGGTGTCGAGGTCGGCCGCCAAACGGACTCTGCAGAAAGGGTGAATCCTGGAATTCCGGGGGAGCGCTGTCTCGAGGCTCCTCCGTGCGAGACACCGAGGGGAGAGAACCAGCTGCGCCGTCCGCTTGGCTGTCACCTCCGGCATGAACCTTGGGGACGCGTGATAAGGAACACTCGGTGAGCTGTTGACATTCTGATTTCTGTTTAAAAAATTTTTTGTTTTTAAATTTATAATTAGAGGTCTAAACTAGAACATGGTGCCGGTCAGAGCTATTTTTTAAATGTATATTACTAGGTGCTCTGCAGTGGTTATTTTTTTTCATTGTATTGGTGTATTACTGTGCTTGGTAGACTGGCGATGGTTTTTTTCTATAGTTTCTCAATCTTGGTACGTCCCGAATGTATTAGGCAGGGATTAGGCTCGTGCCTTATAGACGGGGTGCGGGGGCCTACCACGAGTATAATAAAATATGTTGACGACGAGAAGAATTATGGGATATTTTTTTAAATTAGGTTAATATATATTTTAGAGCGATGGGGGTCGAGTTGGCCGTGAGCCGAGGCGCTATGCGGGCAGGTTGAAATCTTGGGTTTCAGGGAAAGCGCTTTCTTCTTCTCAATACTCCCCCACACATGGGAAGGGAGTGAGGAACCGCTTGCTAGCGTCCGTTTGGCTGCCAACTACGGCTAGAATCCATGGGAGCGTGGGGGAGATATTCGGTGAGCTGGGCATTCTGTTTAGAAGCGGTTATTTATAAAGTAGCCATTCTGTTTAAAAGCGGTTATGTATAAAGTAGCCATTCTGTTTAAAAGCGGTTATTTATAAAGTGGCCATTCTGTTTAAAAGCGGTTATGTATAAAGTAGCCATTCTGTTTAAAAGCGGTTTTTGTTTCTATCTATAAAGTAATTATGCGAGTGGGGTATTGAATATAGGATAATGTGTGTAACCCCCCTGTGTTTCCTTGAGTACTGGGATTTAAGGGGTATGTTCTGGCTGTACGCTGTTTACAGGGCTTTTTGTCTCCGAGTGCTCAGGAGGAACCAATTTTTGGGGGCCACATAATTTGTACATAGTATTGTTTTTTTTTTTTGGGTACCTTTTTATGGTTTTTCTCTGGACACTTTAGATTAAGAGGTATGTTCCGATAATTAGGCGTGAATTACATTTGTATCCGAAATAACAGGCGTGTGCAAAATGTACTGTGGTTATAGTGGAAAGGGAAGTTCATGCAGATAGTTTTAGGCACTGATTCTGGGTTTTTTGGTTGTTTTCCTAACAAAGAGGCGGGAAGTTGGACCGTGCGTGGGATGCCAAAAGATAGGGGGACAGGGGCTTATTTCGTGTGATTAGTTTTCCACTGCCTTATCTGGTCATACTGCAGTTTTTCTGAAAAGAAATAAGATAGGGGCATTGTATCCGAAATAACAGGCGTGATACGCTACTCCACAGAGCTTTTTTCTCGAAAGTGTTCAGAGGAAACGATTTGTATGCCACATATTTTATTGTGGGCTTTTATTTTTTGTTTGGTTTGTGTTTACCTAGAAAATGGAAAATGTGGACAGTTTGGAGGGGCCAGAAAGGGGGGCCTGTGGGGTCATGACGGGAGAAGCTAAGGGGGCCTGTGGGGTCATGACGGGAGAAGCTAAGAATCTGTTTTTCTGTCTTTTCTCCCACGGTGTGCCCGGGGCTGGATTTTGGGCTCGGTGTCTTTCCGTGTGCGTCACCGCCACCGGCCGTCCCGTCTCCTATCCGCTGGTCTCGCCGGCGACCATCAACTCCGGTGCGCCGGGCATTGGTGTAAAGACTGTGCCTATAAGGAGGGGAAATAAGCACAATGGCGTGCGGAGGTGCAGGACGGGACGGGCCCACAGCGCATTGGCTGGACGCACGGCGGGGAGACATCGACCTGAGCTCAGGCAAAGTATAGCGCACACTCACATGCACGCACACAGATCGATGGAGATACAGGTACAGCAATATATTAAGGCCATGTGAACAAATCACTGACAATGGGCCTTCTGAAATTTGTATTAGTAGCTCCAAAGTGATCATAAAGTGTATAGGGTTTAGGTATACCTTTGAGACTGGGATTTAAATACATTTCAATATATACCCTGTTTTGAATCAACATAAAAAAAAAGAAAAAAAAGAGAGCAGCCATAAAGGCACAAATATGGGTAATTATTTTTATTAAATGCTATTTTATCTGCATCGTTTGTGTGTGTTGACATTGCCATGGGTGAATTTACGTCAGATAGTATCTTGTTATTCACAGTAGAGCTGGACTGTTTTTGCTCATCATCACATTGTATCAGCCACCAAAATACTCATCAATATTTACATAGATTGACACTTGTGTCTGTGATCAATACATACCTGTAGCTACTGCCGGAGAAATTGGGCTGCTAAATGAGGATTAGAGATCAGTAACGTTTTGGTGGTGTTCGTTCAGTGATAACAACATTGGCTAAATAGCTAACAAAATGAATACAACATATAGCGTGGCTAACGACACAGAATAACGTTAAAACAAGTGCATGCATGATTGTTTACAATAAGCGGGTGGTCAAAGGACTGACATAACGGGTAGATTGCCTGCACACCACGGGGCACACAGGGGTTCCGCGAGGTGCCTGATGGGAATGTTTCTTTAAGAACAACTATTGAACTAAACAAATAGTCTATCTAGTGCTTCATGTGTATACAATAAGTGCTTAATCTAATAACATGAACTAAAAAAAAAGAAGTCGATCAAAATGTCTTCACACGTTTCATAAAGTTATTATAGGAACTTTATCAACTTGACGTCCGCGGCAGGCGTCATTGCTTTTACCAACAGGGTTCCCAACGCGGCTCTGGTTTGTTATCGTTTACAGGGGAATACAAAGCGGCTGTCGTGATAATCACACAACAATACTTCCGGTCCGGTCGGTGGGCTTCATAATAAAAGTCTAGAAACACCGGAAAATACGGAGCGGTGGGCTTCAAAATAAAAGTCTAAAACACCGGAAAATAAGTTTATTTTGTACAGCGTTTTCCTCCACGAGTACTCGAGTACATCATGTGATCAATCGATCTGGATTATTTTTGCCCATCCCTAGTTTATCCTGTGCTGAAGTCTCCATTCCAATAGAGATAGTGTATATTTTGGTCTTTATTTTGCTATACATTGCAGCAAGTCATATTGTTTATTGTTGAAAAGGATCCCCATTAGCTGTCGCCTAAGTGGCGAGGGGAAGCCACTGTATATATATATATGTATATATATATGTTATGTGTGTATATATATATATATATATTGAGGGGAGAGACAGGTATAATGGGGGGGCAGAAGGAAGGGGCTTCACTATGGAAATGTGCTTGGAAGACACAAAACATAACAACATGAGATACATATGACAATCACAATTAACAATGTAGACATCATTATCAACATCAGCTCACATATTTAAGTAGTGCATTCTTAGGTGGTATTTGAAAGACACTTTACTATTCAATTTACTTATGTTCAGTGGGCAGTTATTCCAATGATTGATGGCACGATGAACAACAGTCCTCTTTAAAGATTTTGGTATTGTATGAGAGGGCGCTGTCATCAGGTATCAACGTAGTATGTGCGTTTCTCTTTAAGAGAGGCACACATTAGCCAGTCAAAACAATTTGGTTATGATCTATGTTGATCCTTGCTATAAGGCCATAAGTGACATTGTTATGGGATCCGCTCTGTTTTCCTTGTAAAGCAGCCATAATAGTCATTTCAGCCAATCCTCAGGGTGATGCATGGTGTTGCAACTCCTTCCACGTCATATGTGTATATTAACTGTCTTGCCGAACGAAAGATCGCTCTCACTTGGTGATCGGACATTTGTTTACATGGTCTGATTACCAACTGCGCATTCCTTATCAATTGATCAATGTGAGGAATTAAAACTATCTTCTATTCCTTATTTCAAACTTTGGCCTCAGAACAAGTTATTGCTCATAGATCCGTTTTTGTTTTCCTTGTAAAGCAGCCATAGTAGTCAGCCTTGCCCGCAGAACAGTACATTTGTTCCTATAATTTGCCTGAAAGAAAGCCAATGTTGAGGGTCTCCAGAACGAAGAAGGTCATCTAAAAAATGATTCGTTGATAAAAGATTTAAAATTCCTCCTTAAAACTGTGGGGCAATGGTCACTTATGCCTAGGTAGAGAACCCCACTAGCTGAGATCCTGTCATATTTATTGAAAAGGGAACTGGGAAAGCAGCACTACTCAACCAGTCAATATTAAAGTAGATTTATTGGGGAGTCAGAATCAGATTTCTTCAGCCAGGACAAGTACAGTAGGGCTCAATACACACGGTGATCGAAATGTGTTGGCTTAGCAAAGGGCGATAGAAGGAGTGGTTCAGAGGCAGGATGTTTAGCACACTGCCAGCGAGAGTGGGTTTTTATTTTTTGTTTATTTGGTTTGTCCAGTTCTATTCATATCTGATTTGGCATAGTATGGAATTTTGCCATAACAATGACTGGATGGAGTGTATTCTGATTTATGGAGTGATAAAAAGAGATATCCAAAATCCCCTTTGGCTCTAATATGTCGACAAAAATGGAGCTATAATTTTGAAAATGGCTTTATCCAATGTTCAGATTTCTGTCCTGGAATTATATGCAAATTAGTGCATATTTAAGTAGATCAGGCCTCATTTGCATGTTTGAACATACAATTGTGATAAAAAAAAAAAAAAAAGTAGTGTCTTAATGTAAGTAGTCAACTGGGGAAGTTTCATTGTGATATATATTAGTTCACCTGCAGTGTCTCCCCTTTAAGTTCAGTTCAGTCTTAGACCTGTCCTCTGGTAAGGAGGTGAGAACTACAACATGTCACCCCTGAGTGACAGTGTGATTGAATGACCTTCGTCCAGCTTCAGAATACAGTTTTTTTTATTATTAATTCTTTATTTTCTTTCTCTCTCTTTAATCTTATTCGTATGTCACCGGAGTGCACGTGATTGTGTTCAGTTGTGTTTGAGCCATGTACTGATGGTTTTTTTTTCCTTCTTTCTTTTTTCTGTGGTGGGGTCTTGCTGAACGGTCTCTTCACTCTCCTTGCGGTCCGGCACCCGTCTCTGACCAAGAGGAGGACGCGCAGAGGACCACTGTCTGTACCAGGCTTCTGCAGTTACAGCGGTGACACATGGACAGTACTCCGTGACCATCAGCCGAGCATGGACACTGAGACAGTTTCTAGCAGGCCTGTTCCATCAGGGCCACAACCAAGGGCCTGAGTGGGGGGACCGACTACAGCTGGTTTCTGTGAAAGTAAGCTGTCCCAATCTGCTCCAGAACTAGGAGGCAGAGGGCCTATCGGCTAGTGAACGATGGGGCGCTAAGACCATCAACCGACAGCTGACTCCAGTCTGATAGGATCAGTGGTCCTGAGATAAAGATCTTAGAGACAGTTTCCAGCAGGTCTAAGCCATTCACCGGACAGGCTCCTTGCATCGGAGGGGAGGATCATCAGGACCGAGCCACGGCATACATGGACTGCAGAGGGGGGTGCTTGGACCAGCGACCGGGGGAGGGAGAAGAGACCGTTTCCGGGATGAGGCAAGTTTTACCCACAATGCTTAGGTTTGAACCACAATACATGCAGATATTACAGTATTGTCCTAAAAGATGTTAGGTAATGATGTAATGAACTTTCTTTGATTCAGGTGGAGATTTTTTAATATGTTGTGCTATCTCCCGGAGAATGCAGTCACGTGTATTCTGTTTTCGCTATGTTATATTTCGTGAGCGCAGTCTATCTTGCAAGGTGTTTTCTTTTGTGATTTCAATTTTTCAGCTTGGTGGTGGGAGAAGTATGGCCTTGACAAAACCAGAGGCTGGACTGTACCCTTGAGTCCTGCAACCACCGTCTGGGCATTTGCAAAGAGACGATAATGATGGTTGCTGTTATGACAACTTCTCTTTTGCACGTGACACGGGGTCTATGCAGAGGACCTTTTGTTTTTTAGATAATAAAAATTGTTTTTGCTGGGTTATTATAATCTGTGTTTGAATGATAATATTTTTTGTTGTCTTTATGAAATGATAATGATTGTGATTAATAATTATCAAGAGGAGGGAACTGTCGTGGAATATATTATCATGTCATTATGAGTCTCTGTTATTTTATCATGTCATACAGCTAGAGTTTCAGTCCAACCAGATTTACTGGTTAATGTGTGTATGTCTCTTTAAGATTACTCTATCATTCTCTCAGTCGTAACGAAGTTGCTGTTTCTACCAGCCATAGAGCCATAACCCAAGGTCATGGGAACTGTAAGATGGAGCTGTTTTTCCTTCCAGGCTTAGCCATAACATAGTCGTATTATTAATTTCTCTAACCAGCCATTTTGTTTTCTTCTACGTAATTTCATGTATTCAATTGTATGTCTGACCAGGCCTCTAGGTCAGTCCCTGTCAGACGCTAGGGGGTAAACATGTCTGTCTCTGGCGGGTGACTGGCCTGGCAGCGTGGCCACGCTGTCATGAACTTTCTTTATTAAATAAACCTTCTTATTATTATTAATAATGACTCAGAATGATTAATGTAAACGGCTCATCGTTTGTCCTTTAATAATTCCCATTACAACTACTTCTCTAAAATCATTACAGAAAATGCTGGAAACTCCAGAATCCTTTTTTCCACTATTAATCTACTACTCAACACTGCCCCTACACCTCCTCAGTCATCAGCGGTTAAGTGTGAAGAACTTGCACTATTCTTTAACAACAAAATAACCTTGATCAGGGCCAGCATTACTCATGATGGAAATAAAGCTGATTGCAGCAAACCGTGCAATGTAACCATGAGAAGATTCACATCACATTAGATGTACTCTGCAAAACTGTCTCAGAATGTAACTCCTCCACATCAGACATTGACCCTATACCTACAGCTTTCTTCAAACGGGTGTTTAATAGTGTTTCAAGCTCTGTGCTAGATATCATAAACACTTCCCTTAGAACTGGTATTTTCCCAGATGCCTTTAAAACAGCAGTTGTAAAGCCATTGCTAAAAAAACCTAACTTGGATAGTAATGAAATGGCAAATTATCGTCCAATATCCAACCTACCACTCATTAGCAAAGTACTTGAAAAGATAGTTTCAGTTCAAATAAATTCCTTTCTTGAAGAAAACAACATCTTAGAAGAATTTCTGTCGGGATTCAGAAAATATCATAGCACTGAAACTGCCCTCACTAAAATAATCAGTGACCTCAGGCTAAACTCTGACGAGAATAAGATCTCCATCCTTATCCTGCTAGATCTCTGTGCAGCATTTGATACAATCAATCACGATATTCTAATCGATCGTCTTGAAAACCTTGTCGGTTTCTCAGAACATGTGCTAAGCTGGTTCAAAACATACATCAGAGGGAGGAAATTCTATGTTAGACTAGGAGAGCACATGTCTGATATAGTCGACAACAACTATGGAGTTACACAAGGGAGTTGCTTAGGTCCTTTACTCTTCTCCCTTTACATGTTACCGCTGGGTAATATCATCAGAGAACATAATGTAGATTTCCATAGCTATGTGGATGATACACAACTGTACATATCTGCTGAACAAAATGATACAGCGATTAGCTCCATTACAGACTGCTTACTGGCAATATATAAATGGATGAGTAAGAACTTCCTGAAACTAAATGAGAACAAAACTGAAATTCTAATTATCGGCCCCAAAACTAAAAAAGAAACGTTAATAAAGAACCTGGGAGGACTAACCCCTTGGATCAAATCTGAGGTCACTAGTCTCTGGGTTATCATAGATTCAGAACTGAACTTCAATTCTCATATTAGCAAAGTAACGAAAACAGCGTTCTTCCATCTCAGAAATATAGCAAAAGTACGACCATTTATTAATCAGAACGATGCTGAGAAGCTAATTCATGCATTCATATCTAGCCGGTTAGACTACTGTAATGCACTTTTCACAGGTCTCCCTATGAAAACCACAGAGAGGCTTCAGCTAATCCAAAACTCTGCAGCCCGACTGCTAACTAGAACCAAAAGGAGAGAGCACATTAGTCCAGTCTTAGCTGCTTTACACTGGCTTCCTGTAACATTTAGAATTGACTTTAAGGTCCTTATCCTTACATACAAAGCTCTAAATGGACAGGGACCTAGCTACATCACCAACACTCTAATAAATTACACGCCAGCAAGAACACTGCGATCATCAGCTGTTGGACTACTAGAGGCTCCCAGAAACAGTCAAAAGAGGATCGGTAATGCAGCCTTTATCAACTATGCCCCAAAACTGTGGAACAAACTACCCCAAAACATCAGGGAAGCCAACTCGCTAGACATCTTCAAAAGACAGCTTAAAACCTATCTCTTTGCTCAGGCATTTCAATGACTTACCTGCACTATTCTTACCCTGCCTACTTTTATACACTGCCTATCAAATTCATGTGTCGGTTCTATGCTAATTTTATCTTATTTTATCTATTTTATCACACTTTTTACTTCTTACTGATGCACTGCTCTGTTGTATGTTAAATACCCTGTTGTATGTCCGTTCTATTTTAGAATTTTTAGAATCATTATAAACAATTTTTATACTGAATGATTTACCATACCTTGCTACCTGTCTATCTTTTTTATGTTCGCTTATACCTGTTTTTTTTTACTGTTGTGAAGCACTTTGAACTGCAACCTCTGTATGAAAAGTGCTAACAAATAAAGTTATTATTATTATTATTATTATTATTATTATAATGGGATCTAGACTCTGAGGATTATTTCAGGAAGGGAGCTGGCATTTCTTTGCGAGGGCGTGGCCAGTTTATCGAGCTAACTGAACTAAACCCTGCGCTGGACCAGGTTCAAACTTTCTGATCTGTTGCCATAGTGATTTAGACAATCGCACTTCGAGGAACGGAAAGGTCTAGCTTAAGTAAAGTTATCCTTAAAATTATCGGGCCAGGCTTTGTGTGACTTTGTGTAACTTGTTTGGAGAAGAATGATGAATGCCCCTTTTTGTTTTTGTTTGTATGTTTGTTGTGCAAAAATAAAATAAAAATGAAAATAATAAA
Source organism: Notolepis coatsorum (assembly GCF_963971535.1). NCBI lineage: Eukaryota > Metazoa > Chordata > Actinopteri > Aulopiformes > Paralepididae > Notolepis > Notolepis coatsorum. The sequence goes on from NC_140166.1 coordinate 102,439,939, forward strand.
TAGAGCATTGGGTTAGTGTGAGTGTTTTGCTCTATACCAGTGGTTCTCAATGTGGGGACCCAGGGACCTTGAGGGGGGGTAATTTCACTAGAAGTTATCCCAACAATGATAAACTATCATTTCTTTTTGTAATATATATATATTTTTTGTAGATTTTCTTTTATTTATTTGTTCTACCGGGCAGTCCGGTAGAGAGAGAGAGAGAGGAAGAACGGGAAACAGAGCGGGGGGAAGACATTCGGCAAAGGACGTCGGGTCTGGGAATCAAACCCGGGTCGGCCGCTTTGCGACGCAGTGCGTTACATGGGTCGTCACTTGGGTGCCCAATGATAAACTATTCTGATCATAGGTTTCACTATCTTTAATTTCTCCAAAATTACAATAGACAGCAACCAAACTTCTCAGATGGGGGTCCCTGGTCCACAGCCTTCCATGCCTACTTTAATGTCTGTCGGGCTCCAAAAGGAGTCCATAACTCTCTCCAAGTTCACTTCCTGGGTCCTCTGTTAAGTCACGTTAGCTTGTGGGCTCAAATGCACAACACGGGAGGCAGAATACTGTTTATTACTGCGTAGAGGAGGGAAAAAACAGGTATGGTGAGTCTGGGTGTTTTAGCCTGGTGGGCTGGTGGTAGTGGCTGGTGGGTATTGCTGGAGGTAGTGGGCTGTGGAGGACACAGAGAAAAAAATAAGTCTTCACGATAAAATCGTACATGGGAAAATACAACATCAAAAATCATGAGAATTGTATATGAGAAAATACAATGTCAAAAATCACGAATTGTATATGGGAAAATACAATGTAAAAAAATACGAACACACATATGACAGACACCATAATGTGTAAACATTTGAGGATACTTGCCAGGCCATTCTTAGGGAAGATCTGACGCTGAATGAATGGAGAACCATGCTTCTTGTAGGCAGTGGGAGCAGCTGTGGAATCTCCATCCATCAGTGCAACTCGTTTCACCTGTGCCTAATATGCGCACATAGTGCCCGAGCTGAAGTGCAGGGGGTGTGTGAGGCAGGTATGGAGGGTTGAGCTGAAGTGCAGGGGGTGTGTGAGGCAGGTATGGAGGGTTGAGCTGAAGTGCAGAGGGTGTGTGAGGCAGGTATGGAGGGTTGAGCTGAAGTGCAGGGGGGTTGTGAGGCAGGTATGGAGGGTTGAGCTGAAGTGCAGGGGGGTTGTGAGGCAGGTATGGAGGGTTGAGCTGAAGTGCAGGGGGGTTGTGAGGCAGGTATGGAGGGTTGAGCTGAAGTGCAGGAGGTGTGTGAGACATACAATAATACCAATACTTTCCTGAGCACATTATACACATTCACCTAACATGAACTGTTTACATGAAGTGAACATGGACTGTTGACATGAAGGGACAGGGACTCGTACTACTAACCACTTCAACAACACAAGTGCTGCAACTTTTGGAAGAGACCAATACCATGGGGAAAGGGGGTGTGTGACTTGCAGTGTTGGGCAGTAGCTAGTGTAGCACTTGTGTCACCTACTTGTAACAGCTGTTCGCCACGGGCACAGTTCTAGGTACGAAACGAGGAGAGGAGTAATATGCACAATTTAAGAATAGTGGACCAGAGACAGAATTATAACAATAACCGGTGTTTATTCAATGCGCGCTAGCTAGACATACATAATACATACAGACGTAAACGGTAGTGGTGAAGTATCCCTTTTAGGTTCTTTCAATAACCTCTCCTTTAAGGAGGGTTAGTTCGATATCAAGTCCTAGATTGATTAGATCAACACATTAGGTTTGGTTCAGACGTCTCTGAGGTTATCTCTAGCTAAAAGCTAGGTTCAAGGTTGGATATTGGATGTATCCTTTTATCACCAGTAAACTCTATTTCAGTTTATCATTTCACTAGGTAAATGTCTAAACATATTAATTTAAAGCTTTAAATGTGCAGGGAACGCAAATACCTTACTAGGTGAAATGCTCCTTTAAACTCTTCCTTTGAAGGTGTAACACAACAAAAGTACCAAATGGAATATTCTAGGTTATGGGAATGCAAATACCGTATTAGGTGAAAATTACCCTTTAAACCTTCTTTCTTTACAGGAGAACCATTAGTGATTCAACTATAATCAATGTCATCAATGGGTTTCAAGTATCTTATTGGGTACATTGACCCTTTAACTCGTCCTCTTTACAAGAGAACATCAGTAGATCAGGTATCTTACTGGGCGTATTTACCCTTTAAGTCTCCCTTCTTATAGGAGAATATCAATAGTTCAAGTATCTTATCAGTGGTTCAAGTAGCTTATCAGTGGTTCAAGTATCTTACTGGGTGTAATTACCCTTTAAGTCTCTCTTCTTGATTCTAGTGTACCCATATATCAAATTAAATCAAATCAAATACAAAATACAATATCAAAGTAACAAAAGGTGAACAGGGTCGAAACCCTTGGAATGTCCTTGTGTTCAGGTCAGTTCAAACCGTGGAAGTTCTTATGATTCAAGTTCAGTCAGTTCAACCCTACCGGACTGTTGAGGTAACAGGAGTTGGGCAACAGGGGTATTCGAATCAGGCTGGCATTAGCCTTGAGCTATATCAGGGTTTCAGTGGGTTGGCTCGCCATCTTGCATCGTCCGGCACACCGCCTCGTCCCCTCGTAGGCACACGTGGTGATGGGTGGTCTGGACTCCTGGAACTGCTCCCAGGGTGGAACGGGGTGCTAGAAAAACCTGGCCTGCTTGTGAGCAGGCATTCAGAAAATAAAAGCTATTTACCATCTTTTATCGCTTCATCTTTTCATTGCTTTCAGAATGAATAATCAATCGGGCTACTTTTAGCTATGCTAAGCTAAAGTAGGCTGTCTCATCCCAGCACGTGGGATCATATGCCACATGCTAAAGTGCGCTAGCATGTGGAACATTCCCCACTCATATAAAACTCTCAAAAACATTCAAAATGTATATAGACCTTGTTCTTAACGTACAGCATATCAATACAATTATAAGTACTTCTGAAATGGTTCCTTCCTAGTTTTCATTTAAGAATGAGCTACGTTATTTAGCTTGTAGCATTATTAGCTTGTAGCATGGAGCTAACCATTTAGGCTATTCGACAAAACAGTCAATGTTGACGAACTCACCAAAACCGCAGGTTACTTTAACTGCAACGCTTCTTCCGTTTTGCAACTGGGGGAATCTTTTATAACTGTTTGATAACTGTTTTTATCATGCTATTATCTTGTTATCCAGCAACGTTATCAGCTCTGTTCAAGTGCGTGTTGAATCTACAGGGATTGTGTCTGCATCTGCGCAGTAGCAAGTCTTGCGCGCCGTAAAGCAAAATGTGGCTGTCGCGACATCTATCTCACTCACGTCATCTCATGTCATGACGCAATTAAAGGGCAATGTTGTAATTCAAAGGGACTTGGTACCCAATAATATTAACTACTTATGTTCCTACATAATAGCATTAACCTGTTAATCTGTAGACCGTTTTCGCCTAAAGGTACATGCCTAAGTAAATGGAAGATTGCTCCACTTCTGCAAGGTCAATTTGCATGTTCTTGGTATCTAGGAACATCTATGGACCTGGGGGTATGTATTTCCAGTGTCAGAAATATTGTGTCTGTTACTAGGCTGAGTAAATTGTAATGAATAAATTAATTATGATTAATTATGATTTATGATTTTGATGATGATGATAAAAAATTTAAAACATTTTCTGAAAAATGCTCACTGAGCTCATTCACCACCTTGTTGAGATCATGTGTACAAAAAATCTAAGCAAATGAACCGCGGGAAGATGATTAAACAGACGGATTTGTAGATACAGTAATTAATGATAATCGACTTTAATTATAAATTCATATTTGACATTGAACTTGACCTTGACCTTATTATGGCCAAATCATACACCTATGGATAGGGAAAATGCTCCTCTTTCCAATGGCAGGGTTGAATCTGGATTTAGTCATTTCTTGCGGTTTTTACGATAATTAGCATTTTCTGATTTGTATTTCCGATAAAACATATAAAACATCGGTACAAATGAAAATATACACGTTGACTACTGTTTTTTATAGGGTTATGGTATTTACTCTTGGCTACAATAATTTTTTTTGAAAAACATTAACCTCTTAACATCCAAGGGCCGACATTTGGACGATTCTTTGCCGACCTCTAGTGGCTCGGGTGTGCATTTCTTTTAATACAATATATAGGTCGAATTAAAGCCCTATTTGTTACCTGCCGATTGCCCTTTCAGGTGACAAAATCAGTTCAGCGGTTCTCGAGTTACATGCCGATATGTGAGGCGTGCCCCAAAGTACTCAAAAGTACACATTACCACCCCCGACTCCCGGGGCTCTAGCTCTGTCAATCATTTGGCGATCTCGAAAATCTTTGCACAGGGTTGTAGCCAATGAGTGTGGCTTTCCAATGATATGATAATTGGGGATCTAATACTGTCTCTATTGATCGATTTATGATAAAGAAAAGCAGGGTCCCCCTATAGGGGGACCTTAAGGCTTAACAGGTTCTATTTATGTTCTTATTCAATGGCATTAACTATTTATGTTCTTATAACTTAAATAGTTATGAATCTGAAACCTGGGTTACACTAGCTACAGGTAGCGAGGTTAGGGCAAAACATTACGGGTAGCCAATCAGAGGCAGGATAGGGTGGGTCATGCCGCTCCAAGGCTCCGCAAACCAGGAAGGAAAATCAAAACATAGACCACATGAAGTGAGCAGTCCGCGGCGCAGCGCAGTGTTTACTGTGTCAGCCAAAAACAAAGCTGCTCTCAACTTCCCACACGACCAGCACTAATTTGAGAACACACATTCAGTTGAGCTGATGAAAAGCTTTACATAACCATTGTCAACTGTTCCCTAACAGCACACAAGTCAGTGCACTTTTTTGTCAACAGCTAACTAACAGATAGCTGCTATCATGTTTCACTGTAGGCAGAAAATGAACAATATTATGGGGGTGGGGAAAAGAAAAGGCAAACGTTATTGTCATTTTGCTACTGTGGTTTGAGTTGAGACAGTAGTTTATCTCTTCTAAAGCACCCGACGCGGTACCGCCCAATAGCGCACTGTCTTTTCTTTTCGGCACTATTTTCAAATTTTTTGGCGGAGGGACACCATTTTTTGTGGCCATATTACAAACACCGGCCCCCACACACACAGCAAGTATCACTCCGCAGCTCTCACCAGAAGTCTATAAAAAACCCGTCAACCGCAGCTCCCGTTTTCCAAACTTTCCCCCAGAGCGAGCGGTCGCACAATGAATTTTCTCCGGGGAATCCGCGCCTGCCTGTACATTTTGAAATTACCGTGTAAGTACTGTTTTACTAATCTGTTGGACTTCTTATAGCATTCGTTAACTTTTATGACCGTCTATAGTGTTTGTGAGATGTTTTTACAGAGATTCTGGTCATATTTTCCATCACAAATCTTGTTTTGAAATCTACCGTGTGCGACTAGCAATTTCCCCCCAGGGAGAGTTACCTGTGAGTTGGCTAACATTCAGCGCTAGTTGCAGGCTAGCTGCAGGCTAACGGCAACACAGTTGTCGTATTTATTTCGCAAATGCAGTGTTTTCAAATAAGCCACATTGCTGTATTTAGTGTATTCATTAGTGGGTCATATTCCTATATGTAACATATCTCATTTTATCAACTTAGAATTGACGGCAGTGTCTAGATGCTGGAACTAGCTCCCATGCTAACAGCACCGGCTGAGATCCAGGAACAGCGCCGTCATTCCCCTACCCAGGACAAAACCTTCAAGAAGGGCGAGGTTCTAGAAGGAAGACAAGGCTCTATGAAGATAATGGGGTAAGTTTGAAGAAAATTTTTAACACACACATGAACGTTTTATAATTATCATCACAATATGTAAATAAAAAAAATATATAATTTTTTTTATCAAATCTAGTTTCATTAATTAATTAATAACTTTTGAACAATAGATGCTATTTCTAATCTGTCAGCTGTTCTATATTGCCAACAAGATTGTCTACATTCCATTCAATATACATAAATCTGATTTAAGCAAGGAAAGTGTAATTTAATACATTTTTATCTTCCAAGTTTAATTTCAACAAGTTCAAGTGCAACTACATATGAACCATAATAATAAAAATTATGATGATAATCATACACTTATTTTATATCATTGGAAAGCCCTAGTTGTTAGCTTTAAAATGGCACCAAATATGAGGTACTTTGAAATACCCAGTAACTAATAATCTATCACAAACCAATGCAATATCATGTTCAGGGATTTCCTAAATACAAGATAGCCCTGGAAGAGATTTATCCTGTGCTGAAAAGTCTCCATTCCAATAGAGATAGTATATATTTAGGTGTTTATTTGATTATTGTTTCACTGCCTTTTATTTATTACATTTCCACAGTTTTTTCCTCATACTTTATTAACATTTTGTACATGGTACTGCAAGGTACATTAATACAAGTACACGTTTCTTTATTAGTTGTCATACAGAAGTACAGAATACTTTTATACAAAATGCTTCTTTCTGTTATGCTCCAGAGACTGTGCTAGACAACATGGGGCGACAGTGGCTCGAGAGGTAGAGCAGTCGTCTGTCGAGGTTCCCGGTTCGATTCCCGCTCCTCCCGGGCAGCGTGTCGATGTGTCCTTGAGCAAGACACTTAACCCCTAATTGCTCCCGATGAGCAGGTTGGCACCTTGCATGGTTGCCTCTGCCGTCAGTGTGTGAATGTGTGAGTGAATGGGTCAAATGTGAGTAACAAATTATAAAGCGCTTTGGATAAAAGCGCTATACAAAAATAGATAAGTATAAAATAAGTATAGCAAGTATAAAATAGAAGTCAAGTACGTAGACAAAAGTGTTCAGTATATACATGTTAAAAGGATGACACAAAAAGCCAGACAGAGGGCTTGTTTCCAGTTTCATTTTGTTTTATAATAAACAATCAAATTGAGAATTTTTTGCTTGCCTATTTGTTTGGTGGAAACTTGATCATGAAGTTGATAAAAAAAAGATAGCTTTCTCTGGGGATAGCTTCCGTTGTAGTTTAGCTATATTTAATCGAGAGTAACTGGTAGTGTAGCTTACTACATTTTCCAAGTAGTTTGCCCATCACTGGTGACTTGTATGATCTATGACATATTTAGAGAATACATTTGACTGATAATAAAATGATCATAACTACTGTACATATATTTTTTAAACCAATAAAATAAAATAGAAATATAAGAAATCCAGGCATCCAGTTTGAATTGGCATGCCACTTCTGCTGCTAGTTTTGGCTGAAATGCAGTGAATTCAATCATAGCATAATCATAGATTTTGTATAACAGCAGATCACTGGATGAAAATGCCAACTTGGGTTTAAGCAATATAAACAAGATATCATGACAGATGTACAGTGTAATGTTTGGAGTTTTGCTCTCATCTGGGAGCAAAAGCCCTGGCGCTGCCCAATGGTAATTACCGTACGGTTATGTATATAACCATAGTTATATAAACATAGTGACGCTCAGCGCCATATTGCACATATCCTCACTTCAGTACTTGTGCACTGAATAAAAACTCACAATGTACCTTTACATACCAACATCTGTCTGGCCACACCCCCATCCGCTACCTATATAAGCAGGGGTGTGGTCATGCACTCACCTCCTTCTCAATCTTTCACCACAAGGCAAGATCAAGGGCCGCAGTGGCGTCTTGGCGCTGAGCGTCACTATGTTCATATAACTATGGTTATATACATAACTGTACGTTATATTATCACATAACTCTGCTCAGCGCCATATTGCACCACAGGAGCTGAGCAGAGCTTAAGCTCGACAAATGTACCCCACTGAGGCCCCCCACAACCATCAGAACCGGGGAGGACCCGAGCCCCCCCGACCGTCCCTATTGGAGGATGGGAGGGAGACAGATCCGACCGTGCGAAGAGGAACTCAAGCAACTTAACGCACAAGGTGAGCAGACCATGGGACGTACCCACGACTACGCAAACACACAACCCGCATGCCACCAGGGAACGAACGGAAGGAACAAACCTCGTTACCACCCCCAAAATCACGGGGTCAAGAGCAAAACTCAACCCCGTGGCAAGGCCGTAGCAGCGGAGCGCGAAGGAGGACCCAGACCCAGAGGGGACTGGATCCCCCCGGAAAAAGGGGGCCCGGAGAGGCCAATGACGCCACAGCATCGAGACCTCACCAGGCGGTCACTAGTGACACCGCCCCCCACATCGCCAGCGTATTCGGACAGGGCCCATCCAAGAGCAGGCCCTTCCCCCCAATAGCACACCGCCTGGCTCACTGACCCTGTCATACTCAGGCAGTCAGCATGGCTGTAACTCGAAGCACTCAGAGGCTACACCTACAGCAGGAGCAGGCAGCGCACCGGGGAGACGACCTCCAGAAGAGGCCGAGCCCTCAATCCAGGCAGCAGGCACTTGACCCGAGCCTGGAGCACTGCGGACGAGACAGGCGCCAAAGGGGTCAGTTGAAACAGCACCCCGGCGGAAGGGGCGTATGCTGGCATTGTTGTGCACCATGTCACAGCCTCCACAAGAAAACCCTGACCCTCTGAGGGGTCGAGGCAGAGAAGGCTGACACGATTGGCAGACGTCATGAAACGTGCAGGGGCACACTCAAGCGGTTAACCCGGCGCTCCAACACACCAGGGAACCAATCACCCTCTTGGTTAAACATGAGGTGGTTGTTCCTATAACCCCTCAGGAAAAAACTCCAAAACACACCTGCAGGTATACAGTGGCTATACCGCAGTACAAGTGTTTTAGTTTTCAAAAAGGGGTTATCCCAGGCCTACGGGTCGACGAAAACAACTTCGGACCGGGCCCGCCGGACCGGGACGTACACAGGGATGCCAGAGGAGTTCCATAAGAACCACCTCAACAGCCCCCTCCCAGCCATGCGTAAGCAGGAGAAGAGAGGGGCGAAAAGAATGGAGAAGGACCAGGCCCCCTTAGCGCAGCTCAAGGTACAACACAACATGGACCAAGCAACAGTGAGGGGTAATACGTAGTAACACAACCACGAACATCTCCATAACGCCAAACCCTGTGACACCCGGGCCGACCCGGTATTTTCCCCCCCGAAAAAAGCACAAGTCCCTCAGGGTACCAGAACAGCAGATCTGCGGCTCACCTCCCCTCGCCATCCACCGTAACAGAATGGCGCAACCTAACCTGAACCCAGCGGTCAACGGGAGAGACCGAGCAAGCGACGCGCTGCTCACCGTGGAGCGTTTCTTCGAGGGAGATTTCCGCTCTTCTTCCTCGTGGGAAATAATGCAGCTGCACGCGCTGCTCACCTGCGCAAGTGAGACGTGCAGCGCGGAGCAGGCACCACTGCTGGCGGAACATGACCGGCAGCTGGGACTGATGATTCGGACGCTCTGCCACGGCTTCCGGCACGCTCTCCCCTACTAGTAAGACCTCAGTAGCTCTGTCTGCTAGCATGTTAGTTCCGTCTACTAGCATAGCCGCTACCGCTAGTATTGCCCCTGTAGCAAGCGCCGCTAGTACCTCAGTAGCTAACACTGCCCCTGTAGCAGTTAGCATAGGCCCCGTGGCCCTCACTGCCCAGGCAGTTAGCACTAGCCCAGTAGCTAACACTGCCCCTGTTGCAGTTAGCATAGGCCACATGGTCCTCACTGCCCCGGCAGCTAGCACTAGCCCAGTAGCTAGTACTGCCCCTGTAGCAGTTAGCATAGGCTCCGCAGGCCTCGCTGTCCAGGTAGCCAGCTTATGCCCTATAGCAACCAAAGCCTCTAATGCTGGGACCGCCCCGTCGGCCGGCAAGGCCCCTGTGGTTAGCTTAGCTCATGTAGCCAATGTAGCTTCGGCAGCTACCCCCTTAGCTCTCTCAACTAACACAGGCCCTATAGCTAACAAAGCCTCTAATGCTGGAATCGCCCCGTCGGCCGGCAAGGCCCCTGTGGTTAGCTTAGCCCGTGTAGCCATTGTAGCTTCGGCAGCTATCCCCTTAGCTCTCTCAACCAACACAGGCCCTATAGCTAACAAAGCCTCTAATGCTGGGACCGCCCCATCGGCCGGCAAGGCCCCTGTGGTTAGTTTGGCCCCTGTAGCCATTGTAGCTTCGACAGCTACCCCCTTAGCTCTCTCTGCTAACACAGCCCAGGCTACTAGCACAGCCGCTAGCCTAGCCCCTGTAGCTTGTGCAGCTAGCCCCCTCTCTGCTAACACAGCCCAGGCTACTAGCACTGCCGCTAGCTTAGCCCCCGTAGCTAGTGCAGCTAGCAGAACCTCTGTCCCCACAGCTAAGACTATGGTTTCTTCTGTTAGGAGACTCAGTGTAGGCTTGTTCTTTACCACTAGCTTACTCCCTCCTGCTACTGCTAGTGAGGCTTCTGCAGCTGGCAGAACCTTTGGTGATAGAGCAGCCTCTGCAGTAGCAACCTACCTAGCTGCCCTCGCGTGCACAGGCCCTATAGCTAACGTAGCCTCAGATGCTGGGACCGCCCCTTCGGCCGGCATGGCCTCTGTGGTTAGCACAGCCCCTGCCGCTAGTGTAGCCTCGGTAGCTACTACCTCAGTCCAGTCCGCTAGAGCCCCGCCTGCTAGCAAGTCTCAGAAAGCTATCAAACCTAAGAAGACTAGCATAGTCCTTCCTGCTAGTGTAGCCTCTACAGCTAGAACCTTAACCCCTCCCTCTAGTGTAGTCCCTACAGCTAGCACCTTAGTCCTTCCTGCTAGTGTAACCCCTACAGCTAGCACCTTAGTCCTTCCTGCTAGTGTAACCCCTACAGCTAGCACCTCAGTCTCCTCCACTAGGGTAGCCTCTACCGCTAGTTCCTTAGCCCTTCCTTCTAGTGTAGCATCTACAGCTAGCACCTTAGCGCTTCCTTCTAGTGTAGCATCTACAGCTAGCACCTTAGCCCTTCCTGCTAGTGTAGCATCTACAGCTAGCACCTTAGCCCTTCCTGCTAATGTAGCACCTACAGCTAGCACCATAGCTCTTCCTGCTAGTGTACCCTCTACAGCAGTGGTCACCAACCCGTCGATCTTTGAGACCTTCCCTGTAGATCTGTCCCTGAAAAAGAAAATGTAAATTAAAAAAAATAATAAAATAAAATGTTTAATCTTTCCCTGAGAGTCCACGTTACAGTTCTACTTTTGTTTTGATGTGAAAAGTGATGCTGCATAAGATTACTGCACTTAGCACTGACTGAGAAAGTACATATTACAGTTCTACTTTGACAAACATATTACAATTAGCATTTTCTAATGTTAATAATATGAGAGTCCACATTACAGTTCTACTTTTGTTTTGATGTGAGAAGTGATTCTGCATAAGAGGACTGCACTTAGCACTGACTGAGAAAGTACATATTACAGTTCTACTTTATAAAATGCTAATTGTAAATATGTTTGGCAATGTTTATTAATTGGAGAAGGTACACATTACAGTTCTACTTTTGTTTTGATGTGAAAAGTGATGCTGCATAAGATGACTGCACTTAGCACTGACTGAGAAAGTACACATTACAGTTCTACTTTATAAAATGCTAATTGTAAATATGTTTGTCAATGTTAATAATATGAGAAAGTCCACATTACAGTTCTACTTTTGTTTTGATGTGAAAAGTGATGCTGCATAAGATTACTGCACTTAGCACTGACTGAGAAAGTACATATTATAGTTCTACTTTGACAAACATATTACAATTAGCATTTTCTAATGTTAATAATATGAGAGTCCACATTACAGTTCTACTTTTGTTTTGATGTGAGAAGTGATGCTGCATAAGATGACTGCACTTAGCACTGACTGAGAAAGTACATATTACAGTTCTACTTTATAAAATGCTAATTGTAAATATGTTTGGCAATGTTTATTAATAGGAGAAGGTCCACATTAAAGTTCTACTTTTGTTTTGATGTGAAAAGTGATGCTGCATAAGATGACTGCACTTAGCACTGACTGAGAAAGTACACATTACAGTTCTACTTTGACGTTTTAATGTTGGACCAAAGCATTGCATGTAATTATAATACAGGCAAATAAAAGTAATTTAGTTTAAAGTACAATCTTGGCTGTCTTTTTCCCTCAACGCTTCAATAGGTAGATCTTGCCTTCACCAAAAAAAAAATGATCTTGGGCTTAAAAAGGTTGGTGACCACTGCTCTACAGCTAGCACATCCCCCACTGCTAGCAGACTCTCTGCAGCTAGTACTGCTCCTGCACCTAGCTTAGCCCCTGCTAGCTTACTCCAGATTGCCTCTGTAGCTAGCACCTCTGTCTCATCTACTAGAGCCCCTGCTGCTAGCCTTTTGGCCATGTCCGCTAGAGCCCCTGCTGCTAGCACCTCTGTCTCGTCCGCTAGAGCCCCTGCTGCTAGCGTTTCAGTCCTGTCTGCTAGGGTTCCTACGCCTAGTCCCTCAGTTCCGCACGCTAGAGTTCCTACTGCTAGCGCCTTAGCCCCGCCGGCTAGTGTAGCACCTACAGCTAGCACCCAAGCCCTCTCGGCTAGTGCCCCCTCTGCAGCTTGTACAGGCCCTGCAGCTAGCACTGCCAGGGCAGCTAACCCAGTTGCTACTGCCAGCCTAGCCCCCGCTAGTGTAGCCCTAGCAGCCAGCACAGGTCCTGTAGCTAGCACTACCCAGGTAGCTAACCCAGTCTCTACTGCCAGTTTAGCCCCTGCTAGATTAGCTCTAGCTGCCCCTGTTCCTCCTCCGGCTCCCGGGGAGACCCCGACGTCTAGCTTCTCGCCTGGTCCTGTCTCAACGTCCGGCCCGGCCTCCGCACCCGGCACTTCCTCGTCATCTGGTCCGGCTCCCACGTCGGTTCTCGTCTCTACGTCCGGTCTGGCCTCCACGGCCGGGCCTTCCTCATCTGGTCCCGGCTCCTCGTCTGGTCCCGGCTCCTCGTCTGGTCCCGGCTCCTCGTCTGGTCCCGGCTCCTTGTTTGGCCCAGCCCTGCGCCTTGGTCTGCGCCGTGGTCTGCGCCGTGGTCTGCACCGAGGTCTGCGCCGGGAGGGACCCCCGTCCGTAATCCTGCGCCCGGTCCCGAGATCTTCACATGGAGTGTCCCCCGTCCGGGGCCCTACTCCGGGGTTGTCGCCTTCGCCCCTCTTCTCCGGGCCCCCTGGTTCGGTCCCGAGGTCTGCACCTGGAGTGGCCCCCGTCCGGGGCCCTGCTCCGGAGTTGTCGCCCTCGCCCCTTTGTTCCGGACCCCTCACCGGGCCTCTGTCCCCGTGTCCGGCCTCCGCCGTCGGGCCTCTGTCCCCGTCTCCAGCCCCCCTCACCGGGCTGGAGAGGCTCTAGAGAAGTGGGCTAATTTATTCCATCTACTGTTAAGGGACGGCTCATAAAACAGTGTTCTGAGGGAAGCATCATCAAGTCTGCCTTGGCTTTGCGTCAGGGTGGCATTCAGAAAATTTCGGATGGTGCGTATCTAAATGTATGCTAAATGTATGCTCTTTAACAGAAAGCATGACACTGCTAGCACCCCTAAAATCACCTGTGCCGACGGCTCAGAGCTGGAGTTTGTTACCTCTTATAAATACCTTGGCCTCTGGCTAGACCCATCCCTTTCCTTCTCTACTCACATAAAACACCTGCAGGCCAAAGTCAAAGCTCGTCTGGGCTTTCTGTACCGCAACAAAGCTTCCTTCACCCGCTCGGCCAAACACACTCTTGTCAAGATGACCATCCTCCCTATATTTGATTATGGCGACACCATCTATAGAATGGCATCCCAGCGTGCCCTCAGAAAACTCGACATACTCCATCATTCCGCCATCCGTTTTGCCACTAGTGCACCCTTCACCATTGTGACCTTTATAACCTGGTGGACTGGACATCTCTTCATACCAGAAGGCTTCTTCACTGGCTTCAAATAATTTACAAATCCATACTTGGTAAAACACCTCTCTACCTCTCCTCCCTTCTGCACGTCTCCACTTCTAACTACAGCCTAAGGTCCAGCAACTTCATCAAACTCACCATCCCCAAAGCCTGCACGGTTTCTGGACGCAACACCTTCCGATTTGCTGCTGCATCTGACTGGAACACATTACAAAACACCCTTAAACTCACTGCCCTCACATCGCTCACTGCTTTTAAACTTAATCTGCAACAGATCATAACCGACTGTTGCATCTGCTGACTGCCTCCCAATCGCACGCATAGCCCTCAGACTATTCTCTCCTCCCCCTAAGCCCCCTCACCTACCTCCCTCCCTCTCCCCCTTTCTTCTCTCTCTCCCTTTCTCTTTTTCCCTCTCTCCCTTTCATTCTCTCCCTTATTTATTGTTGTCCTTGTATACTATTGCTACTGTCATTTTGTATTTTATTTACTTGTATGCATGTACATAACCTTGTTTTTGTTACAGCCTCCCACCCCCCTTCCCACAAAAGGCCTTTGCTTTTTGGACAGGCTGCTTTTGTATATAAGAATTTGTTCTTAATTGCTTGCCTGGATAAATAAAGGTTAAATAAAATATATATATATAGCTGACGCTCCCAAAGACCACCGACGTGGCTTGCTGATGGAGCATTAAGGACACACTCGCACAAAGTAGTTTGTCGGCCAAGAACATCTGCAAGGCTTGGTTGTTGCATTGTTTCAGTGCCTTTCCTAGCTCATTCCTGGTGCCTACGAAATTCCTGCCTTGGTCACAGTTAAGATGGCACACAGCTCCTCATAGGCTGATGAAGCACCGCAGGGCATTGATAAAGGAATCAGTGGATAGATCTTCTACCATCTCCAAATGGACAGCTCGGGAATAGAGACAAGTAAATATCAGGCCATACCTTTTATGCTCTTTCCGATTCCTTTTAATGATAAATAGCCCAAAGCAATCCATTCCACAGTATAAGTGAATGGGGCGGAAGCTTCAACGCGCTCTTTAGGAAGTTCAGCCATACATTGTTCTTAAACAGGGCGCCTCAACGTTCTGCATTTAACACACTTGTGTATCATTTTAGCAACTAACTTGCTGCAGCTGATTATCCAAAATCCATTTGCTCTAAGCTCCTTCTGAGTTTGACTCCTACCCTGGTGGCAAACTTGAGAGTCATAGTGAGACAAGATGAGCTGAGTGATATGACCATCTTTTGGCAGAATGCATGGGTGCCTGAATTCTTCACTCAGAGATGAATGTTTCAGTCTCCCGCCTACACAAAGCATGCCCTCACTCAGAACTGGGTCGAGGGGAAAAAGAGGACTGGTGCAAGGAAGATTTCCCCCAGCTTCAAGCACCTTTATCTCTTGACTGAATGCCTGCTGTGGTACAAGCTTGATCACTGCACTGGCAACACCCTCACGCTCTATGACAGTCAAAACATCAGTGGGATACTTTTGCTTGGATGCCAGTCTCCTTACTCTTGCCACTACTTTGAGGAGTGTTGTCCATGATGAAACCTTAGCCAGACGGTCAATGATATCAGTGCGATTACTGTTTATTTTAGCAAATGCCTTCACTAGGGATGTCCGATATTATCGGCCGACCGATATTATCGGCCGATATCGGCAGTAAAATGTGATATCGGAAAATATCGGTATCGGTAAAAAAAACAAAAAAAAACAATAACAATTTTTTTTTTTTTTTTTTTTTTTTTACAAACTTTGAATCATAGCCACGGTAATAATGCTTGTAATAAACCAAACCGTTTGTAAATCCATCAATATTTCAGCGAGTTATGAGTATTTTTGTCTGTGCAGCTCACTCACCCTCACTCAAGGCTGACTGGAGCAAGATGGCGGCGGTTCAGCGACGCTGGTGACTCCTATCTAGTGTTCTATATATATCTATGGGTGAGCCGACCCAGACGTCTATCGGTGCGTGCTTGATGACATCATCAAACCGCGTCGTCACTTGCAGCATACATGTAACAACTAACAACAAGTCCGCGAGTGGAGCCCGAACAGCTAACGTTATGTCTCTGATTTGGAATTATTTCAAAGTGTCTCCAGATAAGAAAGTTGCCATTTGCAATGACTGTAAAACGGAGGTTATGCGAGGAGGAACCAAGATATCTTCCTTCAATACAACGAATTTAATCTCCCACCTTAAGAAGAAGCACCCGGAGATATATGCAGCATTTGTGAAAGCAAACGAAGAAAAGAAGATAAGTGAGACACCGAAAAAAGTTAAACCCACGATGCAGTTGTCTCTTAACGAGTCGGTCTATAAAAAACTAAAATACAGCAAGGACCACCCCAGGACGAAAGCCATCAATCAGAAAATCATCGAGTGTATCGCACTGGATAACCAGCCGTTTTCGATCGTGCAAGACACCGGATTCACCAAACTTGTGGAGTATCTCGAGCCACGCTTTGCCATGCCCAGTCGCAAGTATTTCACAGATATCTGCTTGCCCGAGTTGTACAATAGTGTGTACAGTCACATCGAGAAGCTAATTTCAAATGCTGTGTCCATTAGCTTCACAACAGATATCTGGTCTTCAAGCGTTAGCCCGATTAGCATGTTGAGCTTGACTGCACAATGGCTGGATGCGGACTTTGTGCTGAAAAAGGCTGTGCTTAATACCCAAGAGTGCCGTGGGTCTCATACAGCAGTAGCGATCTCAGCTGCTTTTGAAGGGATGTTTGAGGCGTGGAAAATCCCCAAGTCAAAAGTACAAGTTGTGGTGAGGGATAACGCACGTAACATGGCTAAAGCTACGACGGAGTTTGGTGTGAAAAGTCTGCCCTGCATGGCGCACAGCTTGCAGCTGGCAGTGAACGGAGGTGCCCTGTCTCAACGCAGCATCGCAGAGGCTCTGGCTGTGGGGAGGAAAGTGGTAGGACACTTCAAGCACTCACCGCTAGCTTACAGTCGTTTGGAAGACATACAGAAGGAACTCAACGTGCCTGTTAAAAGGCTTCAACAGGATGTCGCCACCAGGTGGAATTCCTCCTTCTATATGATGCAGAGTCTGGTGGAGCAGAAGAGGGCTTTAAGTGCATATGTTGCTGATTATGAACTCCCTGCAACATTAACAGCAACTCAATGGGGTATTCTGGAGAAGATGATCACCCTACTGGAACCCTTTGAACAGCTGACCAGGGACATCAGCTCTGCCGAGGCTACTGCTGCAGATGTCATCCCTGGTGTGGTGTCTCTGACACGGCTGCTTACCAAGAGTGATGAAGCACAGGACAAAGGTGTGAAAACAGCCAAACGTACTCTACTAGAAGCTGTCAGCGACCGCTTCCATTGTGTGCAAGGAGAACCTCTTTATGCCATTGCAACCATGGTTGATGCTCGTTACAAAGATCGTTATTTTGACAACGACAAGAAGGAGGAAGCACGCAATATGCTTCTGAAAGTTGTGGAAAGAATGGCCAGTGGCAGTGATGATCAGCAAAGCGAGGCTGCAGATGGCCAGGAAGACCAGGACCCCCCACCTAAGAAGACCCGAACTGGAAGCCCGAAACTGAAGGACATGTACCAAGAAATCCTGGAGGAGAATGAACTCAGCGAACAAGCAGCTACAGGGGAGACGGCATCACAGGTGAATAATACATTTTATTAGCAAACTAATTGAATTGAATTGCAGAGTGCTTCACATGAAAATGCATATACAATTAATAAAATAAAGATTGGATTTTGAAGAAAAGTAAATAGAATTAATTTAATTTAATGTTTGTTTTGTACATTTGTCTTTTTTTTCTTTTTCTTTAGGTGCATGCATACCTGGGGGAAGTCACCATCTTCAAGACGGAGTGCCCTTTCAACTACTGGAGGTTCAACAAGGCCCGCTTCCCTGCTATTGCCCATGTAGCACGCAAGTACCTCACTGCACCCTGCACCAGTGTCGACAGCGAACGGCTCTTCAGTGCTGTCGCCCATGTCATAGATGAGAAGCGGAATCGAATACATTGCAATAATGCTGAGATGCTGATTTTCATCCAGAAGAATCTACCTCTCACTCACAAGGACATGGAGAAAAAATAGGACAGGGTCACTGTCATATAGTCCTGTCAGCATCAGTCTTTCTTTCACTTTAATTTGTTGTACTTTAAAAAAGAGGACTGGACTCTGGACTAATACCGTTTCTTCTGTGACATTTTTGTTTTCATTTGCACATTTGGTTACTTGAAAGAGCAGGGCTGTTTGAGCCCAGGTTGTTATTTTAGTATATTATTTTGTTTTATTAGCTAAATGATGGCCACTGGCCAGTTACATGTAGAGCTCATCTAGAGCAGGGCTTGAGCCCAGTTTATTTGAAAGATTGTGTGCTGATTTTCATCCAGAAGAATCTACCTCTCACTCACAAGGACATGGAGAAAAAATAGGACAGGGTCACTGTTATATAGTCCAGTCAGCATCAGTCTTTCTTTCACTTTAATTTGTTGTACTTTAAAAAGAGGACTGGACTAATACTGTTTCTTCTGCGACATTTTTGTTTTCATTTGCACATTTGGTTACTTGAAAGAGCAGGGCTGTTTGAGCCCAGGTTGTTATTTTAGTATATTATAGTGTTTTATTAGGCAAATGATGGCCACTGGCCAGTTACATGTAGAGCTCATCTAGACTCAGGGCTTGAGCCCAGTTTATTTGAAGGATTGTGTTACCCCAAGTAGGCTAATGAGTGGGGCTGCTTAAAATAACTTAGCTTATCGTCTTCTGTTGGCGTGTTCCTTTTAAATGTGGGCTGGTCCAGCACAGCTGGAGTATTATTTTTATGTTTCAGTTATTTGCACTTTACCTCAGTTGTATAGGTACAATTTTGTTTACATTTTGTGAAGAAGTAGATATTTGTCAGGATTATCTCAGGGAGAGTGTAATCCAAGCTGCTGTTGTTGACAAAATAAATATGGCACTTTTTTCCATTAAATCTAAGTATTTGTCATATTTTGCACAGATAATGCTTACCTTTAGAAAGCCTTTTGAATGCATCCAGTGAAATTATTAGTTACCTGAAATTATTATGTTTTTTTGGGGGGGAAACCCTGCATATATCGGTATCGGTTGATATCGGTATCGGTATCGGTATCGGAAATTGGAGTTGGACAATATCGGAATATCGGTATCGGTAAAAAAGCCAATATCGAGCATCCCTAGCCTTCACCGCTCTGACCTCTGGGTCACCAATCAGCAAGTCAGTTGATGGCCTTGATTCCTCTTGGACTTCATCCTTCCAGAGGAATTCAGGGCCTGATAGCCAATTTGATGACAGGATCTCAGAGGCACGGAGCCCCCTAGAGGCGTGGTCAGCCGGGTTTTGTTTTGTGTCAACATAGTGCCACTGGCTCGGACTGGTGTTCTCTCTGATCAGCTGGACACGATTTGCTACAAAGACATGAAATCTTCGCACTTCGTTGTTAATTATATGCAAGAGTGACTTGAGAGTCTGTCCAGAAAAATTCCTCATCGACTTTCATGTTAAGCTCTGATTTCAAGAGAATACTTAACCTGGCTGCCGTCATAGCAGCAGAAAGTTCAAGACGGGGAATGCTCATGATCTTTGTTGGAGCAACTCTTGCTTTGGCCATGACTAGAGTGCAGTGGACTATATCTTCTTCATTCTTATACCTCAGGTAAGAACATGCACCATATCCCACATTACTAGCATCTGCAAAATGGTGCAATTCTACCCTCCCAATTCTGCCAAATTATTTTGGATGGTAACATCTGGGAATTGTGACCCCTCTCAGACTGTGGAGACCGTTCTCCCATTCCTCCCACCGTGGATATAAGTCTTCAGGGAGCAGATCATCCCAGCCAATGCTTCTACGGCACAGCTCCTGAAGAATGCATTTTCCACTCAAAACGAATGGGGCAACAAACCCCAGAGGATCGTACAAAGAAGCTATGACCGACAGAATGCCACGGCGGGTGTCAGGCTTGTTGTTCAAATGTATGTTGAAGCTGAAACTGTCACTATCAATCAACCACTGGATGCCCAGTGCATGTTCCACAGAGGCTGAATCTGGTTTTAGATCAAGACGTTCTGCATTTATTGCACTTTCAGACGGTTCGATGCAACCAAGAACCTTGCTCTCATTCGAGTTGAATTTGTGGAGTCGTAACCCTCCTCCTTTACACAACTCTTGGGCTTCAACAATCAGCTCTGAAGCCATTTCAATTGTTGGAACACTAACTAGGCCATCATCAACATAGAAACTGCTCTCTATGAATGATGCTGCAGTGGGATAGCGTGCCTTGTATTGCTGTGCCAAGTATTTAAGGCCAAAGTTAGCGCACCCTGGAGAGGAAGCGGCACCAAACAGGTGGACTGCCATCTGATATTATTTTGGGTCGTGATCAAGGTCTCCATGCTCCCACCATAGAAACCTCAGGTAAGTACGATGCTCAGGTGTAACAAAGAACTGGTGAAACACCCTTTCAATATCACAGATTATAGCCACTGCTTCCTTCCTAAAGCGGAAGAGAACTCCCACCAAGGAATTTATCAGATCTGGGCCTGTCAGCAAGGTGTAATTTAAGGAGATGCCACAGAATTTTGCAGAACAATCGAAAACGACGCTTAACTTGTTAGGCTTCTTGGGATGGTACACACCATGGTGTGGTATGTACCAAACGATCTCTCCCGAAGGTGCCTCTGGAGCTAGCTACGCATCACCATTGTCGATTACTTAAAAGGCTTACTTAAAGGCTGTGTAATGATCATAGAGTTGTTGATTGGCCTTAAGCTTCCTCTTTAGATGTTGCAAGCGAATAGTGGCCAACTTCTTATTGTTTGGCAACAAGGGAGGACTACCACCTCTGAACGGGAGAGGCATCTCCAGGTGGCCATCCTCTTTCTGCTGAATATTCTTACTAAGGAGCTGTATGAAATGCACGTCATCTTGTGAGACGTATTTGCCCTCAGAATTCTTCTCACTGAAGTCGGACTCCAGCACCCTCAAAACGTCTGAGGCTAATGGGACTGGCAGTTCTCTTACAGCAACTCTGTGTACATAGCTTTGACTTCCCTGCCTATCAAGGTGGGTATTGGCTGCTCCTATGATACTCCATCCCAGCTCTGTTTTCTGGGCAAACGGCTCATTCGCACCATCCATGATGACTTCAATGGGGGCCAGAGCTGAAGGACAATTGTAACCAATCAACAGTCCCACATCACACTCCTGGAGTGCTGGCAACTTATTGTCCAGATGTTTGAGATGTGGCCACTGCAATGCTGTAGTCTTGGTTGGTATACAGGATTTATCAACCGGAATGAAGTCACGTCTATATGGTTGCTGTAGCTGTATCCGATTATCCGAATAGAAACTTCGAACTTGCAAATCACACACACTGTGGCTGGCTATGTTTGTGTCAATGGCCGTCATTGTACTAAGCTTCAGCTGCAATGGTTGAGATGCCACATTCAATTATCTGACTAGACTTTCCAAGACAAAGGTCGAATCGCTCTGTGTGTCAAGAAGAGCATAATGTGAGAATCTTCTTCTGAGGATCTCTTGCAGATGACAAGAAAACTGGGACAATGCTAGAAGTGGCAGAAGCATTCTGAACTAGCGCGTGGCTCCCTCCCTCCCTATGGACTTCCTGGTTTCTTTCTCCTTCTGTGAAAGTCTGAACCCCATTTGCTGCTTCCCCAAACCTTGTCTCTCTTTCTTTGTGTAAACATGTTGGGTGACGTCGGCCACACACTCCACAGATATGTCGAGTCGTACAGTCTTTAGTGACATGTCCTTTGCGCAGACACCCAAAGCACAAATGATTCTGATGAATAAACAACCTTTTATCTGCCATGGACTTGGAAGCGAAAGCTGGGCACCTAGCAATACCATGAAACTCTTCTTTACAGATAATGTATGGTAGCCATGGCCTAAACCCAGGGAGGCTTTCTGGTATATGGTATTTCACTTGAGCACTAGTGCTGAATGCATTTGCCTTCCCGGGCAACTTATCCTCTGCTGATTTGGAGCTAAAGAAGAACGGAGAGGCAATAGGATTACAGGATATGCGGGCTTCCTTCTGCACAAACTCAGTAAAACGTTCAAATGTAGGATATTCTTCGGATCTATCGAGTTCTTCTACTACAAGTCTGCTCCATTTGCATACAACCCAATCTGGTAGTTTTCTCAACAGCTTATGATTTTCCTCACTATCATTTAAAATAGACAAGTCCTTAACACATCCCACGCCGGAAACGGCTTACGACGTGTTTCAAGTTCATGCGAATTCTGCCATTCCACGGTGTACGACGTTATTGAGATCATATTTAATTTTTTCGCCATGTTATTCATAATTCCCACACGGAGCCTGGTCTGATGCAGTGGGAGCCTGCACAACTCTGCAACGCTTCAATACTGCCGCCTGGTGGATGATCGTCGAGTTGCAACCGGAAATGGATCTCTTGTGATCTCGGTGCACCGGGGGAAATGCGTCCGGCACTCACATATTGTTGCGGGACTGTAGACACACGTTGTGTATATGGATCGCTGCCATAACTCAATAATCGAGATGATTTGGGCGTTTATTATACAAACCGGAAATGGATCGAGTCGATCGCCATCAAATAAGTGGGATCTTTTTACTCCAGTCTCATCGGCTAACGGTAAGAGGATGCTGACGTCATTTTCAGCGCGTTTGTTTATTATTATTCATGCAAACTGCCCTGATCAATATATCACCCATACTACATAAAGCATTTACTGACGATCACGGAATTATAAACGACCCCCCCCCCGTTCATCCGCGCATGATAAGTCATAACGTTTAGGATCATGTACAGTTGACATTTTTAATATAGCGTGTATCACCAACAAACAACAGTTGATAATCTATATGCGTTTATGCCTATACGTTCTAGGAATTACTGCAGAAAACGATAAAAACATATTTATACTTTAGACCGTATTTTAGTATGAATATGTGAATGAAAAAGTATAATGTTCCTACGTCCTGAACAATAGATAATTGACGTTGAATGGGCCATGGGCCATAGTAATGTCAATTTAGCAATACAATTTAAAAAGTTATAGCCCTGCAAAGAAGGGGAACTTCTCCATAGACAAATAGAGCTGGCAGAGAGGGGTATAATGATGTACATAAGCCTGGCGAAGAAAGTGTTAATGTTAACATTTAGATGATTGGATTGCAGCCAGTCGTGGAGAAGGTGAAGATCAGAAGATAGTTTTGCATTTATAATGTTAGGGTTTGGATCAGAAAAAAATATAACTGTGTCGTCGGCATATAGTAAACAGTTAGAATGATTACATACCATTGGAAGATCATTTATATAAAAGATGAAGAGTAATGGACCAAGAATGCTACCTTGGGGGACTCCCATATCACAGGATATAGGGGGTGATGTCACAGGACCGATTTTTACCACTTGGGACCTATTGGATAGGTATGAGGAAATCATATTTAACACAGAGGAAGAAATTTGAAAAGATCTAAGTTTATGAGAATCTGGTGATTCACTGTGTCAAAGGCTTTGCGAAGAATCTATAAAAATGGCTCCTGTGATATGATCTCTGTTAAGTGCGGTACAAATTTGTTCAGTGAATAATAATAATGCAGCCGTTCGAGTTATCACCTGAGTTTTTTAACTCTTTTTTTTCTTGAAATTGTGGCCGTTTTCGAAGTCATATTTAGAGGAATATCTCATTAGGATTAGAGTCTAATACTAATGAAAACTAATTAAACTGGCCCCCGTAAATGTCCAATCCCCCCCTCCCACCCCCCCCTAATGTACAGTTTCCTCCCCCTCGTATGTATATCTTTTCTGTTAGGATCTCTTTTTAACAGTACTGTATATTTGCATATCTTGTATGTCACAAATGTAACAGTACTGTATATCTGTATGTCATAAATGTCATTATGAATTGAAAATGGGGGACCCTGATGTAAACAAGACCAAAGTATTTCTCTGGTCTGCATCCCCTTAACAATTGTGTGTATTGAGCCGTACTGTATTGTACCCATTCTACAATCTGTTAATAAAGTTTTCAATCAATCAAGCAATCACATCACACAACAGTCTAATCATTAGACTATTGTGTGATGTCATTATTCAGTCTCATTCTTAACCATCAATATTTGTTAATTTTCTTACTCACCTCTGATATATAATGCCATATTTACTTATTTACATTTTGCATCTGATAAAATACAACAATTTAATTTGAAAAATGAGACCACATTTATGAACTTGAATCAAAATGTATTTGTCGCTGCACTTAAAATAATGCAAATAAAAAACTAACAAAAAAATCGAATGGAAAA
Source organism: Notolepis coatsorum (assembly GCF_963971535.1). Lineage (NCBI taxonomy): Eukaryota > Metazoa > Chordata > Actinopteri > Aulopiformes > Paralepididae > Notolepis > Notolepis coatsorum. The sequence continues at coordinate 102,464,126 of NC_140166.1, forward strand.
TAAATAGTTGTATGGCACTTAACAGCAGCATGTACCTCCATTTTGATTGATTGATTGAAAAGTTTATTAACAGATTGCAGAATGGGTACAGTACAGTACAGCTCAATACATACAATTGTTAAGGGGATGCAGACCAGAGAAAGACTTTCGTCTTGTTTACATCAGGGTCCCCCATTTTCAATTCATCATAACATATATGACATACATGACATACAGATAGACAGTACTGCTACATCTATACATTTATGACATATCAGATTTGCAAATACAGTACTGTTTGTGATACAAAAGTGTCCAGAAAAGGAGTGTATATACATTTGGCGTAGAAACTGTACATTGGAGGAGGTTGGATGGGTGGGGTGGGGTTGGGTGGGTTGGGTGAGGGCTGTACATTGGAGGTGGGGGGGGGGGGGGGGGGGTGGGTAGGGGACACACACACATTTTACACTGTACATTGGAATACTGACAAAGCCTTACTTGGTCATTTACTGTACAACTAGGTTAGGACATTTGTAGGGGCCAGTTTCGAATTGCAGTCTCACGTAGGTGTTTTTTGAGAGTGTTTTTGAAAGTGGGTAGTGATTCACATTCCTTTACAGCTTTAGGTAGGGCGTTCCACATTGATGTGGCATAATTGCGAAACGTGTTTAGTCCCTTGTTTGAGCCGAATCTGGGTTTTACATGATTTGTGGAGCTCCCTCTGGTGTTGTGATCGTGGTATTCACTGACCTTTGGGAAGTATTTTGACATGTACATGGGTACCTTGGTCGCGTAGTGTATCTTGTAGACCAGGCCCATTGCAAGTTGCTGTACTCTGTCGTCTACTCTAAGCCATCCTAGGTTGTCAAAGTGGGCAGGGGTGAGGTGGGTTCTAGGAGTCAGGTCAAGTAGTAGTCTGACTAGCTTGTTTTGAGATGTTTGTAATTTGTTTTTTAGTGCCTTTGAGGTGCTTTGGTACCATGAGGTGCAAGCATAGTAGTACCCTTGAATGAGTGCTCCTGCTAGAGTCTTCAGGGTATTCTTGTTTACCAGAGAGGAGATCCGGTACAAGAAACGCGTTCGTTGGTTGACTTTTTTTTATTACATTGGATGCCATTTTGTCACAGGAAAGATTAGCCTCTAGGATGGAACCCAGGTAGGTAATTTCATCTTTCCTTGTGATAATATTGTCACCCACTGTAACCGAGAAGCCGTTGGTCTTGCTGAGTTTGTTATTTGAACCGAAGAGAATGGACTCTGTTTTGCCCATGTGTAATGATAGTTTGTTGTCGGCGAGTCAAATGCAGATTTTGCCTAGTTCCGAGCTGAGGGCTTTTTTTTACCTCCTTGGCAAATAACCAGCTGTATTTAGTTTTCCAAAAGGTCCACTGACTCGGTCCCCAGCATTGTGGTGGTTGAGCAGCAGCGCAGTCCAGGTCTAGTGGCAGCCGTGGCAGCCTTTTTTTCGGCTGCATGTGGTGTACTGTTTACTTTTTACTTGAGTCGCAGTTGCAGGACCATGGGGACATTGGGCAGCCTCCTGTTTACATCACGTTAAACTTGCTGCTGGGCGATGCATAGGGGCTTGGAGGTGAAACGCAGCCTATTCCACAACATTAATTACTTGGCTTTTAAAAAAACTATAAAGACAAATATTATCTATTAACTATTTATTTAGGTAACATAAATAATACTAATTCGTACATTGAAAAAAATATATATAAAATATAATATACGGGTAGAAGGGAAACCAAATTGAGTCATTGAGTAGGTTATTGCTTTCTAGGTGGGAGTTGGTTGCAAATGGCCTTTTCTAATATTTTTGATATGATTGGGAGTATCGATATTGGTCTGTAGTTAGACACAAGAGTGGGATCATCCGATTTATGAATGGGGATTATTTGGGCAGTTTTCCACACAGGGAAAAACAGAGAGCCTGATGCATAGATTGGTCAGGTGAAGAAAAAGAGTCATACAACTGTCAGCAGAAAGACATATTTAACTTAAGCCATGCATATCATAGGGTTGAGAATTATTTAGAGAGTTTAGGATATTGGACAGCTCACTCTGTGTAATCTCTGAGAAAGAGAAATGGTGAGATATCCATATCCATGTGGCCTTTTGTCATATCTTCACAGAGCGATGTCCATGTGGCCAAATCAAATTCAGTTTTGAAAACAGTGATAGATATAAAACATTCCAATGTAAACAAATCTACTGTTATCTAATGTTTTTAAAAAATCTTGATGTTTTTGGCCTCCAGCCAACAATGTTTGTGTTGAAAGGAATCAACCATCAAATTCCTGTCATACCCTTTTGATAAGGTGATAGAATTAAGATGTGATAGAATTAAGATCCTACATTGTGTTCTATGTCTGTTCTCTCCTGTCCCGCATTTTGGGTTGACCTACTTACTCGTGGTGCAGGCTGAGGCCCCAGTTTGTTTTACACACAGCTTGGTTTGACCTGCCGACCTTTTGACTCCGGACCCCTCTCCCCACACACACCCACACATGCACACACGAACAGATCTCTTGCTGGCTGCTTGCGTCTGACGACTGGCCGGCGCACAAGCACGCACACACATGCAAAATCTCTCTCTCTGGCACATCAGAACACTCACAGATAATTGATAGGTTTTTCAGTTATGCAAAACCGAATACAAAGACACATTCATTCCTCCAAGAACGTTGGAGCATATCAGCACACACACACACCAGCACACACACACACACACACACACACACACACACACACACACACACACACACACACTCTAGCACACCAACACACACACACACACACACACACACACACTCTAGCACACACACACACACACACACACACACACACACACACACACACACACACACACACACACACACTCTAGCACACCAACACACACACACACACACACACACACACACTCTAGCACCCACACACCAGCACACACACACACCAGCACCCACACAATCATTAAGCCAGGAGGAGGGGTGGCCGCGACAAATGTATAAATGATGTGACGATGTATTGACGAGACCACCACTTGGCACTGGCTCGCTCCATGTGCGGAGGTGCGTGGTCCGGATTGTGATCTACTTGTGCTGTGAGGTTCAGTAAAACTCTGCAGACTGCCATCTGACTCTGTCTCATCTCTCTGTTCACCTCGCCGACATTCAACTAAAAGAACTTAGGTTATAGGAGGAGGCCAGTGATAGAATTTCCTTTCAATTGGAGGCGCTGCTGAGATTGGTGATCGGAAATAGGTGAGCAGAGACAGAGTAGATTATCTGCAGAGTTGGCACAGGATGAGTAGATCATAGTCTGTATTTTTTTTTTTTTTTTTGGTTTAGTCTTCTTGTCCATTCTGCATTCATTCCGGGACTGACTGACGAGTCATAAACGGTTGAGTGCATTGGTCCAGGTCGAAACGAGAGCCGGTGCTTTTTCTTCAAATGACGAGGTGAGCTGAAAACCCATTACTAAATTTTCAGCAAATTGGCAAATTCCAAATTTAGAATTGTTTTGTCATTTTGATAGGGAAAAGTACCTGCGTCTGCTGACATCTGTGAGGACATGAATATTGTCTATGTTAATAGGGTTTGAGGCCCTAGGCCTGGCTAAATAGGGTTTGAGGCCCTAGGCCTGGCTAAATAGGGTTTGAGGCCCTAGATCTGCTAAATAGGGTTTGAGGCCCTAAGGTCTGCTAAATAGGGTTTGAGGCCCAGGGTTAGAGGCCCAAATAGGGTTTGAGGCCCAGGGTTAGAGGCCCAAATAGGGTTTGAGGCCCAGGGTTAGAGGCCCAAATAGGGTTTGAGGCCCAGGGTTAGAGGCCCAAATAGGGTTTGAGGCCCAGGGTTAAAGGCCCAAATAGGGTTAGAGGCCCAAATAGGGTTAGAGGCCCAAATAGGGTTAGAGGCCCAAATGGGGTTTGAGGCCCAGGGTTAAAGGCCCAAATAGGGTTTGAGGCCCAGGGTTAAAGGCCTATGATGATCCGTGGTTAAAGGCCTCCGTGGTTGCTCCGTGGTTAAAGTCCTCCGTGGTTAAGGGCCTAAGTAGCACCTTTCCATAGTATGGGTTAGAGTCACTGTTGAGTTGCCGTGGTTAAAGGCATATTGGGTTGCCGTGGTTAAAGGCCTATATAGCACCGTTCCACGTGGCCCACGGCTGCATTTACAAGACCAGTGCGTTATGTTGTTGATAAGGGGGCCATTATCATTATATTAAAATTAATAGTGGTAGGGAAGCGCAACCTATTATTATTAAAATGAATATCGTCCATATTGCAGTTTCAGACTATGCATTGACAACCTAGTTGATTAAATATAGGTCGGTATATATACTCCGGGTCTGAGAAGGAGCGGGTGTTATATTGTATTATATTATATGTATTATGTTGTGCTATGTGGTTAGTTTATTTGCATGAACCGCTCTGAACACCGCCGTGCGCTCTGCGGTGGGACCGGCGCTTCGCTTTCGCTCCCCCCACGGGCACGCGGCTTGAGGGGTGGAAGCGGTTGTTTTCGCGTGGTTGGATTCAGAGGCGTGCATGTTCACAGAAATACACTCGATATCTGCGTTGTTACCACAAATATGGATGTTGGTAGAGGCGAGCATGTTCACAGAAATACGGTACAGTGCTGTTAAGGGGATGCGGACCAGTGATGGAGCTTTCGTCATCAGGGTCCCCATTTTCATTTCCACATAATCATCACCATTATTATCATTATTATTTCGTTGGTGCCGCTTGCTGTAAACGTTGCGGGACCACACGTAAATTCACATGGGTCTGCACTCTGCATTGCTAAAGACACTTCACATTGATACAACATTTTATTGGAGCGACGCGCGCTCAGTCCTGCCGGCAACACGGCAGTAGGAGCTGTTCCCTCCGTGGTGGTGCTGAACTCGAGTGAGCCAGCACGTTCTGGGTGAATCCCCACTCTCTCTCTCTCTCTCTGTCTCTCTCTCTCACTCTCTCATTCTCTCTCTCTTCTCCCGCTCTCACAGGACCCATTCAGAGTGTCTTGTCTTCTCCCCCACTCGCACGCTCTCTCCCTCCCTCTCCCTCTCTCTCTCTCGCTCCCTTTCTCTCTCTCTCTCGTTCTCTCTCTCTCTCCCCTTCTCTTTCTCACTCTCTCTCTCGTTCCTTCTCTCTCTCCCCACTCTCTCTCTCTCTCTCTTTCGCTCACGCACCCCGGACTGACACTTTTCCTCACACGCTCTCTCTCTGACTCTCCCATTTTCTCTCACTAACTTGCGCCCTCTCTCTCCCCTTCTCCCCTGCTCTCTTTCTCTCTCTCTCTCTCTCTCTCTCTCTCTCTCTCTCTCTCTTTCACGTTCCCCCCCTCTCTCTCTAACCATCTCTCTCTCTTTCTCTCTTTCCCGCTCTCCCTCTCTCTCTCTCCCCCACTCTCTTTCTCTCTCTCTCGTTCTCTCTGACCATCTCTCTCTCTCTCTCTCATTCTCGCTCTAGCTCTCTCTCTAACCATCTCTCTCTCTTTCTCTCTCTCCCGCTCTCCCTCTCTCTCACTCTCGTTCACTCTCTCTCTTCTCCCTCTCTCTCTCAGACTAACTCACTCGCACTTTCACTGACTCTCTTTCTCTCTCTCTCTCTGAATACCTCTCTCAATCTATCTCTCTCTCTTACTTCTCTCTCTCCTCTTCTTTGTTCTCTCCCATCCCTCTTCAAGAAAAATACGAAGGTTCAATTACTGCATGTTTCTATGGTTGTGGTAGGAGACTGGATGTTGTTGCTTGTTTTTTCCTTTTTTCCTGCTCTCCTCTGAAGAGGCCGTGGACCATCCAGCTTGGATGCTGGAATATACCCCTGGTCTGTAAAATGCTGTATACCTCATTAGAATGCAGTGCTGTATACCTCATTAGAATGCTGTATAACTCAGTAGGATACTGTATACTCATTAGAATATATATATACTCATTGGAATACTGTATACTCGGTAGACTACTGTATGCTCAATAGATTAGATCTGCGTTAGGAATGCACTGATGTAGGACAATGTGTGTTTTGTTTGGTTTTGATTTGATTTATGCTATGTGTTTTGTTGGAATATGTGTTTCTGATTTTGTCCTCTCTTGTTGTTTTTTTCATTTGTGAATGAGCACGGAGTATGACGCTGATGTGCCGGAACTGGAAATCTGAAAGTTGAGTGGTTCTTTACGCATTTTGTATGTGTTTCAATCAATGGGTTTTCTCATAAAATAAGTCTAGATGAATTGTAATCTGCTTGTGGTTGTTGAGTAAGCTGTGGTGTTCTGTGTGCTTTGTTTCTTCGACAGGCTGTCGGGTTGGGGAGTGGCTGAGCGACCATGGACGCGATGGGGAACGGTCAGCTGTCGTCCGCTTCCTTGGGGACGCTGTGGTCATGCTGAGAACCGTACCGAGGCCCTTCTCCTCTCCATACCTCTGCCGGTGGCGACGGAACTGATCTTGGGGTGCAAATGCCTTGAGGTGGGTTTGGGAAAACCCGGACGATATCACGAGCTGTCGCTCGATGGTCGCCTGAAAATGTAGGGCTGGTGCCGAATTGAGGGGGAGGGGCCGGCAACAGGACTTCGGCCTGAATTCAGTATGATGCAGTGTCCTCTGGGGGAAGTGATGGCTGACTGACGAGGATGGAGTGTCGTTCGGAGCTCTCTGCCTGATGGCCTGCGAGGACACTGCTGGAGATTGGTGTTGAGACTGTGGGATTCACAGTCTCAAGGGTGGGTGTGTGGACTGTGTGGACTCCACACAACAACTGAATAGTGGACTCAACAACTGAATAAATTACTGAATTGAAATAATTAATTGAAATAAGAATATTAGAATAATAGATGAGAAAGTATAAATTGATTGAAATTATGCAAAATATGACTGAACTAAAACTGGACTGTCTTAAAATATGATTGATATTGTGCAAAATAAGACTGAACTGTCTGAACTGTCTTAAATAGTATTTCAAACATGTACATTGTGCAAGAGTGTCATGCATAATTTCCATATTTTACAGATCCTGGTTGATGTTAAATCGACGTCAGTTTATTGGTAGATTATTTTTTTTGTTTTTATTCCGCTATAAAGTTACGGCAATGAATTTTGATGACTGTTCGAATTGGTAGTGTACCCTCAAATATGTTTCCTGGCTTGTATTGTATAGCTGTCATTAGCATTTTACGGGTTTTTAGTTAGCCTGGAGGAGCAGGGCCCAGTAGTGCATTGTGGCAAACACAAGATTACAACCGGGCATAATGGATAAATGGGAAATCGATTGAACGGGTCATCGAGGTCCTGGGTGGTCCTGGGTGGGCCTATGTCAGGGGTAGGACTGGGTAACACGAAGGGCCAAGGTAAAGTTGATGATGTGTATTAGAAGATGGACGATTGAAGTGGAAAAAAGAAGACGGTTCACTCCACTCTCTTCCCCTCTGGTCCGTTCCATCATCTGCCCACCTACGATCCCTCCTGTCTAAAGACACTAGACCTGCCCACCTATGATCCCTCCTGTCTAAAGACACTAGACTCTACTGGCGAGATGGAGGCAGTCGTCTCGGGGGACATCGCCTCCCTCGTCTCCCTCTACCCACTGACTGTGCAGGGATCAAGGACTCTGAGATCTCCAACACCCGAGGGGGTTTTGCTAGGACTCTGTTTCGTTCTGCGGGACTCCCACACCTGCACTGTATTGATGATAGTATTGGTGGTCATCCATCCTTGTGTTTGATGGTTGATGGTTGTGTCATAAATTATGTATTATGACAAAAGGGGGACTGAAAGGAATCAACCATCAAATTCCTGTCATACCCTTTTGATAAGGTGATAGAATTAAGATGTGATAGAATTAAGATCCTACATTGTGTTCTATGTCTGTTCTCTCCTGTCCCGCATTTTGGGTTGACCTACTTACTCGTGGTGCAGGCTGAGGCCCCAGTCTGTTTTACACACAGCTTGGTTTGACCTGCCGACCTGCCGACCTTTTGACTCCGGACCCCTCTCCCCACACACACCCACACATGCACACATGAACAGATCTCTTGCTGGCTGCTTGCGTCTGACGACTGGCCAGCGCACAAGCACGCACACACATGCAAAATCTCTCTCTCTGGCACATCAGAACACTCACAGATAATTGATAGGTTTTTCAGTTATGCAAAACCGAATACAAAGACACATTCATTCCTCCAAGAACGTTGGAGCATATCAGCACACACACACACCAGCACACACACACACACACACACACACACTCTAGCACACCAACACACACACACACACACACACACACACACACTCTAGCACACACACACACACACACACACACACACACACACACACACACACACACACACACACACACACACACACACACACACACTCTAGCACACCAACACACACACACACACACACACTCTAGCACCCACACACCAGCACACACACACACCAGCACCCACACAATCATTAAGTCAGGAGGAGGGGTGGCCGCGACAAATGTATAAATGATGTGACGATGTATTGACGAGACCACCACTTGGCACTGGCTTGCTCCGTGTGCGGAGGTGCGTGGTCCGGATTGTGATCTACTTGTGCTGTGAGGGTTCAGTAAAACTCTACAGACTGCCATCTGACTCTGTCTCATCTCTCTGTTCACCTCGCCGACATTCAACTAAAAGAACTTAGGTTACATTATAGGAGGAGGGCCGTGATAGAATTTCCTTTCAGTGTGCAGGTGCCCCGAGGAACATAGACCCACTCGAACAACACAAATGCACATATGGAAGTGAGCACACACACGAGCACATGCAGAAACACACTGACGCATTTGGGATAAAACACATCTTGTGTTCTGTAGACGGCAGACCTCTACAGTAGGACTGGGGGGGAGGGGCAAGGATTTGGGGCCTACCGTTTGGCACCAAGCCTGATGGGGGGGAAGGAGGGAGGGAGAGAGAGAGAGAGAGAGAGAGAGAGAGAGAGAGAGAGAGAGAGAGAGAGAGAGAGAGAGAGAGAGAGAGAGAGAGAGAGAGAGAGAGAGAGAAAGAGAGAGAGAGAATTGAAGTCAAGGCCTAGGTCAAGAGCTTCACGGCATGGTGGAAAAGCAAAGTGAATTTTGGGCTCACCTTTTCCAGAGTGCATGCGATACCATCAACATTAGCAAGGGGAAGGGAGTGTCAGGTGGGTCAGACTAAGATCAGTGGTACAGACATGTGACATAGCGACGTTCCTTGCATATTGGAGTTCATGAAGAACAAGAAGAGTCTACATAAATAACCAGTCATGGAGGATGATGTCTAAGAATCTTTAACACATGGATTGAATCAGGCTTTCTGTGTTGCCATATTAGAGTGTAACACTGTCTAATATCCTTATACACAATGCTAAATATGTTTTGTGCAACCTGGCAACCCACTCATGTTTCATGTCTATTCAAGCCTTAAACTCGAGGCAGTGTGGACCGCCCTTGCTAAAAAAAATCTGGATAAGGTTCCCGGTTTGATTCCGGCTATATGAATGCAATCCATTTACAACCTATTCATTTTCCATGTTATTCCATTGTGCCAAAGTAAAGCCAATTCTTCCCTCCCCTGTCTTGAACGTTGCTTGCATATGCCCCCCCATCACGTGTCCCCTCCGGTACACAAGGAGGCAGCCTGTCACATCTTTTCACCTGCCAGCGCGGACTCTCATTGGCGAGGTGTAACGTGTGGGAGGCTCACACTACCCCCGCCATTTCCTGTCTCTGCTGTGCAGGCGTCCCCAACCGACCTGTAGGAGTCACTGTCCACAACGTCCAGATTACCACCCATCGACTTCCACCCTCTAACTCTGCAAATTGAGTTAGTATGACGGCTGGCCCAAGCCGGAGGCAACGGCGACAGCCAGAGTCGAACCCGGTGTCTCTTGCGTTGGTGACGAGCGCAATGTCCGCTGCGCCACCCAGCCGCCCAATTTTCCATGTTATTCTAAAGGATTTGGGTGTTTACACACATGTTTGAGCCATAGACAACACTGGCTAAATTAGCTTTGGGATGAAGGCATGCTGCCATGTGAGAACCATAATGACTAGCCACATACGCACACATGTGGACACACACACACACACATTCCTACTGTACACCCACCCACACACAGTGTCACAAAAAAACAACACACACACACACACACACGCACCAGGCCTCCCCTTCCATCCCACCCACCTTCCCATCCATCAGGCGGGTCTCAGGGAGCTGCCCGCTGCGGTTCCGCCGGCTGGTTTAATTGTTAATGCTAATTGCTATTTATTGGCTCAGATGCAAATGATAAGGCCAGCCAAAGTGAAATTTTATGAGGAGTGAACTCCCCCTCTTGCACAAATTGAAAAAGTGAAACAAAAGGCAGGAGGAAATGAGGCGCGGAGAGAAGAGCCTTAATGGCAGCTTTTTAATGGCTCAGAGCAAAAATGAAGACTGATTTAAGACACGCTGCAACCAAACCCCCCAAAACCACAGCAGACATCCCTTCTTGTCCCTAAGCATTCTGGCACAGGGGGGAGAGGAGAGGAGCGGATAGGTGAGGAGAGGAGTAGAGAGGAGTGGAGAGGAGTGGAGTGGAGAGGAGAGATGGGGAGAGGCGGGAGAGGAGAGAAGAGAAGTGAAGAGAAGAGAAGAGAAGAGAAGAGAAGAGAAGAGAAGAGAGAGAAGAGAAGAGAAGAGAAGAGAAGAGAAGAGAAGAGAAGAGAAGAGAAGAGAAGAGAAGAGAAGAGAAGAGTAGAGCGGGTGGATAGGTGAGGAGGAGAGAAGAGGAGAGGAGAGAAGAGGAGAGGAGAGGAGAGGAGAGGAGAGGAGAGGAGAGGAGAGGAGAGGAGAGGAAGAGGGAGAGGAGAGGAGAGGAGAGGAGGAGAGGAGAAGAGAGGAGCGGGTGGATAGGTGAGGAGAGGAGAGAAGTATAGAGGAGTGGAGTGGAGCGATGGGGAGAGGAGAGAAGAGGATAGGAGAAGAGAAGAGAGGAGATGGGGAGAGGAGAGGAGAGGAGGGGAGAGGAGATGAGAGGAGAGGAGCGGAGTGGATAGGTGAGGAGAGCAGTATAGAGGAGTGGAGTGGAGAGATGTGGAGAGGAGGGGAGAGGAGATGAGAGGAGAGAAGAGGATAAGAGAGAAGAGGAGATGAGAAGAGAAGAAAGGGGAGGAGCAGAGAGGAAGGGAGTGGATATGTGAGGGGAGGAGAAGATGGGGGAGGAGAGGAGAAGAGAGGGGAGGAGAGGCTAAATGAGATGAGGAGAGTGAAGAAAAGATGGAGAGAAAAGAAGAGAGGTCAGGAGAGGAGAGTAGATTAGTGGGGATATAAGGAGAGGGGAGTAGAGGAAAAGTGTATAGTTGAGAGAGATAGGGCGGTAGAGGAGATGCAAGCTAAATCACATCCTGTTTTGACCCAGTTTAGAACCGTGAGTCCTGTGCTCGTCAGTCCGATAAGATTCAAGAGGTTTATTTGTCGCATAGAGTGAAATGCGGGTGGTCATGCCCGCATCGATTGTGCAATCATACAATAATAAAATAGACATAAAAAACAGGTAATAAGAAGACATAAGATGTGCATGATAAAAATAGACATGCTAAATTCCTGAGAAAGCACTGGTTCCTATGTACACTACGATACAATATAAAAGTTTAACTCTGTCATTATGCTATACTTACTATATCTAAACTATACTATACCACATCTGTTCTTTCCTTAAAGTGAATTTTCATATTCCTCATTCCTTTAAAGTGACTTTTCCATTTTGTTTGAAGTGATTGCAGCATGTGTGTGGTGTGTGTGTGTGTGTGTGTGTGTGTGTGTGTGTGTGTGTGTGTGTGTGTGTGTGTGTGTGTGTGTGTGTGTGTGTGTGTGTGTGTGTGTGTGTGTGTGTGTGTGTGTGTGTGTGTGTGTGTGTGTGTGTGTGTGCGTGTGTGTGTGTGTGTGTGCGTGTGTGTGTGTGTGTGTGCGCTCATGTGTACTTGTGTGTGGAGAGTTCTGTGTTCAGTGTTCTGATGGCCTGGGGGAAGAAGCTGAGCCGAAGTCTCTCTGTTCTCGTAGGCGCTTGCCTGACCGCAGCAGCTTGAACAGGCTGTTGTTGGGGTGGTGGGGGTCTTTCATTATTCAGCAGGCTCTGGATTTGCACCTCCTGTTATATAAGTCCTGCAGGGGTGGTAGTGCAATACCCTAGTATGCTCTGCTGAGCACACCACTCTCTGGAGGGCCTTCCTGTCCTGTGCCGTGCTGTTTCCAAACCACAATATACAGATATAAAAAATCTAATCTAATCATCTAATCTAAACTAATCATGACATTTATGACATACATGACATACAGATATGCAGTACTGTTACATTTGTGACATACAAGATATGCAAATATACAGTACTGTTAAACAGAGATCCTAACAGTAAATATATACATACGAGGGGGAGGGAACTGTGCATTAAGATAATATAATCCTTTATTGATCCCCTTGAGGAAATTCGGGTGGTAAAGCACCATGGGGGGGTAGACAGTCTCCTCCCCATCATATGTATATAATCTCTGTTATGGGTAAAGGTACTGTAGGCCTATATTTGCATTATCGTATATGTCACAAATGTAACAGTACTATATACCTGTATGTCATGTATGTCCCTATGCCATAAATGTCATGTATGTTGTGTATGTCATAAATGTCACTATGAATTGAAAATGGGGGACCCTGATATAAACAAGACAAACGGCTTTCTCTGGTCTGCATCCCCTTAACAATAGACCTATCGCTAAGCCACGCCCCCTTTGAAAACTCGGACACAGAGCCGACCGTGAATGACTCTCGTTGACGATGGCTGCAGGCAGCCCCTTTCCTGACTGTGATGCAAGCCTTGCTTCACAGTCACAAAAGGGGCTTATGCCGCTGGAGATTTACCACAGCAGGTAATAGACCTGTTTTTTAAAGATAACACAAATATTTCATCTAGAAGCAGACAGAGAGGGTTACAATATGCAGTGGAAAAGTACGTTCATGAGATACACATTTACCTTAGACCTCCATGGTGATGCAAGCATTAGCTATAGATAACGTCTCAAGCATTACTTACAGTTGACTTGATTGAAGATTACAAGAACTATGACGATAATCCATGATTACTATTGCTGATACATTTAGTTTAGTGGTCCAACGCAGTATACGAGCTAGACCCGACAGTTGTGTCACTAGTCACTAGAATGAGGAAAAAAGTGAGAGCTGTCACTTGCCAACATTCCTCCTCCATAAAGGGGTGAGACTTCAGAGAATGGTATGCTGCACATTCTAGTGTACATCAGGTCAAATGATTGATTACACTAACTATAAATGTATAGTGATAGAGACCAAAGTAAAAATACCTAATAATAAAATAGACCTAATATAGGGGGCGACAGTGGCTTGGGAGTAGAGCAGTCATCTGGTAATCCGGAGGTTCCCGGTTTGATTCTCGCTCCTCCCGGGCAGCGTGTCGAAGTGTCCTTGAGCAAGACACTGATGAGCAGGTTGGCACCTTGCATGGTTGCCTCCACCGTCGGTGTGTGAATGTGTGAGTGAATGGGTAAGATGTGAGAAACAAATTGTAAAGCGCTTTGGATAAAAGCGCTATATAAATACAGCCATTTACCATTTACCAAAATACCTGTAAATCACAGTAAATGGGTATACAGGTCAGGACATAGCTTTTCTTATAACACTAAGTATAAGTTATATTTAATATAAATATAAATAAATGCATATACAACACATTCTCAAGATAGATCACCCTGATTAGAAAAGAAAACCCCACTCTGATTAGAAAAGAAAACCCACAACTAAAGTGTACATAAATAGCCACTATTTTTAATATATACAATAAATATACATGGATTTACAGTTACACAAATGGATGTACGATATAAACTGGAATAGCGAACAATATCATGTGTTGTTTTGATAGATCTATGGTAATTTAACATTATATTCTTCTAGTACCTCCATTATGGATTAATAGCCTGGTCTGTTGACATTTGCAATATCAGCAACTGTTGATGAAGATTAAGTACTTTAACATTGTAAACCAGCAATCTGAGGGACACAGAGCAGCATAACTGGACCACTTTAACAACCTTCAGGTGGGGGCGGCTACGTGGCGTAGTGGGCAAGGCGCTCGCCACGAATGACGGAGACGCTGGGTGTTACGATTCTGGTTCTTGACTACGGTCGGGAACCTCCCACCTTCTCTGTCATCTGTCACTTGTTTACTGTCACTTGTTTTCCCTGTCATTTAGTGCTGTCAATTAGGGGTTGGCTTCTGATTGGCTGTCACGGGGGTGTGTGTGGAATGTTGGTATTTGGTGGCTATATAACATTCCTTTCCTCTGCTTGTCATCTGTCAGGTCTTCACTATAGGCATTCGGAGATAACGCGGGCGGTTCCTGTTCTGGACCACCACTAAGCTCCATTATCTAATTCTCTCGTTCCCTTGCCTTGGCATACTGTAGTATCCTAGTATTACTCTTTGTGTTCTTTACTATTAAAGTCGAACCTGTTCAAGAGTATACCTTCTCCGTCTCTGTGACTGCCTACAACAATTGGAACTCACCTACCTCCATCCTGACAGAAGACCTGACCATCAGAGTTCCATGGAGGCAATTATGGAGATGCTCCAGGCACAGAAGAGTGCACAGGAGCGCATGGAGGAACACCAACATCTGGTCAGCGCTGAGTTGGTTCGGCTGGGCGGGATCGTCAGCGCGTCGCAGGAGACGGCGCAGTCGGCGCTCAGCACAGCCCGGCAGGCACAAGTTGAGGTGGCGGGGGTAAGGACGACGGTGGGTGAGACGGCGGCAGGAGAGGCGGCGTTCAACACCACGTTCAACACCGAGGTGAGTCGGGGAGCTCTTGGGCACCAGGATCGGAACAAGGAGCCACGGCTACCCGCACCAGGCAGCTACGCGGGAGCACCGGAGGGATGCAGGGAGTTCATCACCCAGTGCTCACTCGTGTTGCAGCTGCAGCCACGCTCATTCCCCTCTTCCAGAGCACAAGTCGCATATATTATCACCCTCCTCACCGGTCAAGCACTCTCCTGGGCTACGGCCGAATTAGAGAGCGGTTCGCCTCTCTGCGACTGTGTGGACGACTTCACCAGGGAGTTGAGAAGGGTATTCGACACTTCCCGAGTACTCTCGGTCTTCGAGGCCGGTGTGCGGCTTCTTGCTTGCCGGCAGGGCTCCCGCACGGTCTCAGAATACGCCATCGAATTTCGGATCGTGGCTCGGGAGGCGGCTTGGCCGGAAATTCCTTGTGTGGTCCTATTTCTCAAGGGACTCTCTGCACGGATGCGAGACGAGTTCTCCGTGCGTGAGATCCCTGAGCAGCTGGAAACGCTCATCAACACCGCCATACGGATGGACAACCGACATCGGGAGAGAGAGAGGGAGCGTGAAGATACTACCCAGGTACGTGTCCTTTCTCCTCCCGTTGTTGACATCTTCCCGCATTACACGAGTGGGCCACTGGGTGATGAATCCATGCAGCTTGGGGCGATGTCGCTCTCAGACGACGAGCGGCGGCGCTTCATCGAGGAGCGACGCTGCTTGTGTATGTAGGAGGCGGTTCGTTCTCTCCTTATGAGTCGCCGTATCAGGGAGGTGACGAGCGAGCATTCCGACCACGCTCACCGCAGTCTAAAAGGGCCATTGTGTGTAATTATTGTAAGAAGCTAGGTCATTTGGTGGCGGACTGTTATGCATTACGTGATCGGCAAGATACTAAAGGGCCAGCTCAGAAACCAAAGGGGGTGGGGTTGATTGGCCCTGTCTCACGCCCAGGGCAGGAGAAACCAGACAGTTGTTTTGAACCTTTTATTTTTTCTGGTTTTGTGTCACTGTCGGGTAAAGTCTGTGACCAACGGGAGGTGAGAGTCCTTCGTGATACGGGTGGTTCGCAGTCCTTTATCCTGGCGGATGTGTTGCCATTAAATGAGGAGTCGTCTGTAAATCGAGTGCTATTGTGCGGGGGATCGAAATGGGTTTTACACCCGCTCCTTTACATAGGATACATGCGAGATCATAACTAGTCACAGGTTGTTTTTCCGTGGCGGTTCGTTCATCTTTTCCGGTAGCCGGAATTGATTTTATCATGGGGAATGATATAGCTGGGGGAAAGGTAATTCCTGTTCTGGAGGTGGTGGACGCCCCAGTTTCTGTGCGATGAGTTGATTAAAAGTCACCCAAATGTTTTTCCTGTCTGTGCTGTAACTAGGGCTCAGGAGAGGAAACGAGAGCAAGCGGTGTCGCTGAGTGACTCTATCTGTGGCAAGGCTCTAGCTGAGGACAGGTGGCCATCTAGTGGCGAGATGGAAAAGTGTGCGAGTAGCGTTCAGAGGAAGCTGGTAAATCCCAAATTTGCTGACATACCATTGCCACTGACACGTCAAGCATTGATCGATGCTCAGCAAAATGATTCCTCCCTATCAAGCTGTTTTGCGGCAGTAGCCAGCACTACTGATAGTAGGAAACACGCCTTTTTGATAGAAAAAGGGGTGTTGATGCGCACCTGGGTAGCTAGGCCAGGTGTGACAGACTTGAAGTGTGGAGAAGACTGGAGTATAGTGCACCAAGTTGTGTTGCCAGTAGAGTGTAGGCGTCACGTTTTGATGTTGGCGCATGAACATATCTGGTCTGGTCATTTGGGTATTTCTAAAACTTATGAAAGAATCCTGCAGAATTTTTTTTGGCCCGGTCTGAAGGCCGATGTGGTAGACTTTTGTGGTACTTGTAGTACATGTCAAATAGTGGGGAAGCCAAATCAGGGGGTTCCGCCAGCTCCCCTGCACCCCGTTCCGGCAATAGGGGAACCTTTTGAGCATGTGATCATTGACTGTGTGGGTCCCCTGCCTAGAACAAAGGCAGGAAACCAATACATGTTAACTATTATGTGTCTTGCCACCCGTTTCCCAGAGGCAATACCTCTGAGGACAATTACTGCCCCGGCCATTACCAAGGCGTTAAACAAGTTTTTTGCTACTTTTGGTTTGCCAAAAACTGTGCAAAGTGATCAAGGCACGAATTTCATGTCTAAAACCTTTAATCAGTCATTACAGGCTTTGGGTATCAATCACACGGTGTCTAGTGCATACCATCCTGAGTCACAGGGGGCGCTGGAGCGCTGGCACCAGACGCTGAAGGCAATGCTAAAAAAGTACTGTGTTGATACAGGTTGTGGTTGGGATGAGGGGGTGCCATTTGTGCTGTTTGCTATTAGGGATGCTAAACAGGAGTCACTTGGGTTTAGCCCTGCAGAGCTGGTGTTTGGTCACGGTGTGCGTGGGCCATTAAAAATGCTCAAAGAGAAAATGTTGTCTGGTTCTCCTCCTACATCAAATGTGTTTGATTTTGTCTCCCGGTGTAAGGAGCGTCTCCACGGTGCGTCCTCGTTGGCTATGGAAGCCCTCGCCTCTGCCCAGGGGGAAATGAAGGTGAGGTTTGACAAGAAGGCGGTGGGGCGGCAATTCGAGGCTGGCGATGAGGTGCTGGTTTTGCTGCCCATGCCTGGGTCAGCGCTCTCTGCCCGGTTTGCAGGGCCCTATAGAGTGGAGAGGAAAGTGTCAGACACCAATTATGTGATATGTACGCCCGACAGGCGCAGGAAGACACGGTTGTGTCATATCAACATGTTAAAAAAATATCTCACCCGAGCTGGTGGGAGTACACAGGAGGTGCAGTCTGGCAGCCCGGGAGCTGTTCCAGCTGTTTTGTTAACATGTGTAAACCCCCTGCCGGGGTTTTTTGCAAGGCCCTGTGTGAGGCCCTTCCCCCCCCCCCTCCCCCAAAGGTAAAAAAAATATATATATATATATATATATATAATTTTTTTTTTTTTTTTTTTTTTTACAGTCAACATATTCTTAAATAATAGCGCTGCCCGAGGCTGGGCATGATACAGTCAACATATAGCAAGAGAGAGAGCGAGAGAGAGCTCCCGTTCTACAGTCAATATACAGTGTACAGAGAGAGAGAGAGAGAGAGAGAGAGAGAGAGAGAGAGAGAGAGAGAGAGAGAGAGAGAGACATTGGAAAGAAATTGAAATGCTATTTGGCCCTAAACAGAGAGTACACAGTGGCAGAATACCTGAGCACTGTGAATGAAGATCCTTGACTAGGTACAGACTCAGCGAGCACAGCCTAGCCATCGAGAAAGGCTGCCATAGGCAGACTGTGTGTGTTAGAAAGAGAGAGAGAGAGAGAGAGAGAGAGAGAGAGAGAGAGAGAGAGAGAGAGAGAGAGAGAGAGAGCATGTGTGTTTGTGTGTTAGAGAGAGAGAGCATGTCTGTGTGTCGTGTGTGTGTGTGTTAGAGAGAGAGCATGTATGAGAGAGAGATAAGCAAAGATGAGCCCCTAAAGGATATTCAACTTTTAATGGAAGAACAAAACAGAAGGAAAAGATAACTTCACAATGGCAACATGAATATACATAGATCCAAAAGGACAAAGATCAACACTTAAATCCAAAGAGAAGAGGGTCTATACCAGAGAAAACAAAGTAGCAAGGAGCCAATAGCCGACATCAGCTAAATAGGCTAACTGCAAATAGAGTAGCCAGGTACTGACACCAGGCCACACACAGCTTTGGCCAACGCTACCCAAGCTACACAAACGACCAAGACAATTCACACACAGCACATGTCGTATCTCCAAATGTTGTGAAGTAACATATGTTTTGCCTGGAAAAAAACATCGTTATTAACAAAACATTCGGGAGGGGAAGGAAGGAAGAGTGGGGTAATGTCCAATGGACATCTTACCTGCACCAAGGAACGCAGGGCGAAAGGCCGCAACACAGGTCTCCACGTTGACGAAAGGCCTCTCGCTGGCGGGACAAAAAGAAGCTACGGCCGGAGCCTTGTCATGGTGCAGGCCCGACTACATCTTCTGTCAAAGATGATGTCATAGTCAGAGTGCCAGGGCCCCCTGCTATTCTCACGGCTAATGTCAATGGTCGTAGCACAAGCTAACAGCTAACTCTAGGCTAACTGATAGCATCAAACTAACGTTCCCAGCCAAGCGCAGCCGGCAGCTAACGTCGTAGCTAAACAGCGAACTGGCTAACAGTTAGCTCAACCCGGCTATCGCTAACCATTAGCTAACGCAGAAGCAAGCTATGCGGCTACCACTGAAAAACTGTACAACGTGAGAAAAGCAATACAGGCCAACACTTCAGACAGCCAATGTGTTTTCCTCTTCTCATACGAAGAGAGAAGGGAAAAAGAAGGCAATACACGTCCCACTGACTGACACCAGGCCACACACCGTTAGCTACTAGTACTACAACAGCTAGTCGGCCCGTCTGGCTTTGCCTTGTCCAGAGGGTAGGTCTGGGGGGTACTAATCTGATGTTTGTTGTATAGGTAATAATGTTTTGATCACCCAATGGGTTCGCTTCTATGGGGGGAGGTGTCACGTGCGTGGGTTGTTCATTATCATTATTGCCATATTTTTAACACCATGTAACATCGGGTTGGTATATTTAGTATGGGTTATGTTATTTTTGTTTGTGTGATGTGTCATCTTCTAAATCTTGTTTTTCTTCCTTTTTCCAGATACCACTCATCCCCCTGATTGAGCTGATTGCACCTGCTTGGTGCACCTGTGGGCAGTCAGTGGAATGAGTGGATATAGTCTGGAAGATGACACACACACAGGGCACCTCATTTGAATCACTGCCACGTTCCAGAGTGGAGTGAGGAGGTTGCCTTCTTGCCTTGCTGTAGCTATGGAATGATATCGTGTGGCTTTCTCTTTGTGTCCCATGACTGGCACAATTACATTTATATTATTTACTAAGTGTTTGTTTGTATATATGTATGTCTTGTTTGTCCTCCCCTACCTTTTTCCCCTGTGCATTAAGGCCTCTGCATGCTACAGCAAATTCAAAGCAACTTCGACACAACATCGACAAAGCAACGGTGTTGCAGACACTCTACCTTTATGCTTCTGCAAAATCAACGCGCAGCCTATGTAACATTGTACCCCGTATGTAGCTAGGTTCCCTAGATAGATGACGCTTCCCTTCTCAACCAACCCATTGATAAAAGCAGAAAAATAAGTATAATTTTTACTTCCGGGCGGGGGGTTTCAAAATAAAAGAGCGAGTCTAAAAGCACCGTAAATACGTTTATTTTTTACAATATCTAGCGTTACACGAACCTAAACTAATCTAAAGTTAGTTTAGGTTCGTGTTAACTTTGGATAATGTACAAAATAAACGTATTTCCGGTGATTTTAGACGTCGCTCTTTTATTTTGAAAACCCCCGACCGGAAGTGTTATAGTGTCTGTTGCTAGCAGCTTGACTTTCTGTGCTTTTCGAGCTAACGTTACCGTAACATCATTAGTTTCCAATGGAGAGGACCTCGGCTCACATGCAGCTCAAACTACCTATTGGAATAAATTACTTGATTGATGTTTAATTTGTCCCTGTGTGTGTCCAGTCATTTCGACTAGCAAACGTTGTATTTAACGTTACCTCAGGACGGATACCATTGTATTTACTTGGTTAGCTAATGTGGATAGCATTTTGAATAGACCCAATGCTAGCTGGCTGGCTACATCTTTATTTACTAAATTATGGAGGCTTTTTAATCGGCAAGGTAAGAGGATTTGTCATGATCAACTGAAGGCGTATGCTATGGAACAATATGTGCTTGGGTTTTCAGAAAAAGGCGAGCTATGTGACGCTGGCTTCAACAATGGAGGATATTATTCTCTGCGGGACTAATATTATTCTATGACAGCCCCGCCCCCATTCGCTAACCAACCAATCACTGCTACGCAATATCAACGCAACGGTTGTTCAGATTAGATTCTGGGGACATGTACGCAACGTCCAAGCAACACAGTCTACAAGACCCTCTAAAACAACCGCGCTGAAATCGTGCCGATGTTGTGTTGCAGTTGCTTTGAAGTTGCTGTAGCATGTAGAGGCCTTTATGGTGGAGGTTTCAATCCCTATCACCATAGATATATAATTTACTATTTGGAAAAACGTCTTGTCTGGACGGGCTGGTTTCATGTACAGCCCGCTCCAGTCATATTCTATATGGTCATTAGACCTTTGTACATGACAACATCGTTGTCCCTGTTGTTACTGGTTTCAAGTGGCACTATGGCATCTGAAGTGCATCGAGCATTCTTAGTGCATGTAGTAGTATTCATGTTATTAGTATTCTGTTGTCTGTTAGCCAGTTCTTTATACTATCAATGGTGGTCACTACATTACATCTATAACTGTCCTTGTTGGTCATCATTTACACTGTTATGCACCTGGCTTGCGGTAACGTTGCTGACGTTATGATGCAGAAAGCTATACAGAAGGCTCACGTTATGATGCAGAAAGCTAACCTTATGATACAGAAATATCTGCGGTATCGTTACATGTTGGCAGCTAACGTTAGCTAACTGGGCTGGATATACGAGAGCTAGTTCGCAGGCAAAGTCAAACGTTAGCAAACTAATAGTTTGGTCTATGTTTCTAATACATGCCGTCAAATATTATGTCTTTATGAATTGACCTTACCTTTGAGCAAACATAAGTGTCCTTGGTAATGGTCTTCACATTCAGTTGTGTATGTGTATCGCTTGCATTTCTCTAGTTTTCGTTTTGGGCTTCGGGAAAGGTATGAAATATACTCCTCCATCCAGTCTTTCAGGGTACCTGGTGTCCGAATTACAGGTACCCCACGCACAGCGTTTCACCATCGGATATTAGGTAGATAATAACATATAAACTGAACTCTTACACAGTGGTTTTGATCACAGCCGTCTGGTTTGATGCAGCCCACAAATGGCTTTTCTGGTGTTGACCGAGTTTTCTGCAGCAAAGTTTTTGCTGTGATATGATTGGACAAATTCTATTTTGGGGCGTGGTTTAGCAACAGGTCTATTGTGTGTATTGAGCCGTACTGTATCGTACCCATTCTGCAATCTGTTATCGGTATAAAGTGTTCATTCATTCATTCATTCATTCATTCATTCATTCATTCATTCATTCATTCATTCATTCATTCATTCATTCATTCATTCATTCATTCATAGCTTCACAGTACAAATACAATATAGTAATATAAAATATAATAATAAATTAGGAGGGGTGGGTGGGTGACAGTTCTCCAGGGGAGAACTCAATTTAAAAGTTCTTAGGGGCCTTTCTCACTCAGGTATTGGGATCGAATCACCGCCCCGGGGCACGGGGGGGAGTGTTCTCACTCAGACGGGCACACCTCTTTTGGGATCGAACCGGCGCTGATTCGCTTTACCCCCTGCTGAACCTGGGCCAGTTGGATTAGGTGGTTTTGGATGCGGGCCAGTGGGAGCGGGGGGCGTGGTTTTGCGAGCTTGTACCAAAACACGGACGTGGCTTGCTGCTGACATAACGTCATAACTATTCGACCGAGAAGCAACATGACTAGCAAAGGATCACTGTGGTCAGCTGCCGAAATTGAATGCTTGCTGGCGTTTTGGGCTGATGAGAGCATTCAGCAACAGCTGGGCAAGACGCATAAAAATGCGGACATTTATGGGAAATTTGCCGATCATCTGGCTGTGCATGGATTCATCAGATGGGTCGAGCAGTGTCGAGCGAAAGTAAAGAACGTGATGTGGTGCGCAAATCCGGCAGCTCGTCTGATGAGAAGCACAAATTTCCGTGGTACGAGGCAGTGGACAACATTCTCAGCAGCAAACCGTCCAGTGACCCCTCCGTTGTTCAGTCAGAACCACCAACAACAACAACAACAACAACGGAGGTGGAGAACACGCCACCGGTGCCCAACCTACCATCGAGTCCATGTGAGTACAAAGTTTAGCAATTATATTCATCTATATTTCATGATGTAAACAAGACAAACGTTTTTTCTCTGGTCTGCATCCCATTAACAATTGTGTGTGTATTGTACCCATTCTGCAATCTGTTAATAACGTTTTCAATCAAGTTTTCAATCAATGCAAGGTTACTGTATTTCATTCTGTTCTACAGGGCAGTGATTAGACGGCATAGATTATGTGATATTTTGGTTGTAGCCTGCCTTCAATTAATTTTATATTTTTGCTTGCATACAGGCGTTTCAGATGGCCCAGGCCCAAGTCCAGACAACCGGCGCAAGAGGAGTCGACTGCTGGAGACACAGTCAACTGCTGGTGAGAGAGACGTCAGTCCTTCCGCCAACCTGCTAATCGGTAAGTACAAAGTTTTAGCAATTATATTCATCTATATTCTCATGCCTTCAGTGTCTGCCTGGTCAGTCTGCGGCCAAAACCTGTGTTTTAGCATTATGCAAAGTTACTGTAGTTGGTTTTATACAAATACACTAACTGCCCATACACTAACGCAGAGCGGAGAACGAGCAGGCGGACCGCAGAGCAGCGCAAGAGAGCGAGCGTGCGGACCGCAGAGCAGAGCGAGAGAGCTCACGGGCGGACCAAAGAGCAGAGCGAGAGAACCAAAGAGCAGAGCGAGAGAGCGTGAAGTTCATGAAGATGATGTTCAGTATGTTCGAATCGCAGCGCACGGCACATCCACAGCCTCCTGCGAACTATCCTGCCCCTCAAAATTATGAGAACTTTGGAGAACAGCTCAGAGCTGCAGAGCCTGAAAATGACACACCATCTACACCACCATCCTATCACAGGCTCAGATGATTTTAATACTTTTAATGTGAGGTGTGTTAACAAATGCCCTCTTTTTTTACCCTACTTTAAAGTTTAATGTGCGGTGTGTTACCATTGTTTTTGAGAGGGCCAGTATTTTTTTACCCTACTTTTCATTTAAGGTGTTTTTTTTGTGAACAGTTGTCTTTTTAAAGTTTGATTAAAACATTACCATTATTAACCAGTTTTTTGTCTTGTTTCTGTTCGAAACCAATAAGGTCTACACACTGAATCTTGTATAGTAGTTAGTAGTCTTGTGTTTCCAGCACTGTCCACCTGCACTGCATGTCCACCTGCACAAAGCCAGCCAACACGCAGGATATCCCATTATTTCAAGTAATTAATGACAGCAGCCAACTTACCAAGCATGTGTTGTAGTTAAAACAGTTACTGAGTGTTTTAGTTAAAATAGTTACTATGTGTTGTAGTTGAAACAGTTACAGAGTGTTGTAGTTAAAACAGTTGGTGAAGTGAGAGACCATCCTCTGTTCTGAATAATCATACCAGCTTAATCTACCCTTGAATGCCTGGCAACAACATTATTATAATGTCTGGAGTGGTAAACATTATAATACATTTCAATGCCTATAGAGCACATTGGTGGTTGATTTGTGTCTGAATGGAATGTGACTACGAGGCAGATGTGCGGATTTGTGTGTGAATGACTAGAATTACAGTAGTTCCACCTGCCATTAGGCAGACAATAGATACCACTCCAGACATTATAATACTGACAATACCACACAGTCTCTGCTCTAGCTTCCATTTCAATGACTAGAGCACATTATAATGTCTGCCTTAATAATGTCTGCATTCAATTCAATGGACACTGTTAGCCATAATCTTGTTAGCTTGGAGCTTGGATCTTCTGAAACAGAGATCCCTGAGACAAGACTTTATCAGACAGGGGTCCAATCATTTGGGGTCCTTCACATGAAAAAGGTTGAGCTATAATTAACACAACAACAAGGATTCTATGGCCATGATTACACAACTGTGGTGGCCATATTCAAACTAATGACGTACTCCAAAAAACTGTCCAACTAAATGAATGTGTGCAAAACTGAGTTTGTGGATGTGTGTGAGACTGTGTACAAAATAAATCATTGTTTTTCTGGTGATGAAATTCTGTTATCCCATTATTTCAAGTAATTAATGACAGCAGCCAACTTACCAAGCATGTGTTGTAGTTAAAACAGTTACTATGTGTTGTAGTTAAAACAGTTACAGAGTGTTGTAGTTAAAATGTCTGCCTTAATAATGTCTGCCTTTTTGAAAACATGGGGTTGTTATTTTGGCTGTCAAGTGTTGCCTTGCATTAGGGACAAGATGAGGTCCACAGAATCTGGGATTGGATACATTTATTGAAAAAAACATAATACTGACAATAGATACCACAATGAAAACAATTGAAAAACAACATGTGATATTCTAGAAAAAAGCCCCTTGAGAGTTTCACTGTATTTAATGCTTTGATGTGCCTTTAAGCATCAGGGAAGTAGGCGCACAAGACATCTCTTGTGGCGTGGGCAGTCGCAGTCGCGTTTGCCCGGCGTGGATCCCGCTCAGCCACTTCATTGTCTCTGCCAATGCCAACATCACAGTCGTCAACATACTCCTCATTGTGTACCTCACAAAAATTGTGAAGTATGCAGCAAGCTGTTACGGTGGTGTTGATCTTTTCAATGTGGCAATCGTATCTCTTCATCAAACACCGCCATCTTCCTTTGAGACGGCCAAATGCACGCTCAACGGTCATGCGTGCTTTGCTGAGCCGGTAGTTGAATGTTTTCTGTGCAGGAGTCGCATTGCCTTCAGGATATGGTTTCATCAACCATGTGAGCAGGGCCGGACTGGGGAAATCATTCATAGCGGGAGATATAGCGCGAAATCAGCCCCAATCAGGCGACTTTTTAAGCGGGGGGTCTGGGGGTCCCCCACCAGGACATTTTTTGTTACAAAGACTTAATTTCCTGCATTCTGGTGAATTTTAGTGCATGTGAATCACAAACTAATGAGCCAACAATTGCTTAGTACAATGTACTGTTATGAACCTCAAATACAACTGTTGTGGCACTAGCAATGCTACTCTCTCCACTTTCAAAAAGAAAAAAGCAAGAGCACAACATATTTTTCTATTTACTATACTACAGTTAACCACTCTCTCCTGTAAGGGCCTTTCTTTTTCTTTGTTTTATCCCTCTCTCCTCCACCCTTTCTCTTTCTTCCACTGTCCATCTTGACATCAACGTTAATTGACTTTCGCTCTACTGTATCTCTCCCGAGTCCCTCACTACCTGGCTCATTGCCTGGCTGTTATTCTGCATCTGAGTGCCATCTGCCATTCCATTCGCCGCCTCCACTGTCAATCAGTTGTATCGCCTGGTCCCGCCTCCACCAATCACAAGCGGCAGCAGGGGCGTTTTTAGGGTTAGAAAACATTGGGGGCTTCAGCCCAGGGGGGTGGAGGGGGGTTCCCCCATCCCCCTTTTTTTTTTTTTTTTTTTTTTTTAAACACAGTAATACGCAATTTTAGAGTAATTAGAGATGAATACTGAAGAACTAGAATCATTAGAGGTTCTCAAAGTGAGGTCCATGTCCATGAGAGGGATCTGGGCAGTCCCCATAGAAAATTCAAAGTTAACAGGACCAAATCATCAGTTTCTTATTTATTTATTTAACCTTTATTTAGCCAGATAAAACATTGATCTGGTCCAAGAGGCCCCAACAGGAGTACAAATATACATAT
The DNA here is from genome assembly GCF_963971535.1 of Notolepis coatsorum. Classification (NCBI taxonomy): domain Eukaryota; kingdom Metazoa; phylum Chordata; class Actinopteri; order Aulopiformes; family Paralepididae; genus Notolepis; species Notolepis coatsorum. The sequence goes on from NC_140166.1 coordinate 102,490,540, forward strand.
ATACACATATATATATATACATATACTGTACATACATACACACATATACACCAATAACAAAATAAAAACAGTTAAGAATCATACACATAAGCAAATAAACAAACAAACAAACATATGCACAGCCTATGTACAAAAGAAATAAACAGTTAATCTCTAGTCTTTACAGTTTTCTTCAATTGCATAAACACTCAAATCAAAAGTATTACACAATTATCAAAACATTACACTCAAGGAGCAAAACATAGGCCCAGATTTGCACCTCTATAAGCACAATGTCAGCCTCACACTTTTTGCAAAACAATACACAGAGCAAAAAAGTATCTTGCCAGATCCAGCTAGGCAAAGAGATAATGTCTAGTATTTTCTGTACTCTATTTAAATTTTTTCAAAATTGTTTTTGTTTTACTGTAATTTTAACCTGTAGGCCTACTGGATACAGTATTTTATGTTTGTCTGATATTTGCTGAGCTTACAGTGTTATGCACATAGTAGCATGAAAACTGGGACATGTTTTGTTGTGATTCTCCATGTTGAAATGTTGACTGATTTGGTTATATGGCGAGAAAATTTATATTTTCATCAGTCTGCATCATTGATTTGGGTATATGGAGAGAAAATGTTTTTTTTCCAGCAGTCTGCATCATTGATTTGGGTATATGTAGATAAATAAATAATATTTTCATCAGTCTACAGCATTGGTCTTGTGTAGTGTTTGGTGAATTTATTGTATATTTGCACATTCTCTGCGTACTTCACTTACAGTACTCTAATCACTGAGAAGTAGAATAGCTAAATGTGTTTTAGGTTAAGCACAGCAGTGTGAGTAACTGGTTCAAACAGAATTAAGTCATATAAAACGTGTGTTTCATATAGTAACAAAATGTAGTTTTTTTAAATTAGTGTATGGTTTTGACAAGTGTTTAATTTAGCAAAGGATCTGATAATTGTGTGTGTGGTTGTGCTAATTGTGTGTTTTGAAACACCGGGCCCCGTTTTAAAAATCATGCTTAAGCAATCGAAAAAAAAAGTCTCATAAAAAAGATATTAGATTTTTGGGTATTTTCCTGCCTTTGGTCCGCTTTGCATTCACATCTCAAATGCAGGGTTCACTTGCAAGAGTGAATGAGCTTTCACACCACCCCAAACCAACCGGACTATCCGAGGAAATGAACCAGGGTTCGATTAAAGCTTATTATAGTTTATCACAGTATCATGAGCATGTCTTTGTCATTGGACACTGGACATGGGTATGGAGGGTCCAGGTGCTGCTGCGTTAAAGTGCACATCTTCAATACCTATCTGTACTATTTAAAAGCACAGTGCAGGACACACTCAAAGGTTATCGCACCTCAGAGATGGCAGTGGACATGTATGACAGGACAAAGGCCATATGTAATGGCATCTTGTGGCACAAGCTCAGACCTCAGCTCAGGAGATCAGCTGAGACAGAGACTGTTCTATCCAGAGCTTGAGAGCAGGTTCTCATGAGTTGGATAACAACTTATGAGAGGCATACAGGCATGTTATCCAGCCTCAGACCAGTTTCTCTCAGTGGAATTGCTGCAACCCCTCGCCACACATTACAATATCCAACTATTGCCAGAGGAGATCACAGTTGCAAAGTGTTTCCTGGTCAGGACAGGCAGAGATGCAGTCCCTACTATCCAAAGTGTCTTTTCCCTCCTGGATAATAATAATAATAATAATAATAATAATAATAATAATAATAATAATAATAATAATAATAATAATAATAATAATAATAATAATAATAATAATAATAATAATAATAATAATAAATAATAAATAATAATAATAATAATAATAATAATAATAATAATAATAATAATAATAATAATAATAATAATAATAATAATAATAATAATAATGCATTTGATTTATAAGGCGCCTTTCAAGTCCACAAATCGGTGAATGAAAAATTATAGGATCAAATGAAAACTACTTACTAAAAATGTTTAAAAGTACTAAAAACCAACAAAAAATACCAAACACTAACAAACATTCAGCAAAGACAATGGGGATGCTGACATAAAAAAAAAAAAAAAAAGTAAAAAAAAAAATGTAAACAATTTTTTTTTTTTTTTTTTTTTTTTAGATCCGGGGCTAGGAGAAAAACATCCGGGGCTAAAGCCCCGGAAGCCCAGGGCTAACGACGCCACTGGGCAGCACGGCTCCATTTGTGTGTGTGTGTGTGTGTGTGATCCGCGTGAGGGAGAGAGTCAGATAGTTCTCCAACTCTGTCGCAGACAGTGAAATCCTGGTTGTTCCCCACCCACCTAGGTTATCTAACTATCGCGCCGCGCCGCCGCCACAACTAGAAACAATGGCCTGACAAAAAAAAATACATTATTATAATAAAAAAATATTATATATTTTTTTTTTTTATATAATTTTTTTTTTTTATCTGTGCAGGCCAGGCCATCGGGAAAACTCCCGGTGCTCCCGATGGCCAGTCCGGGCCTGCATGTGAGGAGTGGGTAGGCAGCATCACTTAGAATCACCACAGGGACATCTACACCCTCAATCCTCTTTGTGAGATTGGGGAACAGTGTGCCACTCTGACCCGGTCATAAACACTGGAATTCCCAAACACTCTTGCGTCATGCACTCTGCCTGGCCAACCCACAGTTATGTCCCAGAACCTCAGTCGATGGTCTACCACACCTTGCAGAATGATCGAGTAGAACCCCTTACGGTTATAATACTCTGCAGGGTTGTCTGGTGGCGCTAAAATGCCAATACGGGTCCCATCAATAGCCCCACCACATTGTGGGAAACCCCATCGGTCACTGTAACCTTGAATGATGCTCTTCAATTCATGTTCAGATGGTGATCTAATATAGAGGGAGACTTGTCCACAATTACAGAGGCAACATTGTTGGTTATAGCACAAGCTGCCGATAGACCAATACCAAATAAGTGGGAAATGGACCGAAACTCCACGTTTGTGGCCAATCTCCAGACGCATATGGCCACACGCTGTTCCACAGGCACTGGACTCCTCCTGGTTGCATCTCTTTGTAGATGCGGCCTAAGGATACCACACAGCTCCATGAATGTAGCTTTCCTCATCCGGAAATTTTGTAGCCATTCCGGATCGCCCCAGTTAGCCAGGACATGCTGCCACCACACACCAGGCCTCTGTCGAACCCATACGCTCCTGAGGTAGAATAGAAAGTACATTAGTATACATTAGTATATTCAAAAATATAAACGTCTCTCCTGCATTCCTCAGGGAGGGGGGGGGGTCTGTGTAGCTTCCTGGAGTGACATTGAACACAACAACAAAGCTACCACATTATAATAATAATAATAATAATAATAATAATAATAATAATAATAATAATAATAATAATAATAATAATAATAATAATAATAATAATAATAATATATAATGTCAAATCACAGGTTCATGCCAGTAGTAGACAGTGATGTAGGTAGGTATAAATTGATTGAGTTATATGTATAGAAATTGAGTATAGGCAACAGAGTTCAAAGTTCATACAGTATGGTAACAGAGCCTAGGGTTATGTATGTGCAAGGTGCAGTTATCTAGTTGAATTAATACAAGTACAGTAGCTAATGGATTGTTTCAGTCATTATAAGGGCATATCAATATTTTTCAGATGTCGAATGAAATGAAAGCAAGACGTTACAGTAACGTACTGACTTAAGATGCAAATATAAGCAGACACTGATTTTATATAAGCAGACACTGATTTTATAACTGATATTTGCCCTCTTTATGAACAACAGATGAGTACAATGGACAAAGCTATAGAGAGGTCTGCTTCTCACCTTGTTGATGAACGCAATTGGTGTTTTAGCACCAGAAGAAAATCAGTTATTGCCGCTGCTTCGCTCTCGTGAAATCGCCTGGCGCGAGCAGCTCACCTCTGGCTACACATGCAGGCCTCAATCAAAATGCTGGAAGGTGGCTGGACTAGAGAAAGTCGCCGCCGATGCCGACGGTTGTGGTCGTTTGTAGTCCGTCGTTGAGATATGTTGGTACCTTGATTGCGTTGAGATATGCTGGTACCTTGATTGCGATTGTGGAATTGCTTCCAAAAGAGTAGACACATGATCATGAAGGTCTCCATTGCGTCTCTTGATCTGTGTATGAAATCGACTTGTCTGTGTTATTGAACGACTTGTCGCGTACTAGATGACGCAAGTATACCCTTGTGTTCATTGGCTCATAGGCGACAGCAAAAACCAACTAGGCGCACAAACGCCACCTGCTGTATCGGAGTTGCTCTCCACAATTGTGCCGGGAGCGCACCAAGACGAAGTGTGTACGCAAACTAGAGGGGGGAGAGGGGGGGGGGGGAGTTCGCATCAGATCTAGGAATGGACTAGAACGAAATGGAATGGAACCGAATAGGTGAGTGAGAAAGGGCCCTAAGTGTATGCACTACCAGGAGAAGCCACTGCATTTCCATATGTGGAGTGAAACTGTGGAACAGTCTGAATGTGGTGCTAAAGCAATGTCCAAACATGAGACAATTCAAACTGAATTATAAGAAATGATTTTCACGAGGTACAGGGATGAGGAAGGGATTTGACATTCACAGGTGTTTACATTTTTATTTGATTTCAAATCAAATCAAATCAAATTTATTTATAAGGCCCAACAACACACGTTAATGTCCCCATGGGCCGTACAGGTCTTCTTTAAACAAGTAGAAGAAAACATAACAATAAGTCAAGAACAGAACAAGAACACCATAAGATCCAACAAATTTAAAATATATGCAAATAAATGAAAGAATGCAAGCACTCCCAGACATACCCCACGCGAAGGTAAGGAAAAACTCACTAAAACCTAACAATAGGTAAAAATGCTCCACAGGCAGTGTGGAGGAGAGAAACCTTAGAAGGGCCATTCAAGGGGGGATCTCCCTTCTTAGATGTCGGTGATAGTAGTGTTGCAGACGGACAGTTGGTAAGCATGCACTCAAGTGAGTAGTGAAACACAGATGAGTGCATGCAATAGCAACTGAACATTTTGAAAGATTAAAGATAGAGCTGATAGCGATAGCAACTGAACATTTTGAAAGATTGAAGATAGAGCTGATAGCGAATCTCTATTTGAGGCACAGGGGCGGCGCCGAGAGGGTCGCGTCCTCCCCGTCTTAATCACGGGACATTCAACACTCCGGTCATTGCTCCGAGACAGCCGGAGACAGGGAGATAGGGGGCGGCGCAGAGAGGGTCGCAAACTCCCCGACATCATCGCGGGACGTCCGGCACTCCGGTCACCACTACGAGACCTCCGGAGACAGGGGGGCACGCAGAGGGGGTCGCAACCTCCCGGCCTTCATCACGGGACGTCCGACACTCCGGTCAGCACTCCAGGACGGCAACTCACAGGGGGACAGGGAGACGGGACAGGCGTTAGACAGCTCATGTGATTGTAGTGGGCGGACATAGCAATAGATACAAGTGGTAAGCATATATGTGAATGGAGTAGATATATGAAGTAAGCATATTATTTCTTTCATGTTTTACATAAATATAATTTTTGTTTTTTGTTTTATATATATATATATTTGTTTTGTAACGTTTTAAATTAGTACACATTTGAGTAGTGGAAAAGGGGTAGGATTAAATAAGTGTATAAAATGATGCCTTCCTACTCTTTTCAAACATGTAAATTGAGTTACAGTATGTTTTGTTTTTGTTGATTTTTTTCCATTTAATTTCTAGAGATCAATGATTTGTTTTGATTTTATATTGTTTGTATTTACATGTTCTAAATAAAGATTTCAAATCAAATCACACTCCAGCCCAGTAGAAATTGAAATGGCATTGGCTACCCCTCGACAACAACAAGAGTTGTTCCACGAGTTCAGTGTGACCCTGCTATCTTTATACTCTCGTAATGACGAGTTATATAGGTGAGCGTAGCGACAGATATCTTTAAAATGAAGAACAAACTATCAAAACGTACACGGACCATGTTGCTTTCCCAGCAGGCACTGTGCTTGTAATATGACAGCTGGGCACATGCGCAGTCGGCACGCATATCCACGGAGCTATCCGTGCGGTTACAAAATGTTGCCTGCACACGGACACGGATCTGTGAGGACAAGATCGTTGACAAAAATGACGAAGTTTACGTAACACATACCAACGCGCATCTGCGGATGCGGATTGCGGAGGAAACTATATTCAGGCCCTTAACTGCGTCTCAGGTGATAGAGGCGCTGTTTTGCCTTTTTCACCACATAATCTATGTGTGTTGACCATGTCAGGTCCTCTGTGATGTGGATTCCCAGTTACTTGAAACTGCTCACCCTGTCCATACAAGATACAAGATACAAGATACTTTAATGCCACACAACGATGGTTGGTGGTAATTGATTTCGGTACAGATGTTGAGCACTGGTTATATCAAACATGAAACAGACATGAAACATCAAAAACGTCAAAACATATATACATAAATACATATAGGACAGTCACGGTAACAGTGTCGGTCGGTGAGGGTGAGGAGGACAGCAGCAGCACAGCCGAACACACAATTGGAGGTGGGCTTCCAACTCTCCAGGACATCTATACCAAGCGTTGCAGGGCCAAGGCTAAGAGAATAACTAAAGACTCTAGTCACCCAAACAACTGCCTCTTTGCACTGCTGCGGTCAGGCAAGCGCTACCGGAGTCACATGGTCAGTACAGAGAGACTCAGAAGGACCTTCTATCTGCAGGCCATCAGGATGCTCAATGACTCTATGTAACATCATCAACCCATCCATCTACACTCATTGCACACACACATCCACATGCACACACTCACTAACCCTTAGGGGTCACGCTGGAGCTTTGAACCCGTCGGCGGACAATAAAAGAAATTAGAATCCCTCTTAAATGCTCAAAAAGGACATCTTTTCAGAAATCGATAAAAATAGAAAAATTGCCATTTCTAGTGCTTTGACATGTAAGGTATAGGTCCCCCAACTTGCTAAACCTAATACGACTTGTAAATACGTTTAATTCTTGCTAGATGGTATGCTTGTAATAATCTCCATTTGCGATAAGAACTACATCGCGCGTCACCAAGCGCACATACATGGACGCGCGCACACACAAACAGCGCATAGGTGTTAATCACTGAGTGATCTAATATGCATATTCTTCAGCGCGAGAGGGGGGGGTTGTGTTTCTCACTGTCTGTCGTTGATAATATAATCTGAAGAGGTCCTGCATTATTATTATTATTATTATTATCGAGAATACACAGGACCCGACGGAACGTTAATTTATGTATTAAAAGTAGTCTAACATGCTTTCATCCTCGCCCGTGTATATACCCACGTCGCGCTAAAACAACATACTGTATGGCAGAGACAGAGTGCATGTGTGTACGAGTTATGAGTTATCTCGCAGTTCATTCAAGCGCGCATCACGGTGATGAGACAGCTCTCTAGAGTAGAAAGGTGTGCTCACAGGGGCGTAGCTGGAGATTATGGGCCCCATGAAAGAATCAATTTGTGGGCCCCCAATCTATTAAAAAATGTGGGGCCCCCAATCTATAAAAAAATGTGTGGTCTCCCTCTATCTCTTCTTTCTTTCTTTCTTTCTTTCTTTCTTTCTTTCTTCTTCTTTCTTTCTTTCTTTCTTTCTTTCTTTCTTTCTTTCTTTCTTTCTTTCTTTCTTTCTTTCTTTCTTTCTTTCTTTCTTTCTTTCTTACTTTCTCTCTCTCTCTCTCTCTCTCTCTCTCTCTCTCTCTCTCTCTCTCTCTCTCTCTCTCTCTCTCTCTCTCTCTCTCTCTCTCTCTCTCTCTCTTCCTCTCTTTCTTTCTTTCTCTCTCTCTCCCTCTCTCTCTCTCTGTCTGTATCTCCCTCTATCTCTTCTTTCTTTCTTTCTTTCTTTCTTTCTTTCTTTCTCTCTTTCTCTCTCTCTCTCTCTCTCTCTCTCTCTCTCTCTCTCTCTCTCTCTCTCTCTCTCTCTCTCTCTCTCTTTCTCTCTCTCTCTTTCTCTTCCTCTCTTTCTTTCTTTCTTTCTCTCTCCCTCTCTCTCTCTCTGTCTGTATCTCCCTCTATCTCTTCTTTCTTTCTTTCTTTCTTTCTTTCTTTCTTTCTTTCTTTCTTTCTTTCTTTCTTTCTTTCTTTCTTTCTTTCTTTCTCTCTCTCTCTCTCTTTTATACAAGTCCAAAGCTTTTCAGGGATCTGCATAGCCTGGGTGTCGGAGCATGTGGAACGTACAGAGACAACAGAAAAGAATGCCCCCGCACAGAGGTGAATGCTCTCAAAAAGAAGGATGCTAGGGGCCCACTGGTCTTTGTGAAGTGGATGGACACACGTGAAGTCTCTGTTTGCTCCACAATCCACGAGTCATTCGCTGGAAAAACTGTGCTGAGGAGAATAAAAAACAAGCGCAGTGAGACCTGGTCCATTGAGAACATTGCATGCCCAACACCTGTCCTGGAGTACAACAAGTACATGGGAGGCGTTGATTGATCTGACCAACTCATCCAGTACTACTCTGCACACCACAAGACCATGCGATGGTACAGGACTTTGCTCTATCATTATCTGGACATTGCCGCCACTAACTCCTACCTTCTTCACATGGAGCTCTGCAGAGAGCAGCAGGTGCAGCCGATGACCCATCTGGTCTTCCAGCAGGAGCTGGTAGCTGAGCTGTGTGGCGTCACAGTTGTACAGGTGCCAGTGGACAACCTACCCACGGCAGTGGACAATCTACCCACAGCACCAGTGGACAACCTACCCACGGCAGTGGACAATCTACCCACAGCACCAGTGGACCGCCTACCAAGGAACCATTCACCTGTTGCGATCACGCAACAGGCAGATAAATCCCAGAAGGCCACGGCTGGCCGCCTGTTTTGCGTACATTGTAAGATGAAGACCCCCTGGAGGTGCGGTGAATGTGGTGTGGCCCTCTGTCTCATTCCAGACAGGAACTGCTTTTTCACATATCACTTAGTGTGATACAGAACAGGCAGATACAACCATGAGGAGACACCTATTTTTTTTTTTATACATGTGCATAATTTTATTTTTTTGTAGATTTTGCCTAAATTCATTGTGGTCGCGCTCTCTGCCAAATATCATATGAGGCACCTTGTATTACTATTGTAATCCAAAAGTGATATATAGGGTTGTTCATTGTACAATACAATTGATACAGTTGATGTTTCTTGTTGATTATTATTCTCTATGTGTTTTTAATAAAATTGTGTGATATTCTATTCCAGTTGTCTTTGGTCTTTGTTTTCTCCCACATTGAGTTTCTCCACCACTCTCTCAACAAAATTACGCATAGCTGGGAATCCATTCCTTGTGCCGTCAGAACCATCTAGAAGGAATACTACATCCTTTCTGGCAGTGTCATGATCAACTATAACGGTGGTTGGTACAGTACTGTAAATACAGTCTGAGTAGAGTAGAAAGTAGAGAGGTGAAGACCTGTTCTCTCTCTCTCTCTCTGCCACACGTGCTGCCACATGTGCTGTCAGGGTCAAACCAGTCTGGATTGATGTTGTAGTCTGAAAAAATTCCAGGAAATGCTCAGAGAATTGTTGCATATATAGAACACAAATGTTCTAGAATGTTCGATTATGACATCATACTGTGACATACTCCTCCTGTAGTGTGAAAAAACATGCATTCTCATAAATATTACGATCAAATCTATTTTGTACTTGATGATACATTTGAAATTGGTTAGGTTATGATCATGTTATTAGTGTGTGTGTGTGTAAAAAAACGAATTAATAATATAATTATTATAAATGTCGCTCTCTCTCTCTCTCTCTCTCTCTCTCTCTCTCTCTCTCTCTCTCTTGAAATCTACAGTTACACATTGCTGTATTTAGTGAGGTAAATGAGTACAAGACATGTTTCACAGACACACACACACACATACACACACACACATACACAGACAGACAGACACACACACACATTTACATTTACATCTAGTCTAGTTTGCTTATTTTTTTTTGATATGGTACAGTACTGTAAATACCATCTCTCTCTCTATCTCTCTCTCTCTCTCTCTCTCTCTACTACTTTTGGATATGAGCATTTTTTCAATACCCAACTATGTAGTGGCCGCTTGTCGCTAGGCTAGGCCTCCTGCTGGGTCCATTCACTGGAATAACAAAGGAATGACTGGGCCTTTGCTCCAGGTGTGAAATGGTTCTAGTGACAATGATCACATTGAATTCTGGGAGTGTAGTTCTCTCATCAGATAGCTGAATGAACTTGGAGCAAGTTCTCGTCCTATCCTGAAAAGTAGTTAGGATTTTACCAGAATGTTTGATAGGACATTGATTGAAAACTATCGTCTCAAATTTGACAATTGATGGCTTATTTTGAAGGTATGAATCTGTAATTTTACATTATGTAACAAAAAAAAGAGAATATTCTGAGAAGGTGGAGCTACACACTCTAGACCTCAGGGGTCACCTTAACACTCACTTTAGACACTTTAACACTACATTATATTTATATATTATTAAAAGATTTGCACTACATTCATTCCTCATTTGCATTTGCACCTTGCCTTAAAAGTTGTGTACCTCATTAAGTCTGCATTTGTACCTCATTGTCTTTCACTGTACTTGTACTTAGATTGTACTTTAGTTTGTATATTGTATTGTATATTGTATAGTGTTATTCCTCATTAACTTTTTTTTTACTGTATGAAGCACATTCTCAGCGGCTCATACAGAACAAAGCATTTCACTGTGAAGTATGTACGTTTATACAGTGTTTCCCACATTATTTTTTGAGACTGTGGTGGGTGAACCTCAGCCCCTCAAGGGGGGCCGGGAGCATGCCCCCCCGGAATTTTAATTTGTTTGTACATTTTAAAGTTAAATGCATCAATCTGGTGCACTTTGCAAGCAAAATAAAGAGGCTAGATCTATGATGAACTTTGTGCTCAAAACACAAAATCGACTAGACTAGTGCTTCCCAATCCTCTCCTCGAAGCACCCCAGCCGTTCAACATGGAATGGCTGGGGTGTCTCGAGGAGAGGTTTGAGAACCACTGGACTAGAGCATACATTTGAGCCATCAAAGAAATGAAGCAAAAGTGATTACCTATATTGAACTGGTTTATTTTTTTAGAAAATAAAAAAAATATACTGGATTACTATTACGACTACTACCACTGCCAATACTACTGATACATCCCCATTGGCCAACTTTATATTTAAATTTAAAAAAAAAATATTTTAAAGAAATGTTGGTTCATTATACAACTGCCACATTCCGCCACAGTCTAGGTAATTAATGGGAAACACTGGTTTATATGTGACAAATAAAAAACAAACTTGAACTTGAAACTTGAACCATTGAGCTAAACCAAAACACTGCACTTGATTTAGCTGAAGGATAGTATTCATGAGGAGTAAACAGAATGTTCAAACTCTGTTACAACCCTAGCACCAGTGGAGATGTTACATCTGGATTATATCAAGGTCAGCGGAGTGGGCTTGCACCAAGAAGGATGCCAGTTCGAATCCCCAGACTGGTGTGAAAAATCGGGAAGGTTAATGAGAAACGGTCTCCACACCCTCAACCACCTCAAGTCAAGTCAAGTCAAGAGTTTTATTTGTCACGGCATACAAGTATACAATGAAATGCGGGTGGTCTTGCCCGCAACGATGTGCAATACAGTGGTACAACATGTAATAGAATCCAATAAAAAACAACATTGTGCAATAAACAGGTAACAGGTAACAGGTAGCATGGTGGGACATCTCGGTATCTGTACATAGTTATTTACAGGGCATATAGGACATGCTAGGTAGCTTAGGTAGTGCAATACACTGTTACTGTTGTTATACTAATTTAAAGTGACCTTTCCTTTTTGGCCATAAGTGTGGGCGTGTGCGGCATGAGTGTGTGTCTGCTCATGTTAAAGTGTTAAAGTGGCTACTAGTGTGTGAGCGTGCACAGCGTGCGTGTCGTGTGTGTGCTCATGTGTGCTTGTGTGTGGATAGATCAGTGTTCTGTGGCACTCAGTGTTCATTGTCCAAGGCTCTGATGGCCTGGGGGAAGAAGCTGAGCCTAAGCCTCTCTGTCCTAGTAGCTGGGGTTCGCAGGCGTCTGCCTGACCTCAGCAGCTGGAACAGGCTGTTATTGGGGTGGTGGGGGTCTTTCATTATTCTGCAGGCTCTGGATTTGCACCTCTTGTTGTATAGAACCTGCAGGGGAGGTAGTGCAATACCTGTGGTACGCTCGGCTGAGCGCACCACTCTCTGTAGGGCCTTCTTGTCCTGTGCCGTGCTGTTTCCATACCAGGCAGTGATGTTTCCAGTCAAGATGCTCTCTACAGCTCCGGAGTAGAAGGACTGGAGTATCTTCCCCGATACTCTGAACTTCCTTAACTGTCTCAGGTGCTTCGCCTTTTTTACGACTGTGTCTATGTGTGTTGACCATGTCAGATCCTCTGAGATGTGGACCCCCAGGTACTTAAAGCTGCTCACCCTGTCCACGGTAGCCCCGTTTATCATCAGTGGTGTGTGTGTCTCCTGCTGTCCTCTCCTATAATCCACGATCAGCTCCTTGGTTTTACCAATGTTCAGGAGCAGGCTGTTGTCCTGGCACCAGCGTTCCAGTACCTCAACCTCCTCCCGGTAGGCCTTCTCGTCGTTGTCCGAGATCAGCCCCACCACCACTGTGTCGTCTGCAAACTTCACTATGGAGTCGGAGCTGAACTTGGCCACACAATCGTGTGTGTAGAGTGAGTACAGCAGGGGGCTCAGAACACAGCCCTGGGGGGACCTGATGCTCAGGGTGATGTTGTTGGAGGTCTGACCCCCCACCCTGACCGCCTGGGGTCTTTCACTCAGAAAGTCCAGTACCCAGGCGCTCAGGGCGGAGCTCAGACCCAGCTCGATCAGCTTGTCCACCAGTCTGGTGGGGACAATGGTGTTGAACGCTGAGCTGTAGTCAATGAACAACAGTCTCACATAGCCCCCCTTCTGACGGTCAAGGTGAGAGAGGGTGCTGTGCAGTACCTGGGAGACCGCGTTGTCAGTGGACCTGTTTGTCCTGTATGCAAATTGCATAGGGTCCATATCACTGGGGAGGGAGGCACAAATGTGGTCCTTGACCAGCCTAATAGTAGAATCTATAATGCGGTGAAAAAGCAATCTCTAGGCAAAAAAAATTCCCTTTTGGTTGGTTTGTTTACATTTTTAGTTTTTGATGTGTGGGTTGGAGTTGAGTGGGGGAGGGGTTGGTACTGCAAGCCACACCTCAGGCACTACCATGGCAGATCAAAACACTGCAGGCCACACCTCAGGCTCTACCATGGCAGATAAAAACACTGCAGACCACACCCCATGCTCTACCATGGCAGATAAAAACACTGCAGGCCACTGTCGTGAATTGTCAAAATAAAACATATGTCTTCTCCCAAGAAATGTACAATGATATCGGACGGAATGCTGATGGTAGGTGGTAAATTGGGTGTCAGCTCTGGCACAATGTCTAAAGCACTGTGGTAAAACCTCCCCCGCCACAGCACATGCTAAAGGATAAGTATTTTATTATTAAGTACTTTATGGAAAAGAAAAATGTATTGTAATAATTTATATTCTCCTTTGGTTCATTACAATTTACTCAAGCATAGTAACAGACACAATATTTCTGACACATTCCCTGAGGTGCAAATTATGTCCAAATGACCAAGAACCAAGAATTTTTTGGAAAATATGGCTAGGGCTTAACAGGTTAATACGGACTGTATTGATCTATGTATGACGTGATATTAAATCCGGCCCGTACCGGGCCCATCGGGCTTATGGGGTAAAAACCTACTAAACATAAAAAAGAGGGCCTTCATGGCAGGGGACACAGAGCCGACCAAGGCTGTCGAAAAGAGCAGCCATGGACAGCTATAGAGACAGACTGGAGGGGAGACTACAGGCCAATAACACCAGAGAGGACAGCTATAGAGACAGACTGGAGGGCAGACTAAAGGCCAATAACAGCAGAGAGGAGAGCTATAGAGACAGGCTGGAGGCTACTAACAGACCAATAACACCAGAGAGGACAGCTATAGAGACAGACTGGAGGCTACATGCCAATAACACCAGAGAGGACAGCTATAGAGACAGACTGGAGGGGAGGCCATTAACACAAGAGAGGACAGTTATAGAGACAGACTGGAGGGGAGGCCATTAACACAAGAGAGGACAGTTATAGAGACAGGCTGGAGGCTACAGGCTAATAATACCAGAGATCTGTAGTCGGGGATTACAGGGTTTAAGCAGCAAGGCATGGCTGTGGAGGGCCCCCCAGAGCACACACACGAGGTGAATAGTATATCATTCCAGTTAGGGTACCTTGTGTATACTGCACCTTGTGTATATTGTTTACTTTAACTGTTACTTATAGTATATAATCAGATTCAAATGTCTTATTGCCTAGATTTATTGAGAGTAACGTATAATATAACCGATAGGGCATACTACAGACCCTCATCTGCACCTTTGTTTACACTGTTTATTTTTCCTCATGTTTTTATATTCAGATCTAATGTTATTGCCTACATATGTCTTTCTACTATTACCCTGCCCATATCTGTATCTCCCCACCCACCTATATCTGTACCCCATGCTGCTATGACACCTGCATTTCTACTGCCTCCCATAGCTTTGACATCCAGCTACAGTGGGAACGTTTGTTTACATTCCTGATAACTCTTGACATGCAAACCAGGAGAATAATGAGTGAACAGACATCCCCTGAATAAATCATTATACAAAGTTTCCGAATGGACTTTTATTTGAAACAAAGTTGTTATACCATAAATGATGCAGTGCTGATTGCTGAACAATCTGTCACAGTATTAAGTAACGTTACACAGGTCGAGCTACACTATGCTTGCTAATCATACGTGGTAGCAGTAATGATAACAGAGATTGTCCAAGTTATTGTTATATCAGAGGCCAAATAGTCACAAAATGGATCAACATAATTGAAGACTCCTGTGACGTACTTATAATTACTTTCCCTAACCATTTTGACATGCATTTATTTATGACCAAAGCCCCTTCAGATGCTTTTTGCTACATATTTTGAATATGCGTCAACGCAAGCAAATTAATTGACAGCTCTAATACATTTAATTGAGCCTCACTCAGCTTGAACTGGAGGTTTTGGATATTCTTACTGTATATAAAGAAATGATCCAAGAAAATACTCCTGAACTCCACAAAGCCTGTATGCTGCTATCACTCCCCATCAGTGTTGGGACTAACGCGTTACAAAGTAACGCATTACAGTAACGAAGTTACTTTTTGCGATAAATAGTACTCTAACGCATTACTTTTCAAATTCAGTAACGCTACTTACGTTACTGAATGGTTCGTCACTGCGTTATTTGCGTTATATACGGCGCAGATTGATAGCGAGCGGTAGTGATTATTATTATTATTATTATCCTCATATCCTGTCTGCCTGGCTGCGAGGAAACGCTATGCTGGGGGCGTGTTTTGTTTACTATTCCTGAGATTCCTGACTGATAATGGCAGCGCCCAGGCAGCTACTCGCGTATTTCTCTTTTGTCGAGCGAAAAGAAAATAACGTTTTAGTTATGTCATTTGTGTTTTGGCTCAAAGATACTGGAGTATAACGTTAACTACGAGGACTCATCCAAATCCACTCGCCACCCACGTAGAATGATACGAGGCGACACACAGCAAATGGCACGGAAAACTTTTTTCAACTACTTGGAGAGAGAATATACAGTACAACATGGAAATGAAACAAAGAAAATGTTTAAGGGGCTGCAAAATCCACTCGCCACCCACGTAGAATGATACGAGGCGACACACAGCAAATGGCACGGAAAACTTTTTTCAACTACTTGGAGAGAGAATATACAGTACAACATGGAAATGAAACAAAGAAAATGTTTAAGGGGCTGCAGGACTAACTTTACATCTCGACAGACACTGGTGAGTGCAGTGATGTGAATGTAAATGAATGGAAACTCAAGTTGATCAACGCATTTCTGACTACAAATCTGCCAGGGAATCTCATCAATACTAATCAAACAATATAAATATAGTCCTTTCATGCACAATTGATATCCTAACTATTCTAACGTTGCAATGCACGATTGATATCTTAAACAACGTTGCAAGACTGTTAATGAAACGCTCCGGCGACAGATATCAAGGCTGTTCCTAACCTAGAACCTAGAACGTGCATGCGCTCAACCTAGAACGTGCATGCGCAATTAGGCATGGTGCATTTCTTATTACGTCGGGACATTTGTGTTTGTGTCAGATTTGTGTTTGTCTAGACCACATTGCTTAGCAGAGTTCAGTGATGTGAATGGAAACTGTCAAGTTGATCAACAGATTTTGAGTATCTGTATCTGGCTGCATGGGAGCAATTTTTTTCTTCTTCAAGTAACTAAATAGTTACTTTTCACAGTAACGCATTACTTTTGGGTGTAAGTAACTAGTAAAGTAACTGAGTTACTATTTTTCAGTAACTAGCACAACACTGCTCCCCATACAGTACACCAGCCAGAGGCAGCACTGCTATCACTCCCCATACAGTACACTAGCCAGAGGCAGCACTGATATCACTCTTACCAACACACTTGCAGTTCCGCGTTCGGGTTCCGCGATCTGATTGGGCGCGAGTTTAGTTCAGTTAGCTGGATAAACCATGGCCACACCCTCGCAAAGAAATCCCAGCTCGCTTCCTGAAATAATTCTCACAGTCTAGATCCCATTATACCATTCTGAATTATGTTTTTGTGCTTCGTTTTTCTAGAGGGGGCTTTTGAAATGTAACTACGAATGTGTAAATCAAAGTGTGAGGTTTCTGTCCTTGCTCTCTCACTCGTTCTGTTCCTTTAACCACCCTCGCTCTGTTTTCATTTGTTTTTCTGTAAATTATTTCAATTCCCTCATTCACACGCTTCTCCCCAGTGACGTCATCAGAGACGTCGCTGATTGGTTCTCTCAGGACCGCACGCTTTTCAATCACATTCCCCAGCTGTCACTGCCTTTCAATCAATCGATCCCTTATTATTTATACCCCGTTTCTCCACTCTAAGTTTGTTGGATCGTCTTGATTTTTCTCTGGTTGCATTTCCCTGTGTTGCTGCTGCTGCTGCTTTTGCTCCTTGTGCTATCTCCAGGAATTCCAAGAAGCCTTCCCTTGGACACCTGTTCCCGTGGCGCGCCCTCGCTCCGCCGTTTGTTCCAGCACCATTACGCATTACGTCTGGGTGAGTTTTTATTGACTGTCTTGATCTATTCCGTTTTTCGTGTGTAACTATTACACTGAAGACTACCACCTTTTGTCAGACAGTCACTCACCCAGCTTTTCTATTTTTGCTTGTTCCCTTATGGGATAATATTTTTGGGACCTTCCATCTCCCTCTGTGTGTTGCTCACACCGAAGATATTATTTCACTATTGGATTGTTTGGACTTCACTAACTGTGTGTATATTACACGAAGATATTCACTGGGACTGTGTTTGGATTTTTGCTAACGGTGTGTACATTACACGAAGATATTCACTGGGACTGTGTTTGGAGTTTTGCTCACTGTGTGTATTACACGAAGAGATTCACTTGGGCTGTTTTGGAATTGTGCTCACTGTGTTTAAATTACACGAAGAATTGTTCACCCTGTTCTCCTGCTCGTTCAAACTGCACTGTGTTGACTCGTTCCCTCTCTCCCTCTCTCGGTCTCGCAACACATCTGAGATTCTGCCGAGAGAATTCTGCAGAGCGGTTCAGACGTCAACACCTGCTATCCCCAAGACTACCATCACGGGAGAAGCTGCAGAGCAGCAGAACTTTGCTCCTTGTCCTATGTACCTGTCTTGTTGACTTGCCTTTCCTGTACTCTTTATATTTAGTATCAAATAAACAAGCCCTCATATTTGGCAACTCTGAATTCCTACTCTCTTGTGTCGTGCGTTTGGGGTCGGTATCAAACCATAACATTACGATCCAACCAATATGACGACCCCAGCCGACACAGAGAGGGTCAGAACCGCACTTGCAATTCAAGTCGAGTTGACCAGGGATCACGGTCTCCAATTAGAGCGGGCTGCGGCTGCGGTGCAGAACCTCAGGGATCAGGTCCTGCCTATGCAGGGTTCTATGGCCGCTATGGCGGGACAACAGTCTGAGATTCTCGCTCAGCTTCACTCGCTGGGCGACACCGTTTATACCTTTAATCTCTCACACCCTTCAGGAACATTCCCCGCAGCCCCAGCAGATCTCGCATCTCGGGAACCCCGTCTCTCCGTCCCACGGCTGTTCGACGGTAATCCCGAGGAGTGTGCCACATTCATCATGCAATGTGAGTTGGTTTTCCGTCATCAACCAAGCCGTTTTTCTGCTCATGGGTCCCAAGTGGCTTATATAACAAACCTACTTTCAGGCCATGCTGCCCAGTGGGTCACTTCCTCCTGGGCAATGGAAGCAGATTTTTTGTTTTCCTACCCAGACTTCGTGGCGGAGCTCCGCAGAGTGTTCCACCATCCAGCCCGAGGTCTGGACCCTGGAGCCCGGTTGGGGACCTTCCGACAGGGGAGCGGCAGGGTGACGGACTATGTCATGGAGTTTCGACTGGCGGCGGTGGAGAGTGGATGGAACGAACCTGCTCTTCGCCTAACCTTCTTGAGGGGGCTCAGTGACGCAGTCCGGGACCAGCTCGCTACCCGGGAGTTGCCCGACTCCCTCGAGGAGCTGTTTAGCCTTGTCATCCGTATTTACGGACGCCTCCTGGAGAGAAGGCGCGAGAGGACCCGACTGTTACCTCCTGAAGCACCCCGGACTCCTGGACGCCCCGTCCCCAATACTACTGGTGGTAACAGGCTTCCCCGTCCGGTTCGCGAGGAGGAACCCATGCAGCTGGGACGCTCTCATCTGAGCCAGGCGGAGCGTGAGGCAAGGCTCAGGTCCGGTCTCTGCCTCTACTGCGGAGGTGCGGGACACCGTATCGCCGACTGCCCTACCCGGCCAAAAGATCAGGCTCACCGAGACCCCGGGAGATCCTGGTGAGCCGTTTTTCCCATTCCCAGCGCCGCGCACCACCTGACCATCTGATGAGCGTCACCCTGGCCTGGGGGGACCAACGTGCCACGGTGGAGGCCCTCATCGACTCTGGGGCAGACGAGAACTTCCTCGACTTCGAGTTTGCCACCCGAGCCAACATACCTCTTGAGGACCTTGTGAGGCCCTTGGAGATCTTTTCGTTGGACCAACACCGCCTGGCCGACATCTCTCAACGCACTGGCCCAGTCGTGCTGACCATCGCTGGGAACCACGTCGAGAGAATCCAGTTCCTCATTACCCAATCCCCCCTTGTCCCGGTGGTCCTGGGTAGGCCCTGGCTCGCGCTGCACGAGCCCCACATCGCCTGGTCCTTCGGTACCATCAGGGGCTGGAGCTCCTCCTGTCACGCCCGCTGTCTGCAGGCGGCGTCCTGTCCCCCGCCCCGGAGGCCGGCTGGTGAGTTGCCCCCGGACCCCTCGTCCATTCCTCCCGAGTACCACGACCTCATGGAGGTATTCAGTAAGACCAGGGCTCAGGCCCTTCCACCTCACCGCCCCTATGACTGCGCCATCGACCTCCGCCAAGGGGCTCCCCTTCCCGGCAGCCGCCTCTACAGTCTGACTGTCCCGGAGAAGAAGGCGATGGATCTCTACATCTCTGAGTCATTGGAAGCAGGACTCATTCAGCCTTCCTCCTCCCCGGTGGCGGCCGGGTTCTTCTTTGTTGGTAAGAAGGATGGGGACCTGCGACCCTGCATCGACTATCGTCAGCTCAACGAGATCACCATCAAGAACAAATACCCCCTACCTCTCATGAGCTCCACCTTCGAGCCACTGACCCAGGCCTCGTTCTTCACCAAGCTGGACCTCCGAAGTGCCTACCATCTTGTCCGTATCCGTGAGGGCGATGAATGGAAGACCGCCTTCAAGACCCCCAGGGGCCACTACGAGTACCTTGTAATGCCGTTCGGCCTCACCAACGCCCCGGCGGTATTCCAGGCACTCATGAACGACGTCCTCCGTGACATGCTGGAGGTGTTCGTGGTGGTGTACCTGGACGACATTCTCATCTTTTCCAGGACCCTCGAGGAACACATCCTGCATGTCCGCCGTGTGCTGGAGCGCCTCCTCCACAATCGGCTCTTCGTCAAGGCGGAGAAGTGCCGTTTTCACTCCAACTCCGTCGACTACCTGGGCTTCATCGTTGAGAAGGGCTTGACCCGAGCGGATCCTCGCAAGATCCAGGCTGTGGAGGATTGGCCAGAACCCACCACTCGGAAGGAGTTACAGAGTTTCCTCGGGTTCGCCAACTTCTACCGAAGGTTCATCCGGAACTACAGTCAAGTGGCGGAGCCACTTACCAAGCTGACCTCCCCCGCTCTGCCGTTCGACTGGTCCCCAGCGG
The DNA here is from genome assembly GCF_963971535.1 of Notolepis coatsorum. NCBI lineage: Eukaryota > Metazoa > Chordata > Actinopteri > Aulopiformes > Paralepididae > Notolepis > Notolepis coatsorum. The sequence goes on from NC_140166.1 coordinate 102,510,995, forward strand.
CATGCGCTGCGTTCCGCTCCCTCAAGAGAAGGTTCACTTCCGCCCCTATCCTGCTCCACCCTGACCCCAAGAGACAGTTCATCGTGGAGGTGGACGCCTCGGATTCTGGCCTGGGCGCTGTCCTATCCCAACGTTCTCTTTCAGACCAGAAGGTGCATCCTTGCGCCTTCTACTCGCGTCGCTTCCTCCCCGCCGAGAGGAACTACGACACCGGCAATCGGGAGCTGCTGGCGGTCGTGGCTGCGCTGGAAGAGTGGCGTCATTGGCTAGAGGGTGCCGAGGAGCCTTTTACCATCTGGACGGACCACAAGAACCTGACGTTCATCCGCACTTCCAGGCGCCTCAACGGTCGGCAGGCGAGATGGGCCAGTTTCCTCAGCCGGTTCGACTTCTCGCTGACCTTCCGCCTTGGTTCCCGCAACACGAAGGCCGACTCCCTGTCCCGGATGCACTCCAAAGGGGCTCCACCCTCTGAGGACCCTTCTCCCATCCTCCCGGAGGCCCGAGTGGTTGGAGCCATCACCTTGGGCATCGAGGGTGTGGTGAGGCGTGCCCTGCGCTTCCATCGTGCTCCAAGCAACGTCCCTAGGAATCGTCTCTTCGTCCCCGACTCTGTCCGGTCCCAGGTACTGCTGTGGGGCCATACCAGCCGGTTCGCCTGCCACCCAGGCGTCCATCGCACGTTCTCCTTCCTGGCTCGTCGTTTCTGGTGGCCCACCATGCGGAACGACGTCAAGGAGTTCGTATTGGCCTGCGCGGTCTGTGCCCGCAGCAAGGCCTCTCACCAGGCACCCTCCGGGCTCTTGCAGCCACTTCCCATTCCGAGCCGTCCATGGTCACATGTGGCGCTCGACTTCGTCACTGGTCTACCCTCCTCCCAGGGGAACACCTGCCTTCTGACCGTGGTGGATCGATTCAGCAAGGGGGTCCACCTCGTGGCCCTCTCCAAGCTTCCCTCAGCGGCCGAGACGGCGGACCTCCTGACGCACCACGTGTTCCGCCTTCATGGCTTTCCCCAGGACATCGTCTCTGACCGGGGGCCCCAGTTCACCTCCCAGGTATGGCAGGCTTTTTGCAAAGGGTTGGGGGCAACGGTCAGTCTCTCCTCTGGCTATCATCCCCAGACAAACGGGCAGACGGAGAGGATGAACCAGAGCGTAGAGTCAGCTCTTCGGTGTGTGGCAGCCGAGAGACCGGCATCCTGGAGCCGTTTCCTTCCCTGGGTTGAATACTCCATCAATTCAATGGTCAGTTCCGCCACCGGCCTCTCCCCTTTTGAGGTCTCCCTGGGCTACCAGCCCCCTCTTTTCCCCGCACAGGAGACGGAAGTGGCAGTTCCCTCCGTGCAGGTCCACCTCGACCGCTGCCGACGAGTTTGGGAGATCACCAGGACCGCGCTGCTCCGAACATCTGAGCGCGCCTGTCGTGGTGCCGACCGGCGCCGGGTTCCTGCGCCGACTTACCGCCCTGGGCAGAGGGTGTGGCTCTCCGCGAAGGACCTCCCGTTACGGTCCTCGGCCAAGAAGCTCAACCCCCGCTTCGTCGGGCCTTTCGAGGTCCTAAAGGTACTCAGTCCGGCGGCCCTGCGCCTGAAGCTTCCTGCATCCATGCACATCCACCCCGTGTTCCATGTCTCCCGGGTTAAGCCCGTCTCCCGCAGTCCCCTTATGCCTCCAGCTCCTGATCCGCCGCCTCCCGTGTTGGTGGATGGTCACCCCCAGTGGCAGGTCCGCCGGTTGATGGGCGTTCGTCGGCGGGGCCGGGGGTTCCAATACCTGGTGGACTGGGAGGGTTACGGCCCTGAGGAGCGTAGCTGGCTCTCCCGGCAGCTCATCGTGGATCCCGGCTTGATCACCGACTTCCATCGAGCCCATCCTGACGAACCGGGTCGGCCTGGTCGCCGGGTGGCTCCCGTGGAGGGGGGGGTACTGTGAAGTTTCTGTCCTTGCTCTCTCACTCGTTCTGTTCCTTTAACCACCCTCGCTCTGTTTTCATTTGTTTTTCTGTTAATTATTTCAATTCCCTCATTCACACGCTTCTCCCCAGTGACGTCATCAGAGACGTCGCTGATTGGTTCTCTCAGGACCGCACGCTTTTCAATCACATTCCCCAGCTGTCACTGCCTTTCAATCAATCGATCCCTTATTATTTATACCCCGTTTCTCCACTCTAAGTTTGTTGGATCGTCTTGATTTTTCTCTGGTTGCATTTCCCCGTGTTGCTGCTGCTGCTGCTTTTGCTCCTTGTGCTATCTCCAGGAATTCCAAGAAGCCTTCCCTTGGACACCTGTTCCCGTGGCGCGCCCTCGCTCCGCTGTTTGTTCCAGCACCATTATGCATTACGTCTGGGTGAGTTTTTATTGACTGTCTTGATCTATTCCGTTTTTCGTGTGTAACTATTACACTGAAGACTACCACCTTTTGTCAGACAGTCACTCACCCAGCTTTTCTATTTTTGCTTGTTCCCTTATGGGATAATATTTTTGGGACCTTCCATCTCCCTCTGTGTGTTGCTCACATTGAAGATATTATTGCACTATTGGATTGTTTGGACTTCACTAACTGTGTGTATATTACACAAAGATATTCACTGGGACTGTGTTTGGATTTTTGCTAACGGTGTGTACATTACACGAAGATATTCACTGGGACTGTGTTTGGAGTTTTGCTCACTGTGTGTATTACACGAAGAGATTCACTTGGGCTGTTTTGGAATTGTGCTCACTGTGTTTAAATTACACAAAGAATTGTTCACCCTGTTCTCCTGCTCGTTCAAACTGCACTGTGTTGACTCGTTCCCTCTCTCCCTCTCTCGGTCTCGCAACACATCTGAGATTCTGCCGAGAGAATTCTTTAGAGCGGTTCAGACGTCAACACCTGCTATCCCCAAGACTACCATCACGGGAGAAGCTGCAGAGCAGCAGAACTTTGCCCCTTGTCCTATGTACCTGTCTTGTTGACTTGCCTTTCCTGTACTCTTTATATTTAGTATCAAATAAACAAGCCCTCGTATTTGGCAACTCTGAATTCCTACTCTCTTGTGTCGTGCGTTTGGGGTCGGTATCAAACCATAACACAAAGTGCAGCAATCTGGAATTGAAATGAATGCTCATATACTGTATATAAATTCATAATACTATAAATGATGTGAATTAATAACTCAGTAGAATGATTTCATTGCATACTGGTCCCATAAAAAAAATATTATATTGGAAAAATAATAATATAATATTGAACTGAACCATGATCAAACGGTAAGATTTTGTAGAATAGAAGCATAGAATTGTTGCCGAAATAATCACAATCAAATCAAATCATTGCTGCAATGAAGCGTTACACCCCTCGTCAATACAGCATGTGTGTGTGTGTCTTTCTGCCCATACACTGGAAGGGCAAACATACTCTAATACGGTAACAGGCCAAGCAGCCTTTTGCACAATGCATTATCTTAATATAAAGCCACACGAATCTCTGCCAGGTAATGTTGGCTAGAGGAAGTGTGTGTGTGTGCGTGTGCGTGTGCGTGTGTGTGTGTGTGTGTGTGTGTGTGTCATGGACTGAGCTTAGCAACCCCATGACACTGTGTCCGTCTTGGGCTTTTAGGGTTCCTCATTTGTTCTCCATCTTCCCACCAGCCGTCTCTCCCTTTCTTCCTCCCATCCCTCGCTCCATCACTTCTTCTGATTAGAGAACCGTCTCTCCCTCCTGCAGGTGTGATCGCCCCGCCAATTAAAGACCAATCCAATCGCATCTAAGGAGAGCATGTGTGTGTGTGTGTGTGTGTGTGTGTGTGTGTGTGTGTGTGTGTGTGTGTGTGTGTGTGGGGGGGGGGGGATGGGAATATGTAATGTGTGTGTGAGGTAGAGTGAGAGAGAGAGAGAGAGAGAGAATGGGTGTATGAATATATGAATTTGTATGTGCGTTGTTTCTCTGCGTGTCGGTAAGTGTACAGGCGTGTGTGTGTGTGTGTGTGTGATGCAGGAGGTTAATGCAGTTAGGGTTATTTCACAGTCCATTAAGAAGCTTATGTTGACCCCTGACCTCAAAGCCAACAACATGGAAGCCATTATCATCACAATGCCACTCTGTGTGTGAGTGTGTGTGCGTGCATGTGTGTGCGTGCGTGAGGACTAGGGCTCCACTTGACATGGCTTTGCCAGGAGGAAATCCTAAGATAGCATTTAGAGGAGAGAGGGATCAAGAGTGTGTAAAAAAGAAAAGAAAATAGGGAGAGAGAGAGAGAGAGAGAGAGAGAGAGAAAGAGAGAGAGAGAGAGAGAGAGAGAGAGAGAGAGAGAGAGAGAGAGAGAGAGAGAGAGAGAGAGAGAGAGGGGTGGCCTAAAGGTTAGTGAGTTTATGACCGTAATATTGCCAGTTTGATACATGGACTGGCAGGAAAATGTGGGTGGGAGAAGTGACTCACTCCACCCCCTCAATATCCATCAACGAAGTGCCCTTGAGCAAGGCATTTCACCCACAATTGCTCCTGACTGTACTTTTGTTTTTGCTAGCCCCGAACCTAAAAATGCCTTTAAGCCCGACAGTTGATTATCCCATGTCGTAAATTGTCAAAATTAAACATGTGTAATCCCAAGGAAATGTACAGGTCTACAGGGCAAGGCTTTGTAAGTGATTATGGGGAGAACAGTTAATCTTTAGGGTAAATAGTGCAAACCAAGGATGCAATGCTAAGTATCAATAGAAAAGCTTCAGTTAAGGATCAGAAAATGTTTCTCTCTCTCTCCAAACTGCAAATGGCCTTCTGCAGTCAATTATTATCTTTAAAACAGATAGACTGGAAGTTTTGAGGCCTTGAGGCAGTAGTTAAAACAGATGGCTGTTGAAAACCAACCCCTCCCCCAATGGATCATTTGGGCCTGAAGGCCAGCTAAGTTAGTATTTCAACCGTGCTTTATTTACTTATGGCAGGACCCTAAAGGTCTTGCAGGAAACCAATTGTTAAAAATAGGTGATTAGATCACAAGCCTATCTTGAGGGCCCTGAGAATAGTTGACATGATTCCTCCTGAGTCAGGAGAGCTGTCTTTAGAAGACAGGAATTTGAGAACTGGGTTAAAACCAATCTAATAGATAGATAAGAAGGTACAAGTAAGTTTAAGACTACAAAGATACAGATTGATCCGTTAAAAGCTTAGTTATATTATAAAACATTATGAACCAAAGATTAGAAATTAGATCAAGATAATTAGTGTTCTATAAAGCTAAAAACTAAGTTAAAGGTTACTTTAGAGAATAGGAATACAACCAGTATGATTAACGAACAACAAAAGGGTTAATTACAAAGTTACATGTGGACAAAACTCAAGGAAAGACTGTTAGGAACTATAGTCAAAATAAAGAATAAGTAAATAGTATCATGTCCCTTTAAAGATCCAAAATGGCCGAAACAACTCACAAGTCACCTTGAAAGATGATTTCTCAGATTCAAAATGGCAGATATCACGTTAAGCCAATAGAAAGCAGTGACGCCCCTAGCTATCGTCACCAGGACGACGCGGGAAAAAGGGGCGGAGATTTGTCTTTATACACAGAAGCTGACAGAGAAAACAGGATCCAGAGAGAAAGAAAAACGAGTGCTCCCAGCTCTGAGCGAGAGGATCCTGAGACCAGAGTTGCCGTGGCAACCAGCAACAACCAAGGACGAGTCTCGTGTTGCCGGGACGACCTGAAACAACAAAACGGGAGAGCGCTGGCACCAGATGAGTCGAGAACAGAGACTATAGATCAGAGACATGAACCAACAGCCAAACCGAAGACGATGATTTTAGATATAGAAAGTGAATTCAGTACTTGTTTGATTAATTTAGTTTGTGTTTATTGGAAATGAATAAACACAGCTGTCTTATTCAAAAACATCTCGTCCGTGCTTCCTTCCTGCAACCGAACCCAATTGAAATGCAAACAAACGCAGAGAGAAGGGTAATTCCACTATACGATCAAGAGATACGGTAGACATTTATGAATGATTACTTCAAATGGCGCCGTGCCCCGTGCTGATTTCAAACAAAGCCGATTGAAGACGACGGGAGCAGCTACTTCTCGAAGAATCGAGAGGTTTTCTTCCTGTCTTCGACGCCTCTACGACTGCTTTCTTCACTGCATCAGCCAGGACAACGGGTTTATAGATAAGTGAAGATGGGGCGTCTATATTGGTGTAGGACGAGCAGTCTCCGAATGGGGGTTGCTATGAATAGTTACCGTGCTAAACCGGAAAAGTGTTTGTGTCGGTAGATGCCAGAGACCAATATTTTTTAAGTGTGCGGGTGCTAGTATGAAACTCCGGCCCACTCCACAGGAAGCGTGCCCACGCTCTGAGTTTGCACCGTTGAGTGGGAAGAGGGTCATACTGTGTGATGAATTGCAAACCCTCTATTAAACAATAGGATACTAGTCGGTAAGGAAGGTACAGTTAAGACTATTCTAGGTGGGATCGTGCGCCCGCCGGGCCTAAGGTTACTTGTGCGAGTCCGTCAAAAAGAGAGATAGCTTTAAGTCGATGTGCGTGACATTTGATTTTTGTGAGACGTCGCAAATGCTTCAAAAATTTACAATAACATCGAAACAATTCGACCGCGATTTGCGAGTTATGATCAAATCACGGGAGGGAATATTCATAGATGGGAGAATGGTGTAAGACTATCGGGAGATTGAAGCCTCGCTGTGAGCACAGATGGGACTGCAAGCGCCGATTTGAGAGATCCTCTTGGGTCAAGTCTCCGTACGAGTATTCTGCTGGATTGGAGCAAAATATCCGAAAGGGCGGGGTGAAGTTTCAAATGCCTGTTTAGTATAGGAATAATAAGAAGTACTTATTTAACTGATCAGCTATCTGCGCTTTATGTTTAGATTAAGAAATGCACTGAGGAAGACTGTGGCCGGATGAATGGTATGTTTATAACTAGGACAATGTGTTTTGCTAAATATATATGATTGATGAATGTCTGCTAGTGGTTATGAGTCAGTGCCAATGTGTGTAGGTTATTTTTGTGCCGTTATGAAACTCTAGTTTCCAAAACGGCCGCGGAGAAACCATAGGAGTGTCCGTTGTATAGAGAGTGTTCATTTTTTCGAGGGCCGTTGGAACGCAGCAAGGTTAGCTTCTAGTTAGCCACGGGGGCGAGCAGGGTTAAGTGTGGACGTTGCGTCGTGATATCAAGTATATTGAATGAATCGGGAGTGTGATGGAGCCACTGGGATGTGTAGTGTACATTGGAATTTTTGATTTCGGTGGTATTAAGGTCGTTGTTTAATGAAATAGAATGTTTTGAAACCGGATGTCGTCACTGTAAACGTCCGGTCGAGGGGACTTGGGGAGCGTTGGATTTAATATACGGTGTATTTCGGCCAGGCGGGGCCAAACGGACGAGCGGGGTAATGTAAAGATGATTATGTATATGATCTGTAAACTAGCGCTTAATGAGATTAAAGTTCTGTTGCGGGGTAGAACTGTGTTGCGCTAACGTTGCAGTGTGTTGTGCCACTCGAAACAACGGGACAATAGGCCGTTTAGGGGACGTTATTAGGGTGGCGTGGATGATGCTAAGCTAAGCTAACTAGCCACGCTAGGCTAACGGGCAATGATATGGTTGAGCTAAGCTAATTGAGCTAATAATGCTAAGCTAACGAAGCTAATAATGCTAAGCTAACGGAGCTAATGATGCTAAGTTAACGAAGCTAATGAGCTAAGCTACCTGTGCTAACGATGTAGCATGGTGGAACTCTCTGTAAATATCGCGATATGCTACTAAAGCAACTTCATATGTAAACAGGTCCGTGGCGACCATTTTAAACAGGAAGCGCGACCATTTTGGCGACCATTTTATTTATTTTTTTGTTTTTTATCGTTTTTTCCCGTTTTGTGTAATGGCGGGTATAGAATGAATGTATATACATATTTGGTTATCAATCTATATCTATTGTTAGCTCAGTATGATGGCAGTAGTGGGGAAAAACGGGACGGATGAGTGTGTGTTTGTTTGTGACTGTAAGAAATGTTTTAAACCAATGGTAAGCAATGTATGATGAGGCTGTTATGGTTAGAACGTGTAGACGGTATGTGTCGGTCTGCGCATGCGCGCCACGGTGCCGTCAGTACAAGGGAGGTGGATTATGGGAATTGGAGTTGAGCTTTTGTTAGGACAGTGGACAGTGAAGGTGTGATAGGGGGCGGTGTTGATCAGGACGAGTGGGGTGAACAGCGACGTTATGTGTTGTGAAGGGAGGCTTCTCTCCTGTGTGTCTCCCTCCCTCCCTCCCTGCGTGTCTGTCTCCCTCCATCCCTCCCTCCCCCATTCCCTCTTCTCCCTCCCTCCCTCCCTGCATGTCTGTCTCCCTCCATCCCTCCCTCCCCCATTCCCTCCCTCCCTCCCTGCGTGTCTGTCTCCCTCCATCCCTCCCTCCCCCATTCCCTCTTCTCCCTCCCTCCCTCCCTGCGTGTCTGTCTCCCTCCATCCCTCCCTCATTCCCTCTTCTCCCTCCCTCCCTGCGTGTCTGTCTCCCTCCCTCCCTCCCTGCGTGTATCTCCCCCTCCCTTTTTTCCTCTCTATCCCTCTCTCCCTGCCTTTCCTCTGTTGAGCTCCCAGGTTCTCAAAGGAGTTTATTCAAATTAGAGTGCCTCTACAGTAAAGCTTAAGGTATAGTGGTAGCTTTTAGGGACTCCATGCAGAAACCATTAGTAATATTAAAGTAGTGTTTAATTTAAGTTACAGTTGTGCAGCAAAGGCTGGTGGTAGGGTTTAGAGCCCTGTTAGTAGACTGGACCAGGTGAGACGGTAAGGTCTGCTAGATAATTATAAATTTTTTATGGTGTTATTATTTCGTTGGGAGGCCCCCCCCCCTCCCTCCGTCCCCCCCCCCCTCCCCCTCCATCCCTCCATCCCCCCCCTATCCCCCTCCTTCTGTCTCTCCCTGTGTCTCTCCCTCCCTCTCCTCCTCCCCCCCTCCCCGTGTGTCTCCCCCCTCCAATGCTTGCCCTTCGAATGGTTATGGGTATGCTGCTAACCATTTCCAGTTCGGGTGGTGGACTGCTAAGTTGGGTTTAGGATGTTTTCTTCCATTTAGAGGCCCCTCCATCTCCCTGACTGGCCCTGGGGGTAATATTCAGCCTTGGGTGTTGGGTGTATGTTTCAACTGGGTGTATGAAGTCCAGAAGGGTTTGTTATGATGGGAATGGTTTTACATTGGTTTGGGGTTTGTTTGGGATAGTTGAAGAGTGGGAATGGGGGTATATTTTTTCATTTAGACAAGGTGTCAGTCCCCTTCTCCCCCGCCTGTTAGAGTCCTTGGTAACAGGGTTGGCTTTACGTCAGGTTGTGTGTGTTAGGGAGGGGGTAGGCACCCCGAACCTCTAGCACACAATGGAATCTGAAGATTCCATGGGCACGTTAAACAACAACTATAGTAGCTGGGGAGATACTGAATGGCCCCCGTGTCTAGAAGGTGACCAACATCTTACTGTGTTACCATCTAGTCGGCCCAGGAAACGTCGCATGTAAGTAAATGTGGGCACTGGGTGGTACATGGATGACGATCCACACCTAGTAGCGGGGCAGTGCACCGGAGGGGGCAAAGCACCTGCTGTGAACAGGCTAGGCTGGTGAAAACGGTCAAAGTTTCCATACCCATAGCTAAGTGGGATGGGGATCAGACCGTAGGTTTCAAAACTGAGTGGCTGATAGGTACTACGGACAGTCAGCCGCTTGGGGTCCTGACTTGATGATGGACTATGAGATCTCTATCGACTGCGTCACCGGCCGGTCAGGTGAGCATTATGACCTAATTGGCATAAATGCGTCTGGCTCAATGTACAGTCAGGCCACAATAAGTCGAAACCGAATGCGTTAGTAGGCGAGTTGTGCTTCTGTGATCAGCAGGTTTGAAAATAACCACTGGGAAGCAGAGGGGTAAGGGGTGTCAATTCAGAGGAATCTGGATTGTCACTCCTAAGATTGGAACGGGACCCAGCCTAACACTGCGCCCGAAGGTAAAATAAGGGGACTTCTCCGTTCATGAGAGGAGACCTTACCGCCGGAAGTGGAGGCCTGTATCCCGGTTGGGGGAGAGGGGGGCCGGTGTAGGAGACAAGGCGGCCCTGAAAAGCCGGTTGTCCCACGCTTTGCACCTCCTAAACTCATTTGGGGAAAGGTGCATCCAAGTAGGGGAAGGAGTGCATCCGAACGGGAGGAGGGTACTCTTAACTGGAAGGAGGTTGAAAGGGTCAAAGCATATTAGTTGGATAGGAGCGTTGTTATTATATATGTGGAGTAGGTACCGGATGGGCGCTGGCCTGTCTGGGTACAGTTATGGTGGGACGAGTTGTAATATTCTTTGTATAGGGAGCCGAGGTTTTTTTTGTTCAGGTTCGAAACTGGGGGAAAATTACTTTGGGCTGAGAAAAGGCGGGCCTTTGAGAAGTCAAGGGTCTGTGTGGATATTGCTGTAGTGTGGTGCGGACTTCTATGAGTTTATGACATGGACGGCTGGGCTATATGACGATCAAAGGTTTAGTGGTCTAAACCGCTAAAAATTAATTTTTTCCTTGGTAGCAGTTGGAAGAAGAGGTCAACACCAAACAATTTGGTGTTGAAGGGGGAGATGTGTTTATTAATTATGTAAATGCTGTATGAAGTATGTGATGAAATGTTAAGGTGTAAATGTTGATTATAATGTAAGAAGTGACATTTTTGATTTCCATAGTAGGTTTTGAGAAGCAAACAAGAAAGCAAGAAGGAGAGGTTAACATTACATATACACATAGTCATTACGCTGAGGTTGTCGTTCAAGGTATTATATGGGATCAGAATGACAAATGCATCAAGGAAAAAAGAAATTGGAACAGATAAATGACCATATCCATTAGAAAGGTTAGACATTGATAGGCTGTGTGGAACTAATTCTCATTGTCTAAAGGAGGACCATCAACATACCAACGGACGGGAGAGGTTGATGCAAATTTGTATTCCCCAGAGAATCGTGTGAGAGGAACACACAAGTGATTGGAACATCCAGTTTTCCGATTGGACGAACGGACAAAAACAAAGCTAAGGCCGTGTCGTTATGTTCAAATAAACCACACCAAATCTCTCTAAATGTATTAGTATAGAGACGCCCGACATTTCCAATGCGAAAAATATTGATGGAATGAAATGTCGGGCGTCTTTCTTTCTGCACAGGTGCTCGGCAGGACAGATGGGGCTCTGATGATTTCAATGCCAACTGGGGAATAACGGCTATTGAAAGCCTTGGTATAAGTATGAATGATAAGCAATTTATCAATCCCTGTCTGCACCGGTAAAAATCGGAAAGTGTGAGTGATTTTTAACTCAAGTTGGTAAAAATAGTTTGAGACACAGAGAAACTTGTTTTTCCAAACGGTAATTGCAGGAGTGTTTGAAAGTGGTGAGAATGTCGGATACACAGCAGGTTCACCTTGATGAAACATTGATAGGAGCAACTAAAGGTTTAGATGCAATAACAATAGCAAAGGTAGACAATCTGTCTATTTCAATGACTGGAAATGTCACAATAAAAGTGAAGAAGCAATGGCCAAAGATATTCAGGCCTTTACAAAACCTTGTATTTAAATATAGAAAAGGAGGTTGTTATAGACTGCATAACCAAAACAAAAAACAGAAAAAGAAAGCACGAAAGGCAATGAAAAGAAATAATGCCGGTAGTGGCAGCATGCTGACAACCTTTGCAGACACACCCGAAAAAAGATTGATACCTGAAATGAATCTGATTGATTTGGATGTGATGGAATTCCCTCAGGTGACCAGTATGACAGAGGGACTTGAAATAATGACTTTGATTCCAGTACAGGGGGTCATTGAGGAGAGAGAACCAGAGACAACTGTTTTACTCCAACCAGAGCCGATCCACGCTGGAGTGTCCATTGCAGGTGACTGCAATTTAACCAAGGGACAAAGGAAGCGACAGAGGAGAGCGGCATTGTTACAGCAGTCCCAGGAAGTCCACTCTGGCCGTACGGCTGGAACAGAGGCTGGACAGGGGTTGGGAACACCGACGGAGTGGCCAATACGTGGGACCAACAGCAGGTATGGGAATATACACGAACAGTTTCCACAGCCCACAAGTTCCCCTTGTCCAGACTTCCCCCAACACCAGAGCCAGAATGAGAGGCGTGGGCCGGTGACGAGGAGCCAGCCAGCGAGGGCCAGGGTGGAGGAAGAGAGGATGACGTGCCTCTCTCCAGAAAGACAGAGAGCATTCACGGAAGCGTCCGAAAGACATGAGACAGTCTGTAGAAAACTGGTGGAGAAGCAGCTGTCGGTTGACCAAGCCGCACACAAGAGGGAAATGCTGGAACGAGAACTGGCGGAACAGACTGAGATCATGAGTGATGTAATTTTAGAAGTTATGTTCCGTACTGCAGAACAAGGACTCAGTGAACGAGAGATGTCACTTGCTCCGTTACCTGAACAGGGAGCTGAGCAGCGAGGGCATGGTGATGAAAACCGTAGGAGGGGTGAGTTTCCAGGCCCCTCCCAACAAAAAGCCTGAGGGGCAGCGGCTGAAAAGAACAGGTATGTGCCTCTCTCCTCCATAAAGCAGGACCTGCCCGGAGAGGACCGGAGAGGTGGGAGGCTGTCGGGAACTGTGGGATACCAGCCGACAGATTGCTGGAGTTGTGGTGAATTGGGACACCTGGCCAGATCCTGTGGCAAAGGGTGGCGAGCCCAAAGAGAGTCGATCAGAGGACAGACATGCTGGCCTTGTGGGATGTTGGGGCATTTTCAAAGGGAGTGTGTAAAAAGGTCGTGTCTGCAAAGGCCACAGGCTGAATAGAACGAGGAGGAAATGCACAGGAGACGCTATAACGCTCAGGAAAATGGAGAGATATTAAAAGAAAGAGAAAAAAAAAAAAAAAAAAAAATGCGACTGATTAGAATAAAAATAGAAAAGAAGATATATGGATAAGTTAGATGGTTAGATTATGTGTGCAAGTTACTAAAACGGCTTGGAAGACTAACATGGGTAAGTTGGGGTTGTAATGAGATGAGGTAACTGGCAATTGCATAGCTAATCGTACTAACAAAAACTGTGGTTTTAAACAGGAAAAATTGAACATTTTAATATTAGTAAAAAAAAAAAAAAAAAAAAAAGGACTACTTCAGTAGTGATTAGTAGTGATTATACATATTTGATACACGGGTGGCCAAGGAGACTTAAAAAAAAAAAAAAAAAAAAAAGCCAAAAGCATGAGAGAATGTACGGAATATTTTATTTATTTTTCTTTCTTAGTGTTTACGGGGGTATTTATGCCTCTAGATGGTAGTTTGATTCTGTTTGATGGGTGTGTTGCTATGACACTCACGTTGCTATGACACTCACATTTTTCGTTTATTTTTTGCCTTTTTCTTTGTTTTCGTTTCTTTTCTCTATTTTTTTAGGAACTGACGGGCTGGGAGGGATCTCTCGCCGGTCAGGGGTAGCAGGTTGGTGGTGACACAGCGGGACTGGTAGGAATGTCTAATATGATGGGCTGGAAATGTGGAGGGTGGACGAGAGCTGGTTCATGATTTTGTTTTCCGCTCATTGAGAGTCCAGATGTAGCATCTGGGAGGTTGTGTCACGTTTTGGTGTAGGGTAAGTGTTGGGGAAACGTGGTTCTCTGTACATAGGTAAGCTCTGTAGGTTTTGGTCGCCATTGGCCAAATAGTTTTCATGTGGGGTGTGATTGGTAATTGGCTTATGGGGGACTCTGCACCGGCTTGTTGAGGGCTGGCGGAGTGTGTGGAGGATGTGTGTTTAAGGGGACTGTGGTTTGTTACCATGCATATAGGGTCTGTTGGTGAATGGGGCTCGTCAGGGCTGGCTGTCCGGACCGAGGAACTGTCTGGAAATAAGTTATGATTGTGTAATAATGGATATTCCACTCTCAAGGGTGGTGTAGTGTTGTGTTGAACTTGAGACATTTGATCTAGTAATATAGTACAGCACAAAAATAAATGAGAGAAAGGTGATTTTAATTGAATAATAACCTAAGAAGCAGTGGAATATATAGATAACTAATTTGGAAAAAATATATTGTCAATACAGAACAGTAGAAGAAAGTATCTGAAGCGGAAAATGTGATCTTCCAATCAATTGTGTGTTTGTAATAACAAATCCAAAAAGCAAAAAGGATAGAGGGAAAATTTCCTTCTGTGGAGATCGGAGCAGTACCAAGGCTGCACACGACCAAGAAGATAGCGATTAGCGCAAATACAACGAGGAGCAACGGTCAAAACAATTTAGCAGTAAAGACCTCAGGAGGTTTGAACAGGGATAACTGACAGGGCTGGAAGCTAAGGAAAATAGACCTCAGATGGTCCTTTCAAAGGAGAAAGAATTATTTATGTTTCCTTGTTTAAGTCTCCCTCGAGTTACTTTTCAGGGTAAAGTATTAATCTTTTCTTGCAGAGTCAATTACACAAAATAGACACATTGAAGCTAATTACATGGATAAAATAGTCTAAACAAAAAAGCTGATAAATTTGGAAGCCAATTCTTGACTGATTACCTTCCAATAGAAATGGTGTCGTTAAACATAACTGATAAAATGTGTGTGACTGGAGGAGTTTAACGAGGGTGGGGGGAAGGAGTGAATGATGATTTTGTAACTGTACAGATGGAAACGGAATTTGTAGTGCGATTTGTGTATTTTTAGAATTTTTAAAGAAATGTTAGCAAGGTTATGGTATATATACGGTTAGAGACATGTTTGATTTAGAAAATACTGGTGCTATAATGTGTGTAACTGAGGGGTACAATTCCCTGACTGTATTAATCAAGTACTGATATCATTGAATCACTACCGACTTGTACATTACTGGCCAACACCGTACAAAGGTATTCTAGATGACGACACTCGCACAATAACAGGGTTTTCCACACAGAATACTAGTTTACAATATTTATTACATAAAAGGGATTGTTTACAGTACTTAGATTGCGCTTATAAGGCAAAGAATGTGCAGTCAAATCAATAGTGAATATTAAGGTTGATCTCTATGGTGCTCTGGGAAAGGGGGGTACTACCGGTTGTAAGCCAGCAGAGGGGGCCAAAGCTCTATGCAAGTCCAGGGTTCAAGGGGGTGATGTCATCCCTGTGTGGTCAGCGGGGAGAGGCAGCCTGATCCCAGGGTGCGCTCCGCGCAGATGAGAGCCGTCGAGCCTCTGTTACGACAGAGACAGGCTTGAGTGATGGTCTCACGGACAGGTGTAAATCCCACAGTAGCAGTGGGGTAGGCGGTTCTCTGTTCCAGCAGCTTGGTCAAAGCAATGAAGAAGAATAATCCTTGCCCGGAGAGTGGCACTGCCGGTGGGGTGTAAGTCCTCCGTGGTGCTGCTGCTCCGGTGTCAATCCTCCGGTGCGGTAATGCACGGCTGAGCTTGACGTTAATATACTATTAGCACGCGGCAATAAGTGCTCTATTATAGACACACAATTACCCACTCCACGTGGTCTTTGACTCGTAATGAAGGTTTACTAATATATAGAGAACGATACGACAAACAGACGTATTTAGGATAACACGATTCTATCTTGGGCGATACGAGCCCTGCTATACCGCACGTTACGTAGTGGGTAAGGCTTTACTTGGTAACTGAACCAGACTGAACTGAAGGCGAACTGAAGAGGAACTGCAAGGGGGGTTCTACATTTCTTGCGCCATATATATATGTACCGTGAACAAATAGTACCTATCTCATTTCTGTCGCCTCTCGGTCTCGTAGCCGTGGGCGAAAGCGGGCATGTTTGGGCGAGTCCCGGCGGCAGCTTTCAAGTCAGCTCGAGGGGGTAAGGCTTTACTCGGTACCTGGCGCCATGGGATCGCTTCCAATAGGGGAATGAATATTATGGTCTGTCCTGCTAGACTAAAGGGATATTCCGTGCATATTGTACAAAGAATATACAGGGGATATCAAACGACATACAAATATTATACATGGGATCTCAGGCAATAAATATATATATTCGGTTTAATCTGACCCTTTGTAACAACCGCCCCCTAATTAGTCCCACCTAATTAGCTAAGCAGGGACAGATTAACCGCACTGTCCACTACTCAATGTCTGTGAGGGGTTGGTCAGTTCACAAAGTCAGGGGTCATGGTCGTCATTAGGCGAGTCGGGAAGCCTTGGCGACTCTATCAGCCTCGCCACGGGTCGGTTGTAGATCCGCCCTTGGCCGAGCACTTCTGCCACTCTGACCTTTCCGTCGGCACCAGTGGTCACTTTGCTTACGCGGCCGGCCGGCCACGCAGCTCGGGGTAGTGACTGGTCTATGGTCATGACGACTGGACGGGATGAAGGGGGGCTTAAGAGGAAGCGGGCCTGAGACTGCTTTGATCTTGGCTTGGCTGTGCTTTCTCCTCCTCCGTCTGTTTCTCTTGTTCGCTCTGTACCCCGTGTGAGGAGGGGCCGGCCCCGGCCGCCCCGTCAAGGAGTCGCTTGGGGTGCTGGGTTCGAGGTCAGCTATGCCTGGAGCGCAGCTGAGGGGGGTGGAGTTCCGAACTCCCTCTGGTACCCACGGTTCTCTCACGGGCCTCTCGCTTAATGTCAATAGCCTCTGCTGTATGGGGGAGAGGCCGGTGTCTTCTTCTGTGTGTAGGCAGCTAGTGGCTGCTGTTCGGCTGAGAGATTTAGCGAGGGGGCCTTGGAGGGTCCACCCTAGGCGGGTCTCGACTGCTGCAGGACAGCCTCGGGTTCCGGTATGGACCCGGTCTATCGGGACGATGAGGTCTGCATGGTCGGAGCCTATCAGCAGGGTCGGAGTGGCGCCGTCTATGAGCGGGATAGGTAGTTGACGCAGGTGCGCACACTTATCCATCAGCTGTGGGATGGGGTAGGTGTACTGTGATAGTCCTATTTCTTGGCTGGTGAAAGCATTTGTGATCTTGTACCGTCGCTCTGGCTGCCCGCTTGCTGCGATAGTGAAGGAGACATTCTCGCCCTTTATCGTCTTTAAATCTCTTCTTATTGTCCGAATCGTCATTTGGTTCTCGCTCCCCCGCAGTCCCAGCTGGGCCGCAGCGGACGCGAGCAGAAGGGTCTTCTCTGACCCGTCATCAAGGACGGCGTAAGTGTCCATGACTTTGTCCCCGTGGCTCAGGAGCACTCTGACCACTTTGAGGAGCACACGGGGGGTCCCGCTGTGCTGGTCAATGTGGAGCACTCCTGCTAGTTGGTTGTCTTGGACCTTCTGGTGGGCTCCGCACCGTGCTGCGCGGTAAACGGCGCCCGCCTGGGCTGCCTGGCGCCACTGGTTCACTTGGACGGGGTTCAGTGTCTTATATTCGGCGCACTGTGCCAGCCAGTGTCCGCCGTCGCAGTAGGTACAGTAGGGAGCGGTCTGGTGGAACTTTGGTTCTGGTGCCACCGCCTCGGCGTGGTACATGACTGCGACGGGCCCACTCTGTTGTCCTGGGTGACGCTTGTTGATGTCGTGCAGGACCTCCAGGTGGGTGCCACCGCACCTGCTGCACTTTTTCTTCAGGTGGCACTCAGCTGCTAGGTGGCTGCGCGCGCAGCGGAAGCAGCGGCGGTGGTCCTTGACCCACTGGCTCACATCCTCCGTGGTCAGCTTCTTGAAGTCCTCGCACTGATGGAGCCGATGTTCTCCCTCACAGTACTGGCACTCAATCTTCCACTGGTCCTCTTTCGTCGAGGGGGTGTTGTGGTTGGAGTGCTGCGGTACTGACTCTGATTGGTGCATGACAGTCACCGATCTTCTTCCATCATTTAGTCTCCTGGTTCCTTCTCTGGAGCCAGGGGTGCTCCGTCCGAATGTATCTAGCCGTAAGCTGCTGACTTCTCTCGCCAGGAAGTCGGCTAGATCGAGGAGGTTCGGTTCGGGGCCATTAGGGTCTCGGTGGTCTCTCTGCCGCCTAAAGCGCTCCTGTCGGGCGGGCGGTAGCTTCTCCAAGATCCTCTCTACATTTGAGTTGGCGTATAGTTCATGCCTACCCTTTTCCCTCTGCGCTCCCAGCATCCCTACCAGGGACTGCACTCTGATGGACAGGTCGTCCAGTGCTCGATTGTCTGTGGCTGGGGGTAGGCGGTCAATATGCCTTATCTCTTCTATCACGTAATCCCATATACGTCCATATCTCTGGTCCAGCGCTGCAAGGGCCGCTGTGTATGGTGTCGAAGAGGAGGCGTAGGCCAGCGCTATATTGTGCGCTCGCGGTACTTTCAGGTGCTTCAGTAATATTGCATACTTGTGGCGTTCATCAGCGACATCCACCATCATTGTCTCTAGGCACATCCGGAGCTCCGTGTACTGTGCTCGATTTTCATAGACGAAGTCTGGGATTGACGGCGTGGCAATGTATGACGCTGTGGGTGACTGATACATCGGTGAGCGTTGGGGGAGAGGCCTCCTAGGCGAGTCTCCTCTGGCGTGTCGTCTTGGGCTGGTACTTGGTGGGTACCGAAGGTCGGGTACCCAGGTGCTGTTCCTCGGGGCTGGCGGTGCGTCAAACTCACCCGTGAGTTGAGTCGGGGGTTTGTAGCGCAGGGCCTCGGGGCTGACTTCTGGGCTGTACTGGACCTCCTGGTCCTGAGTACGTGGCTGCGGGTCGGGGCTGTACTGGGCCTCCTGGGCCAGAGCACGTTGCTGCTGGTTGGCTTGACACCCCTCCTCTTCCTCCTCCTCTTCCTCTGCTAGGACCTGGAGTCGTCTGCTCAGTCTCTCGGCGTGGTCCGGTTCCGTTACCCGGTTGCTGGGTCTCGTATGGACCGGCTGGGGAGGGGGTTCGGAGATGTGGACGGGCTCCTCCTGTAGGCGGGGTCCCGGGCCGCTTCGTCGGGTAGGGGAATGTGTCCTAGACCCATGTCTTGACGACCTCTGGGAGCTCCGTGCGGAGTGAGGGGGTGTCGCCATGGCAACCAGTTTGTCCATCAGCTCCGCCTGCAGCCGGTCGCGCTCTGCCTCGCGCCGGGCATGGGCTGCGTCGCGCGCGGCTTCGCGCTGGGCGTTGGCGATGTCGCGCTGCGCATTGGCGCTGGCCTGGGCAGCGTCGCGCTGTGCGTTGGCGACGTCGCGCTGGGCATTGGCGCTGGCATGGGCGGCGTGGAGCTGTGCATTTGCGACGTCGGCGCGGCTTCGCTCGATGTTCTCTTCTGTCTGGAGGCGTCTGGTCTCCAGTCTTATTCGGTCGTCCTCGCTCCTTTGTTGCGCCTGGAAGCGCTCTCGCTCACCTGCGTAATGTTCGCGCTCGCACGTCTGTTGCGCTTGAAGTCGATCGCGTTCGGTGGAGGCTGCCAGGGTGGCGATGAGTGCTTGCGCCAGCATCTTGTCCGCCTCGCTGGGGGAAGACGCCGTTCGGGGCGATCGGCTCCCGGCAGTACTGGTTGGAGATCCGTTCTCCGGTTGCGTACCGCGGAGATCCGTCTCCTGGGTGCGCGTCTCTTTAGGGTTGTCTTCCTCCCGGGGCTGGTCAGGGACTACTTCTTCGGTATTGTCTGGGGGTAAAGTCGTGTCAGTCCCCTCCTGGTCCCCACCGTGAGCTTGGTCAGTTACATTAGCACCCACTAGGGCCTCTGTGGTCGGGGTAACCTGGTTGTTAAGGTCAGACATAATTTAACTTTCTACTTTTTCCGCGTTTAACTTCCCTTTAAAGCTAGGTATTGGACTGACAGAGTATGCCTCTAGGTAGGGAGGTGGCTGTCGTCTGCGCTGCGGGCGATCTAGCTTAGGAGAACCGTTTGTGGAGTGTTCGTCATCGGCCAATTCCATATTAATATTATATTAATATTACGCTAATTATTATCCGGCTCGAAGGACCAATTGTAACTGAGGGGTACAATTCCCTGACTGTATTAATCAAGTACTGATATCATTGAATCACTACCGACTTGTACATTACTGGCCAACACCGTACAAAGGTATTCTAGATGACGACACTCGCACAATAACAGGGTTTTCCACACAGAATACTAGTTTACAATATTTATTACATAAAAGGGATTGTTTACAGTACTTAGATTGCGCTTATAAGGCAAAGAATGTGCAGTCAAATCAATAGTGAATATTAAGGTTGATCTCTATGGTGCTCTGGGAAAGGGGGGTACTACCGGTTGTAAGCCAGCAGAGGGGGCCAAAGCTCTATGCAAGTCCAGTGTTCAAGGGGGTGATGTCATCCCTGTGTGGTCAGCGAGGAGAGGCAGCCTGATCCCAGGGTGCGCTCCGCGCAGATGAGAGCCGTCGAGCCTCTGTTACGACAGAGACAGGCTTGAGTGATGGTCTCACGGGCAGGTGTAAATCCCACAGTAGCAGTGGGGTAGGCGGTTCTCTGTTCCTGCAGCTTGGTCAAAGCAATGAAGAAGAATAATCCTTGCCCGGAGAGTGGCACTGCCGGTGGGGTGTAAGTCCTCCGTGGTGCTGCTGCTCCGGTGTCAAGCCTCCGGTGCGGTAATGCACGGCTGAGCTTGACGTTAATATACTATTAGCACGCGGCAATAAGTGCTCTATTATAGACACACAATTACCCACTCCACGTGGTCTTTGACTCGTAATGAAGGTTTACTAATATATAGAGAACGATACGACAAACAGACGTATTTAGGATAACACGATTCTATCTTGGGCGATACGAGCCCTGCTATACCGCATGTTACGTAGTGGGTAAGGCTTTACTTGGTAACTGAACCAGACTGAACTGAAGGCGAACTGAAGAGGAACTGCAAGGGGGGTTCTACATTTCTTGCGCCATATATATATGTACCGTGAACAAATAGTACCTATCTCATTTCTGTCGCCTCTCGGTCTCGTAGCCGTGGGCGAAAGCGGGCATGTTTGGGCGAGTCCCGGCGGCAGCTTTCAAGTCAGCTCGAGGGGGTAAGGCTTTACTCGGTACCTGGCGCCATGGGATCGCTTCCAATAGGGGAATGAATATTATGGTCTGTCCTGCTAGACTAAAGGGATATTCCGTGCATATTGTACAAAGAATATACAGGGGATATCAAACGACATACAAATATTATACATGGGATCTCAGGCAATAAATATATATATTCGGTTTAATCTGACCCTTTGTAACAATGTGGGTTGGAAACCCACAAGGGTGGAATGTCGTGAATTGTCAAAATAAAACATGTGTAATCCCAAGGAAATGTACAGGTCTACAGGGCAAGGCTTGGTAAGTGATTATAGGGAGAACAGTTAATCTTTAGGGTAAAGAGTGCAAACCGAGGATGCAATGCTAAGTATCAATAGAAAAGCTTCAGTTAAGGATCAGAAAATGTTTCTCTCTCTCTCCAAACTGCAAATGGCCTTCTGCAGTCAATTATTATCTTTAAAACAGATAGACTGGAAGTTTTGAGGCCTTGAGGCAGTAGTTGAAAACCAACCCCTCCCCCAATGGATCATTTGGGCCTGAAGGCCAGCTAAGTTAGTACTTCAACCGTGCTTTATTTACTTATGGCAGGACCCTAAAGGTCTTGCAGGAAACCAATTGTTAAAAATAGGTGATTAGATCACAAGCCTATCTTGAGGGCCCTGAGAATAGTTGACATGATTCCTCCTGAGTCAGGAGAGCTGTCTTTAGAAGACAGGAATTTGAGAACTGGGTTAAAACCAATCTAATAGATAGATAAGAAGGTACAAGTAAGTTTAAGACTATAAAGATACAGATTGATCCGTTAAAAGCTTAGTTATATTATAAAACATTATGAACCAAAGATTAGAAATTAGATCAAGATAATTAGTGTTCTATAAAGCTAAAAACTAAGTTAAAGGTTACTTTAGAGAATAGGAATACAACCAGTATGATTAACGAACAACAAAAGGGTTAATTACAAAGTTACATGTGGACAAAACTCAAGGAAAGACTGTTAGGAACTGTAGTCAAAATAAAGAATAAATCTCTTAACACTTTGATCGCCATGGTTAAATTCATAATTTACCATCCATAGCCAGCTCTATTTGTCTATGGAGAAGTTCCCTTTCTTTGCAGGGCTATAACTTTTTAAATTCTATTGCTAAATTGACATTATTATGGCCCATTCAATGTCCTATATCCATTGTTCAGGGTGTAGCAACGATATACTTTTTCATTCAGATATTCATACTAAAATATGGTCTAAAGTATAAGTATGTTTTTATCGTTTTCTGCAGCTTTCTCCAGAACTTGATTTATAGCCCCAAATGCATTATATTGATGATCAAATACAGTTTGGTAGCGATCAGTGCCAGATGAAAAATTTCAACTGCAGGTACTTCTAGAAGTTACTACGTATCATCTGATATTGACCGGATGGGCGAGGGGGCGTTTATAATTCCGTGGGCAACGTTATACCATTCATCTAGTGTGGGTCATATGATCATCAGATCAGTTAGTATAGAAGACGTTAGAAAATAACGTTGAAACTCACCGTATCTTCCTCGCGCCGTTGGACGATCAGCTTGGAGTAGACAGTTTTCGATTATGGGATGTTGATCCTGATGAACCATTTCCAGGTTGTATAATACTATATACGTCCAAATAACGCTGTTTATTGAGTTAGGGCGAGCGATTGATTATCCAGTGTGTTGAGATAGAGTCCTGCTAATGATCGCGAGTGCCCGGACGAAATATGGATGAGCACTTCCTGTTTGACGAGTCACTTCCTGTTGGCGATCTGCCGATCGACCACCAGATGGCGCTCTTGAACCGCTAGAGAGTTGAGTGGAGCTCAGCTGTACATCTCAGGTCCCCGGAGGAGAAATATGATTTCGACTACAGATTTTTGAAATATTGATATCAAAGACGAGTTACGACGTCTTCGGCAGAATGAGCATGGCTAGGAAAGACGTAAGTAAGTAAGTAGGAAAGACGTCCAAAGCCGTTTTCGGCGACCATAGTGTTAATGATAAGGATAAGAAAAGCATGGCAACGTATTCGTAGCTGGTAAACTAGGAAACAACTCATGCTATATTTTCTGTTCAAGGAGAGAGGGCCGCTAGAACTTCCATATAAGGGGACGAAATGATAAAAATAGTCAGTATGTAAATAGTATCATGTCCCTTTAAAGATCCAAAATGGCCGAAACAACTCACAGGTCACCTTGAAAGATGATTTCTCAGATTCAAAATGGCAGATATCACGTTAAGCCAATAGAAAGCAGTGACGCCCCTAGCTATCGTCACCAGGACGACGCGGGAAAAAGGGGCGGAGATTTGTCTTTATACACAGAAGCTGACGGAGAAAACAGGATCCAGAGAGAAAGAAAAACGAGCGCTCCCAGCTCTGAGCGAGAGGATCCTGAGACCAGAGTTGCCGTGGCAACCAGCAACAACCAAGGACGAGTCTCGTGTTGCCGAGACGACCTGAAACAACAAAACGGGAGAGCGCTGGCACCAGACGATTCGAGAACAGAGACTATAGATCAGAGACATGAACCAACAGCCAAACCGAAGACGATGATTTTAGATATAGAAAGTGAATTCAGTACTTGTTGGATTAATTTAGTTTGTGTTTATTGGAAATGAATAAACACAGCTGTCTTATTCAAAAACATCTCGTCCGTGCTTCCTTCCTGCAACCGAACCCAATTGAAATGCAAACAAACGCAGAGAGAAGGGTAATTCCACTATACGATCAAGAGATACGGTAGACATTTATGAATGATTACTTCAAATGGCGCCGTGCCCCGTGCTGATTTCGAACAAAGCCGATTGAAGACGACGGGAGCAGCTACTTCTCGAAGAATCGAGAGGTTCTCTTCCTGTCTTCGACGCCTCTACGACTGCTTTCTTCACTGCATCAGCCAGGACAACGGGTTTATAGGTAAGTGAAGATGGGGCGTCTATATTGGTGTAGGACGAGCAGTCTCCGAATGGGGGTTGCTATGAATAGTTACCATGCTAAACCGGAAAGGTGTTTGTGTCGGCAGATGCCAGAGACCAATATTTTTTAAGTGTGAGTGTGCTAGTATGAAACCTCGGCCCACTCCACGGGAAGCGTGCCCTCGCTCTGAGTTTGCACCGTTGAGTGGGAAGAGGGTCATACAGTGTGATGAATTGCAAACCCTCTATTAAACAATAGGATACTAGTCGGTAAGGAAGGTAAAGTTAAGACTATTCTAGGTGGGATTGTACGCCCGCCGGGCCTAAGGTTACTCGTGCGAGTCCGTCAAAAAGAGAGATAGCTTTAAGTCGATGTGCGTGACATTTGATTTTTGTGAGACGTCGCAAATGCTTCAAAAATGTACAATAACATCGAAACAATTAGACCGCGATTTGCGAGTTATGGTCAAATCACGGGAGGGAATATTCATAGATGGGAGAATGGTGTAAGACTATCGGAAGATTGAAGCCTCGCTGTGAGCACAGAGGGACTGCAAGCGCCGATTTGAGAGATCCTCTTGGGTCAAGTCTCCGTACGAGTATTCTGCTGGATTGGAGCGAAATATCCGAAAGGGCGGGGCGAAGTTTCAAACGCCTGTTTAGTATAGGAATAATAAGAAGTACTTATTTAACTGATCAGCTATCTGCGCTTTATGTTTAGATTAAGAAATGCACTGAGGAAGACTGTGGCTGGATGAATGGTATGTTTATAACTAGGACAATGTGTTTTGCTAAATATATATGATTGATGAATGTCTGCTAGTGGTTATGAGTGAGTGCCAATGTGTGTAGGTTATTTTTGTGCCGTTATGAAACTCTAGTGACCAAAACGGCCGCGGAGAAACCATAGGAGTGTCCGTTGTATAGAGTGTTCATTTTTTCCAGGGCCGTTGGAACGCAGCGAGGTTAGCTTCTAGTTAGCCACGGGGGCGAGCGGGGTTAAGTGTGGACGTTGCGTCGTGATATCAAGTATATTGAATGAATCGGGAGTGTGATGGAGCCACTGGGATGTGTAGTGTACGTTGGAATTTTTGATTTCGGTGGTATTAAGGTTGTTGTTTAATGAAATAGAAATCGAATGAGGCAATGTTTTGAAACCGGATGTCGTCACTGTAAACGTCCGGTCGAGGGGACTTGGGGAGCGTTGGATTCAATATACGGTGTATTTCGGCCAGGCGGGGCCAAACGGACGAGCGGGGTAATGTAAAGATGATTATGTATATGATCTGTAAACTAGCGCTTAATGAGATTAAAGCTCTGTTGCGAGGTATAACTGTGTTGCGCTAACGTCGCGGTGTGTTGTGCCACTCGAAACAACGGGACAATAGGCCGTTTAGGGGACATTATTAGGGTGACGTGGATGATGCTAAGCTAAGCTAACTAGCCACGCTAGGCTAACGGGCAATGCTATGGTTGGGCTAATACGTGGGACCGACAGCAGGTATGGGAATATACACGAACAGTTTCCACAGCCCACAAGTTCCCCTTGTCCAGACTTCCCCCAACACCAGAGCCAGAATGAGAGGTGTGGGCCGGTGACGAGGAGCCAGCCAGCAAGGGCCATGGTGGAGGAAGAGAGGATGACGTGCCTCTCTCCAGAAAGACAGAGAGCATTCACGGAAGCGTCCGAAAGACATGAGACAGTCCGTAGAAAACTGGTGGAGAAGCAGCTGGCGGTTGACCAAGCCGCACACGAGAGGGAAATGCTGGAACAAGAACTGGCGGAACAGACTGAGATAATGAGTGATGTAATTTTAGAAGTTATGTTCTGTTCTGCAGAACAAGGACTCAGTGAACGAGAGATGTCACTTGCTCCGTTACCTGAACGGGGAGCTGAGCAGCGAGGGCATGGTGATAAAAACCTCATGAGGGGTGAGTTTCCAGGCCCCTCCCAACAAAAAGCCTGAGGGGCAGCGGCTGAAAAGAACAGGTATGTGCCTCTCTCCTCCATAAAGCAGGACCTGCCCGGAGAGGACCGGAGAGGTGGGAGCCTGTCGGGAACTGTGGGATACCAGCCGACAGATTACTGGGGTTGTGGTGAATTGGGACACCTGGCCAGATCCTGTGGCAAAGGGTGGCGAGCCCAAATAGAGTCGATCAGAGGACAGACATGCTGGACTTGTGGGGTGTTGGGGCATTTTCAAAGGGAGTGTGTAAAAAGGTTGTGTCTGCAAAGGCCACAGGCTGAATAGAACGAGGAGAAAATGCACAGGAGACGCTATAACGCTCAGGAAAATGGAGATAGATATTAAAAAAAAAAAAAAAAAAAAAATGCGACTGATTAGAATAAAAATAGAAAAGAAGATATATGGATAAGTTAGATGGTTAGATTATGTGTGCAAGTTACTAAAACGGCTTTGATGACTAACATGGGTAAGTTGGGGTTGTAAGGAGATGAGGTAACTGGCAATTGCATAGCTAATCGTACTAACAAAAACGGTGGTTTTAAACAGGAAAAATGGAACATTTTCATATTAGACAGAGTAAAAAAAATAAAAAATTAAAAAAAAGTCAAAAGCATGAGAGAATGTACGGAATATTTTATTTCTTTTTATTTTTATTTCTTAGTGTTTACGGGGTATTTATGCCTCTAGATGGTAGTTTGATTCTGTTTGATGGGTGTGTTGCTATGACACTCACATTTTTCGTTTATTTTTTGCGTTTTTCTTTGTTTTCGTTTCTTTTCTCTATTTTTTTTAGGAACTGACGGGCTGGGAGGGATCTCTCGCCGGTCAGGGGTAGCAGGTTGGTGGTGACACAGCGGGACTGGTAGGAATGTCTAATATGATGGGCTGGAAACGTGGAGGGTGGACGAGAGCTGGTTCATGATTTTGTTTTCCGCTCATTGAGAATCCAGATGTAGCATCTGGGAGGTTGTGTCACGTTTTGGTGTAGGGTAAGTGTTGGGGAAACGTGGTTATCTGTACATAGGTAAGCTCTGTAGGTTTTGGTCGCCATTGGCCAAATAGTTTTCATGTGGGGTGCGGACATGTGTGATTGGTAATTGGCTTATGGGGGACTCTGCACCGGCTTGTTGAGGGCTGGCGGAGTGTGTGGAGGATGTGTGTTTAAGGGGACTGTGGTTTGTTACCATGCATATAGGGTCTGTTGGTGAATGGGGCTCGCCAGGGCTGGCTGTCCGGACCGAGGAACTGTCTGGAAATAAGTTATGATTGTGTAATAATGGATATTCCACTCTCAAGGGTGGTGTAGTGTTGTGTTGAACTTGAGACATTTGATCTAGTAATATAGTACAGCACAAAAATAAATGAGAGAAAGGTGATTTTAATTGAATAATAACCTAAGAAGCAGTGGAATATATAGATAACTAATTTGGAAAAAATATATTGTCAATACAGAACAGTAGAAGAAAGTATCTGAAGCGGAAAAATGTGATCTTCCAATCAATTGTGTGTTTGTAATAACAAATCCAAAAAGCAAAAAGGATAGAGGGAAAATTTCCTTCTGTGGAGATCGGAGCAGTACCAAGGCTGCACACGACCAAGAAGATAGCGATTAGCGCAAATACAACGAGGAGCAACGGTCAAAACAATTTAGCAGTAAAGACCTCAGGAGGTTTGAACAGGGATAACTGACAGGGCTGGAAGCTAAGGAAAATAGACCTCAGATGGTCCTTTCAAAGGAGAAAGAATTATTTATGTTTCCTTGTTTAAGTCTCCCTCGAGTGTTAATCTTTTCAGGGTAATGTATTAATCTTTTCTTGCAGAGTCAATTACACAAAATAGACACATTGAAGCTAATTACATGGATAAAATAGTCTAAACAAAAAAGCTGATAAATTTGGAAGCCAATTCTTGACTGATTACCTTCCAATAGAAATGGTGTCGTTAAACATAACTGATAAAATGTGTGTGACTGGAGGAGTTTAACGAGGGTGGGGGGAAGGAGTGAATGATGATTTTGTAACTGTACAGATGGAAACGGAATTTGTAGTGCGCTTTGTGTATTTTTTGAATTTTTAAAGAAATGTTAGCAAGGTTATGGTATATATACGGTTAGAGACATGTTTGATTTAGAAAATACTGGTGCTATAATGTGGGTTGGAAACCCACAAGGGTGGAATGTCGTGAATTGTCAAAATAAAACATGTGTAATCCCAAGGAAATGTACAGGTCTACAGGGCAAGGCTTGGTAAGTGATTATAGGGAGAACAGTTAATCATTTGGGCCTGAAGGCCAGCTAAGTTAGTATTTCAACCGTGCTTTATTTACTTATGGCAGGACCCTAAAGGTCTTGCAGGAAACCAATTGTTAAAAATAGGTGATTAGATCACAAGCCTATCTTGAGGGCCCTGAGAATAGTTGTCATGATTCCTCCTGAGTCAGGAGAGCTGTCTTTAGAAGACAGGAATTTGAGAACTGGGTTAAAACCAATCTAATAGATAGATAAGAAGGTACAAGTAAGTTTAAGACTATAAAGATACAGATTGATCCGTTAAAAGCTTAGTTATATTATAAAACATTATGAACCAAAGATTAGAAATGAGATCAAGATAATTAGTGTTCTATGAAGCTAAAAACTAAGTTAAAGGTTAGTTTAGAGAATAGGAATACAACCAGTATGATTAACAAACAACAAAAGGGTTAATTACAAAGTTACATGTGGACAAAACTCAAGGAAAGACTGTTAGGAACTGTAGTCAAAATAAAGAATAAATCTCTTAATGATAAGGATAAGAAAAGCATGGCAACGTATTTGTAGCTGGTAAACTAGGAAACAACTCATGCTCTATTTTCTGTTCAAGGAGAGAGGGCCGCTAGAACTTCCATATAAGGGGACGAAATGATAAAAATAGTCAGTATGTAAATAGTATCATGTCCCTTTAAAGATCCAAAATGGCCGAAACAACTCACAGGTCACCTTGAAAGATGATTTCTCAGATTAAAAATGGCAGATATCACGTTAAGCCAATAGAAAGTAGTGACGCCCCTAGCTATCGTCACCAGGACGACGCAGGAAAAAGGGGCGGAGATTTGTCTTTATACACAGAAGCTGACGGAGAAAACAGGATCCAGAGAGAAAGAAAAACGAGCGCTCCCAGCTCTGAGCGAGAGGATCCTGAGACCAGAGTTGCCGTGGCAACCAGCAACAACCAAGGACGAGTCTTGTGTTGCCGGGACGACCTGAAACAACAAAACGGGAGAGCGCTGGCACCAGACGATTCGAGAACAGACTAGATCAGAGACATGAACCAACAGCCAAACCGAAGACGATGATTTTAGATATAGAAAGTGAATTCAGTATTTGTTTGATTCATTTAGTTTGTGTTTATTGGAAATGAATAAACACAGCTGTCTTATTCAAAAACATCTCGTCCGTGCTTCCTTCCTGCAACCAAACCCAATTGAAATGCAAACAAACGCAGATAGAAGGGTAATTCCACTATACGATCAAGAGATACGGTAGACATTAATGAATGTTACTTCACCCACTTTCGCGGGCCGTACTGCACTCATCTTTTAAGCTAGTACAGTATTGGTATCAGGGCCGCTAGAACTTCCATATAAGGGGACGAAATGATAAAAATAGTCAGTATGTAAATAGTATCATGTCCCTTTAAAGATCCAAAATGGCCGAAACAACTCACAGGTCACCTTGAAAGATGATTTCTCAGATTCAAAATGGCAGATATCACGTTAAGCCAATAGAAAGCAGTGACGCCCCTAGCTATCGTCACCAGGACGACGCGGGAAAAAGGGGCGGAGATTTGTCTTTATACACAGAAGCTGACGGAGAAAACAGGATCCAGAGAGAAAGAAAAACGAGCGCTCCCAGCTCTGACCGAGAGGATCCTGAGACCTGAGTTGCCGTGGCAACCAGCAACAACCAAGGACGAGTCTCGTGTTGCCGGGACGACCTGAAACAACAAAACGGGAGAGCGCTGGCACCAGACGATTCGAGAACAGACTAGATCAGAGACATGAACCAACAGCCAAACCGAAGACGATGATTTTAGATATAGAAAGTGAATTCAGTATTTGTTTGATTCATTTAGTTTGTGTTTATTGGAAATGAATAAACACAGCTGTCTTATTCAAAAACATCTCATCCGTGCTTCCTTCCTGCAACCGAACCCAATTGAAATGCAAACAAACGCAGAGAGAAGGGTAATTCCACTATACGATCAAGAGATACGGTAGACATTAATGAATATTACTTCACCCACTTTCGCGGGCCGTACTGCACTCATCTTTTAAGCTAGTACAGTATTGGTATCAGGGCCGCTAGAACTTCCATATAAGGGGACGAAATGATAAAAATAGTCAGTATGTAAATAGTATTATGTCCCTTTAAAGATCCAAAATGGCCGAAACAACTCACAGGTCACCTTGAAAGATGATTTCTCAGATTCAAAATGGCAGATATCACGTTAAGCCAATAGAAAGCAGTGACGCCCGTAGCTATCGTCACCAGGACGACGCGGGAAAAAGGGGCGGAGATTTGTCTTTATACACAGAAGCTGACGGAGAAAACAGGATCCAGAGAGAAAGAAAAACGAGCGCTCCCAGCTCTGAGCGAGAGGATCCTGAGACCAGAGTTGCCGTGGCAACCAGCAACAACCAAGGACGAGTCTCGTGTTGCCGGGACGACCTGAAACAACAAAACGGGAGAGCGCTGGCACCAGACGATTCGAGAACAGACTAGATCAGAGACATGAACCAACAGCCAAACCGAAGACGATGATTTTAGATATAGAAAGTGAATTCAGTACTTGTTTGATTCATTTAGTTTGTGTTTATTGGAAATGAATAAACACAGCTGTCTTATTCAAAAACATCTCGTCCGTGCTTCCTTCCTGCAACCGAACCCAATTGAAATGCAAACAAACGCAGAGAGAAGGGTAATTCCACTATACGATCAAGAGATACGGTAGACATTAATGAATGTTACTTCACCCACTTTCGCGGGCCGTACTGCACTCATCTTTTAAGCTAGTACAGTATTGGTATCAGGGCCGCTAGAACTTCCATATAAGGGGACGAAATGATAAAAATAGTCAGTATGTAAATAGTATCATGTCCCTTTAAAGATCCAAAATGGCCGAAACAACTCACAGGTCACCTTGAAAGATGATTTCTCAGATTCAAAATGGCAGATGTTAAGCCAATAGAAAGCAGTGACGCCCCTAGCTATCGTCACCAGGACGACGCGGGAAAAAGGGGCGGAGATTTGTCTTTATACACAGAAGCTGACGGAGAAAACAGGATCCAGAGAGAAAGAAAAACGAGCGCTCCCAGCTCTGACCGAGAGGATCCTGAGACCAGAGTTGCCGTGGCAACCAGCAACAACCAAGGACGAGTCTCGTGTTGCCGGGACGACCTGAAACAACAAAACGGGAGAGCGCTGGCACCAGACGATTCGAGAACAGACTAGATCAGAGACATGAACCAACAGCCAAACCGAAGATGATGATTTTAGATATAGAAAGTGAATTCAGTATTTGTTTGATTCATTTAGTTTGTGTTTATTGGAAATGAATAAACACAGCTGTCTTATTCAAAAACATCTCGTCCGTGCTTCCTTCCTGCAACCGAACCCAATTGAAATGCAAACAAACGCAGAGAGAAGGGTAATTCCACTATACGATCAAGAGATACGGTAGACATTAATGAATATTACTTCACCCACTTTCGCGGACCGTACTGCACTCATCTTTTAAGCTAGTACAGTATTGGTATCAGGGCCGCTAGAACTTCCATATAAGGGGACGAAATGATAAAAATAGTCAGTATGTAAATAGTATTATGTCCCTTTAAAGATCCAAAATGGCCGAAACAACTCACAGGTCACCTTGAAAGATGATTTCTCAGATTCAAAATGGCAGATATCACGTTAAGCCAATAGAAAGCAGTGACGCCCGTAGCTATCGTCACCAGGACGACGCGGGAAAAAGGGGCGGAGATTTGTCTTTATACACAGAAGCTGACGGAGAAAACAGGATCCAGAGAGAAAGAAAAACGAGCGCTCCCAGCTCTGAGCGAGAGTATCCTGAGACCAGAGTTGCCGTGGCAACCAGCAACAACCAAGGACGAGTCTCGTGTTGCCGGGACGACCTGAAACAACAAAACGGGAGAGCGCTGGCACCAGACGATTCGAGAACAGACTAGATCAGAGACATGAACCAACAGCCAAACCGAAGACGATGATTTTAGATATAGAAAGTGAATTCAGTACTTGTTTGATTCATTTAGTTTGTGTTTATTGGAAATGAATAAACACAGCTGTCTTATTCAAAAACATCTCGTCCGTGCTTCCTTCCTGCAACCGAACCCAATTGAAATGCAAACAAACGCAGAGAGAAGGGTAATTCCACTATACGATCAATAGATACGGTAGACATTAATGAATATTACTTCACCCACTTTCGCGGGCCGTACTGCACTCATCTTTTAAGCTAGTACAGTATTGGTATCTTTACCCTAAAGATTAACTGTTCTCCCTATAATCACTTACCAAGCCTTGCCCTGTAGACCTGTACATTTTCTTGTTTTATTTTGACAATTCACGACATTCCACCCTTGTGGGTTTCCAACCCACATTATAGCACCAGTATTTTCTAAATCAAACATGTCTCTAACCGTATATATACCATAACCTTGCTAACATTTCTTAAAAAATTCAAAAAAATAAAATAAAAAATACACAAATCGCACTACATTAACACTCGAGGGAGATTTAAACAAGGAAACATAAATAATTCGTTCTCCTTTTGAAAGGACCATCTGAGGTCTATTTTCCTTAGCTTCCAGCCCTGTCAGTTATCCCTGTTCAAACCTCCTGAGGTCTTTACTGCTAAATTGTTTTGACCGTTGCTCCTCGTTGTATTTGCGCTAATCGCTATCTCCTTGGTCGTGTGCAGCCTTGGTACTGCTCCGATCTCCACAGAAGGAAATGATTTTCCCTCTGTCCTTTTTGCTTTTTGGATTTGTTATTACAAACACACAATTGATTGGAAGATCACATTTTTCCGCTTCAGATACTTTCTTCTACTGTTCTGTATTGACAATAAATTTTTTCCAAATTAGTTATCTATATATATATATATATATATATATATATATATATATATATATATATATATATATATATATATATATATATATATATATATATATATATATATATATATATATATATATATATAGGGCTGTCAGTTTATCGCGTTAATTAGATTAATTAATTACACAGCAAATTTTCGCGTTATGAAAATTAACTCAAAATTAATTACAATTTTTTTTTTTTTTTTTTTTATATAATTTTTTTTTTGTATCTCATTCATTCCATAAGAATGTAGAATACACATTTACAGATGTTTTTTAATATGGTCCATTTGCATGTTCTTGGTATCTGATTCTAGGGACATCTATGAATCTCAGGGAATGTATTCCCAGTGTCAGAAATACTGTGGGCTAGATCCACAAAGAATGAATTGCACAGTGCAAGTTGCACCCTTACTTACAATTCATTATGAATTGAAAATGGGGGACCCTGATGTAAACAAGACGAAAGTCTTTCTCTGATCTGCATCCCCTTAACAATTGTGTGTATTGAGCCGTACTGTATTGTACCCATTCTGCAATCTGTTAATAACATTTTCATTCAATCACTCAATCTGCGCTGTGATTGATTGAATGAAAATTTTATTTTGAGTAAATTGTAATGAACCAAATGAGAATATCAATATTTTTTTGTTATCTTTGACTGTGAATAACACCATGCTCAAATTGACCAGACCTGAAAAATCTAAGCAAATTAATAGATGGAAGATGATCAAACAGAAGGTTTTGTAGATACAGTACTGAATTCTGCCATCCGGACACATGCAATTTGAAATATGATTATAGAATATAGAATATCAGGCATAAAATGGTTATGCGATTAAAATGCGATTAATTAGATTAATTAATTACAAATCCTGTAATTAATTAGATTAATTTTTTTAATCGCCTGACAGCACTAATATATATATATATATATATATATATATATATATATATATATATATATATATATATATATATATATATATATATATATATATATACTGGATGACCTCAGGAAATCATTGGTACCAAACTCCTACTGCTAAATAAGGCTCCAGATTAGCCTACATTTTGGTGACTGTAAACACATTTTTACATCTCCCCTCAAGATATCAGAATGAAGATGGGTATCCAAGATACCCCTTTACAGATATGCCTAGCTACTTTATGCTAATCGTATGCAATTTTGGGCAACAACCATGTATATTTGCTTATTGAATGAATGAATGAATGAATGAATGAATGAATGAATGAATGAATGAATGAATGAATGAATGAATGAATGAACACACACACGATATATTGCATATACATAACTTCATGTGAAAACAACAACGATGAAATTGTGCCAGGTCTCCCAAGAAGCTATTTAAAGCTTTTGGATTGAGCCTGATCACAAATATAAACAAAATATAAACAAACAAAAACAAAAACATACAACGTGGGTAGGCTTACACACCTACCTACTAACAGACATACAACATAGATACATTAATACAGACCATTTATATACCTAAGTATGGATTCTATTTAGAGATATGATTCAAGCAGTTCCTCTTTCAGTGATTTTTTGAAGGTTGTGAAGGATTTTGACAGTTTCAGACTCTCGTCGAGCTCGTTCCAGATCTGCGGGCCCCTGCATGCTATGCTTAGGCTGGCACATTTGAGCTTTCTCCTCTTGCCAAAGATAAGATGCCTATTTCTTGTGTTGTGGATGTGCAGTGGACGGCAGACTGGGACAAGCTCAGACAGTCTGTGATTCATGCTGTTGACAACTTGATACATAATTGATGCATTTTGGTGTATATTATTTCTGCATGTGTAGACACCTGAATATGTCTGACAATAATTCAATGTGTCTAACGCTAATTCCTTGCATTCCCTGTGTTCGCGAGGACGTTGTGTAACCGGCTGACCGCTCTTTATCCTCCCTATCCTAACATTGACACTTAACTTGCTGACCTCTCTTGATCCTCCCTATCCTAATATTGACACTTCATAGTGGGACAGGATACATGTGCCGCCAGGGGGAGCTGGTGGCGACGTTGGGCAGGGAGACACAGGTGAAGAAGGATGGGCTCAGGGCGCGGCGCAGACGGAGGAACTTCCTCTTCATTGTTTTCCACAGAGGGAAGAGGACGCATGGAGCTGGAGCTCCAGACATCAAGCACACTAAATATAAACCCAGTTACGAAGCGGGTTGAATGAATTAATGAAAACTTTATTTAACAGATTGCAGAATGGGTACAATACAGTACGGGCTCAATACACACAATTGTTAAGGGGATGCAGACCTGAGAAAGACGTTTGTCTTGTTTACATCAGGGTCCCCCATTTTCAATTCATATAGACATTTATGACATACACAACATACATGACATTTATGGCATAGGGACATATAGGTGTTTAGTACTGATACATTTGTGACAAACGGTATTCAAATATACAGTACTGTTACCCCTAGATCCTGACAGAGTATATACATATGATGGGGAGGGGACTGTACATTAGGAGGGGGTGGGTGGGTGGGAGAGAAATATACATACGGCGGGGAGGGAATATATACATGCGGTGGGGAGGAGATTGTCTATTAGGAGGTGGTGGGGGTTTTGGGCATTTACGTGGCCAGTTTCGAATTTCAGCCTCCCGTAGGTGCTCTTTAAGAGCGGTTTTGAATGTGGGTAGGGATTCACATTCCTTTACAGCTTTGGGTAGGGCGTTCCACATTGATGTGGCATAATTGCAAAACGTGTTTAGTCCCTTGTTTGAGCCGAATCTGGGTTTAATATGATTTGTTGAGCTTACTCTGGTGTAGTTAGTATGAGTATGCGATAGCTTAGCTTTTAGTTAATGCGGAAGAGACATTGTGAACGAAGAAGCAGACGAGCTACTGCCGAAGAGTGAGGTAGATATTGCCCACATTGCATTTTAGCTGAAGTATATGCGTCATGACAGGGGGTTCACCACGACCCACAGCTTAGCTTCAGTTAGGCTAGCACCACAGTTTAGCCCGCATGTTATCCGATATCACACAGTCTGCCACGATACGATACGATTCGATTCAGGTGCCTGCGATCGATGTGAGATGATATTATATGCCCATTTAACACAATCAGTAACATTTAAATCAACAACAAAAAAAGGCAATGGAAATATCATTTGACATTTTTATTTTTGAGCTCTTCCAGACATTTAAATGAAAAACAATCTATTG
Organism: Notolepis coatsorum; assembly: GCF_963971535.1. Classification (NCBI taxonomy): domain Eukaryota; kingdom Metazoa; phylum Chordata; class Actinopteri; order Aulopiformes; family Paralepididae; genus Notolepis; species Notolepis coatsorum. The sequence continues at coordinate 102,547,128 of NC_140166.1, forward strand.
TTTTTAATACAAATAGACCTTCTGTTCAGTGTTTTTGGTTCGTTTTTCTTTTTTTTTCGATATTAATATCCTATTCACTGTCACAGAGCTGTATTTTGGCTGGAAAAAGCATATTGGGAGTCCAAAGGTGCAGTACCGGCCAGATCCTGTTATCCCGAGAATGCACCCTCCTTCCCAGTCCCCACTTCTCTCTGCCTATGGCTCTGGGTTAGCTTGTTAGCTTACGCTAACGTAACGTTATCTTGGATCTTTAACGCGACGTGGGCATAATGGAGTGGCGAGGATTGCAAAGCAGGTTAGATGCATTGGACCCGTTGCGGAATAAAACAGCAGGGACATGTTTTGGGTCGCAGAATAGGCACACTAGTCTTGCTCTAGTGACGCTCTAGACGCTACTGCTGTGTGCTGTTGATCCGAGCCGAGTGGATACGACAGATGGGGTTTTCAAAATAAGAGTATCGCAATATGAATCGATCTTTTTACGTTGCATCGATCCTATTTGATTATTGATAATAGATCGATATATCGATCTGGATCGATGTATCGTCCCACCCCTACTGGATACCATCTTAACCTCAGCTAATCTGAACATCAGTGGTCTGACAACTGCTGTATGTGATGTGAATTCCATAAAGAAGGCTAGATACTGCATTCAAATCCTGGCTGTGGTCCTGGCCAATAAGAGAGACGAGGCATTCCAGGCAAAACATCTAGAGGACAACAGTTTGATTTGGAGCAATTGGGTGGCCAATGAAAACAGCCCCATGTTTTACTACTGGACCAATGTCCTTGAAGCAATCAAGAAGGATCTTATCTTCATCAGATACTTTCGGGAGGCCAACTTCATCATGATGGTCAGTGCACTTGAGCAGCTCATTCCTTTTTACTTTGCACTTGATCATACACACTATGCCAGATGGACATCAGTGTTTCTTCAGGATCTCAAAGAGCTCAAATGGAGACACCCAGAGTTGTTCAAGGAATTTCTATCAGGCTCTTTCGCAGTAAACACCAGAGGTAACCAATTTTCGAAGATTGCATCAGCATGTGATCAAAAGCAGGAGCATAATATAAAGGTCATCAAGTCTGACACTGGATATGTCGATATCATCAATTGGGAAGATCAGGAATTCTTCAGGAAACTCAAACTTGCCCTACCCGAAATCCAGTGCTACCTAGCTGAGGTCGAAGGTCAAGATCTAGCACACGGACACAAAGAAATGCTGGACTCCTTCAAGGAAACGTTTTCAAGCCACACTCTCAAGGTGTATCAGGGGATCCTTACCAACCCCTTCAACCAAGCTCAGTTCATGAGGTTGAACTCATCCATTCCCTTCCCAGATGTGTTTTTACAGTTGGCAAAACACAGCATGACCAGTTTGTGCAGGAGCGATTTGTATATGCTCAGAAGGATCTTAGTGCGAAAATCTCCCGAAATGCCCTGAAACTCCCAAGTTCAGGTGCAAAAGTCCAGCTTGCTAGCCCTGCAATCAAGCCACCTAAAGGAACCTTTGCAAAGCTGAAGGTGGCCTACAGATCAAGAGAAGAAAAGGAGGCTCTTTGGTGGTGAATTCACAGGTAAATCTAGTTGATATAATTTCAAAGTTATTCAATGTTTTAGACGCAGGCAACTTTCTTCTTACCAGATTCTCGATACAGTGACGTTCAATTATTCATTTTATAAGTGAACAGTCCTAATTTAGTTTTGGTGAAACTATTCATTTCAATCACAGGTTTACCAGAAGCCCTGTCAAGAAAGGATGGAGACATTTATCACAGCCAAAAGTCTCAAATCCTGAAGGACATCGGAGTACAAGTTCAATCTACAGCCTAAGAGGGACTTGTGATAGATCTATCTGTGCAAGTACGTTATCATAATGTGTGTTCTTTTACAAAAATCCCATTGAATAACTCCTTTATCCCTCTCCCTCCCCTCTCTCCCCACCTACGGAGAAGCTGAACAGTATATAAACCCTTAAAGGGAAGGTGTTATTACTGTGTCTAGCCCAGTGTGGGAAGCACTTTAGTCTGACTTATAGAGCGAGAGCACTAGGTGCCCAGGGCGGAAATAACTTTAATCGTTGTGTAATCAATTGTAACTTGCATCAGACTTCCAGTAAAGGACAGTTAATGGGACCACTGTGTGCGTGTCTGTTAATGTGCATTTTATTGAACCCTTTCCTTTCCGGGTAATGCTCATTACAATTTAACCCTTTCCCCACCCCCTGCCTATAGTTCATTGTGAAAGGTCTCCACTCATCATTCAGGAAGGGTACTGCTTTGGGGAGCGAATATATCATCCATCTGTACTGCCATCGGGTGTGGGAGGGCCCAGGAAGTATTGGGGGAAGTGTGGGTGTGTGGGGACCTACTGCTGATCGCCCTGGAGGGCAAGAAGGACCAGCGCACCATCCCTAGGTTAGTGAATCCTAGGCCCCATCCACTCCTGCTGCTCGACCTCCACTTCAACATTTCTGGCCTAGTTTCAAGTTTCAAGTTTCTTTAATAGTTGTCATACAGAAGTACAAAATACTTTTATACAAAATGCTTCTTACTGTTATGCTCCAGAGACTGTGCTAGACAAGATAAGTATGAAATAAAATAGTATAGCATGTAAAAATAGAAGTAAAAATAGAAGTCACAGTGTTTAGTATAGACATATGTACAATGTTCGATGCAGAATAGAAGTAACTGAGTTACCATACAATATACAATATACTATGCAATGTACTAATATACAATACTATATAGTGCAAAGCTGAAATGGGATGAGGTACAATTTAGGTACAATTTACAGTAAGGTGTACGAGTTGTAGTGCAAATCCTTTACCAATAAATATAAAGTGTGTTTAGGTGTTCTAAAGTGTGGAGTGGGTGCTGCAGTGTGTTGTTTGTTTAAAGTGAGTGTGTGCGTGTGGATGTGTGTGCTGTGTGCATTTGATGGTTGTTGCATAGTGTTTATTGTTCGTTGAGCAGCCTGATGGCCTGGGGATAGAAGCTTCTTCTGAGTCTTTCTGTGCTCGCCATGAGACTCCGGTATCGCTTGCCTGACCGCAGCAGTTCAAAGAGGCAGTTGTTTGGGTGGCTGGAGTCCTTGATGATTCTCTTAGCCTTACCCCTGCACCGCTTGTTGTAAATGTTCTGGAGGGTGGGAAGCCCCCCTCCAATTGTGCATTCGGCTGAACATGTCACTCTCTGTAGTCTGCTTCGGTCTTGTGCAGTGCTATTCCCAAACCAGGAGGTGATATTGCCAGTCAGGATGCTCTCTATTGTACATGAGTAGAAGTTCGTAAGGATCTTCTGACTGACTTGGAACTTCCTTAGGCGCCTGAGGAAGTAGAGGCGTTGTCGTGCCTTCTTCACAAGTTCACAACACTGTCAATGTGTGTGGTCCATGTCAAGTCCTCGGATATGTGGGCTCCGAGGTACTTAAAACTGTTCACTCTCTCAACCGGTGCCCCGTCGATGCTGAGGGGGCTGTAGTCCCTGACCCCCGACCTCCTAAAGTCCACAATCATCTCCTTTGTTTTGCTGACGTTCAGGGAGAGGCTGTTCTCCTGGCACCATCCCTTCCAGGTAGACCCTCTCGTCGTTTGCCGAGATCAGGCCCACCACTACTGTGTCGTCAGCAAATTTGATGATTGTGTTGTTACTCCGCTGAGCCACACAGCCATGTGTGTACAGGGAGTAGAGGAGGGGACTCAGAACACAGCCCTGGGGGGCCCCTATGTTGAGGGTGATGGATGAGGAGGTGCAGTTGCCTGCTCTCACCACCTGGGGTCTGCCCGTCAGGAAGTCCAAGACCCACTGGCAGAGGTCATAGTTCAAACCAGGGTCCCTGAGCTTGGCTATGAGTTTGGAGGGGACTATGGTATTGAATGCTGAGCTGTAGTCGATGAATAGCATTCTCACATAGTTCCCCTTCCTCTTGTCCAGGTGTGATGCTGCTGTGTGCAGCACATGGGCTATGGCGTCCTCCGTGGACCTGTTGGGGCGGTATGCAAATTGCAGGGGGTCCAGGTTGATGGGGAGGGAGGAGCAGATGTAGCCCTTTACTAGCTTCTCAAAGCACTTCATGGCTATGGAGGTGAGAGCTACAGGGCGGTAGTCGTTGAGGCAAGCAGGCTTGGATTTTGTAGGTACAGGGATGATAGTGGACTTCTTCAGGCAGGTGGGGATGACAGCCTGTTCTAAGGACAGGTTAAATATGTCAGTGAATACCGGGGCCAGTTGGTCGACACAGACTTTTAGGACGCGGCCGGGGCTGCCGTCCGGTCCTGCTGCCTTCCTGATATTCACTTTTTTAAAGAACCACCTCACCTCATGCTCTGTTACCCTGAACACTGAGTCTCCATCAGCAGACCCCCCCCCCCCCCATTGCCGTGGCTTGTAGGCTGGTGTTGTTATTCCCAGCCTCAAACGTCGCATAGAAGGTATTGAGATAATTTGCTAAGGAGATGTCACTGTTCAGTTTGAGGGAGCAGCCTTTGTAGTCTGTCATCGTTTTGAGGCCCTGCCACATAGCTCCTACAGTCGGGGACTCAGCTGGACCCCGCTCTGCTGCGTTCTTGCTACCAGGTGGCCATGTACATCCCCTCCCATAAAGCAGGGATAATCCACCCTGCTACACATGCTTATTTCTAAGACAATTTTCAGAACATAAGTGCTCGCCATCCAATCGCTGAAACATTAAATTCTTACAGAAATGTCAAGGTTTTTGATACCAAATCACAGCATCGATTTTTCTATGGTGTTCTCCAAGGTCTTGGTGTCTTAATATTATTTTAGAGGAATTTTGACCATGTTTATAAATTCTCGAGTGTTACATTTTTTTTTAAATCAACCCGAAAACTGCTGCATCAATTTACGAGACATAATTTCATTAGTCATAGATAATGTCCCAAGCCTCTATACACTCAGATGTTTAAAACATGAATAGGCTACATAATATAACATGAGATTCAAAACATAATGTTTATTGCATATTAATAAAATAAAATATAGACAAAGCGCCCCGAAGCACCGGTAAGAACATCCAGTTTCCTCTCGGTGCCCATGTTAACAGATTTAACTGGTCATACCAGCCGCACTGCAGCGCAGAGCTTCATGGCTGCCTCGCAATCTATCAGGGATAGTTTCGGTGTCTGGTCTTGGATCCCCCCTTGAACGGCCATTCTAAGGTTTCTCTCCTCCACATTGCCTGTGGTGCTTTTTTCCTATTGCTAGGTTTTTAGTGAGTTTTTCCTTACCTTCGCTGGGGTATGTCTGGTAGTGTTGTTTTGGATTTCATGATGTTTTTATAAATTGTTTTGATTTATTGTGATTGTTTTTTCTTGACCTGTTTAAAGAAGACTTGTCTGGCCCATGGGCACATTAACCTGTGATTGCGTGCTTTACAAATACATTTTTTGATTTGGTCTATTTTCTACGTAAGCCGTGGGCGTCTCTACTGTACATGTGATTGGAGCAGAAGTGCAGAATCTCTTGTTGACCGGTGCGGAGAAATGGCTTCAGGTGTAACGCGTACTGTATGGAGAGTTATAGTAGTGCTGCCTCTGGCTAGTGTACTTTTCATGTATTTATTGATTTAACCTTTATTTGACCAGGAAGTCTCTTGAGATTAGAATCTCTTCAAGGGAGACCTGACTGTATGGAGAGTGATAGCCACGCTGCCTCTGGCTAGCGTACTGTATGGAGAGTGATAGCTTGAGAATTGACACTTCACGGCGCTTTGGTGTCCTGTGTGTCCCCAGCCTCAGAGAGAGAGATAGATAGGCTGATTAATAGGTAAAGAACCAGACAGCACAGCAGAAATAAAATAATAATAATTCACACACGATCACCACAGCCCCAGATGTTCTGGGCTCAGTCCCAGATTTGTCCAAATCCCAAAAAGCCCCTGGTTGTATTGGGCAGCTCCCAGGTGTGTGGATGTGTGGAACTGATTGAGTGTGAGGCACAGAAAGAAGAAGAAGAAGAAGAAGAAGGAAGAAGAAGAAGAAGAAAGAAGAAGAAGAAAAGAAGAAGAAGAAGAAGAAGAAGAAGAAGAAGAAGAAGAGAAGAGAAGAAGAAGAAGAAGAAGAGAGAAGAAGAAGAAGAAGAAGAAGAAGAAGAAGAAGAAGAAGAAGAAGAAGAAGAAGAAGAAGAAGAAGAAGAAGAAGAAGAAGAAGAAGAAGAAGAAGAAGAAGAAGAAGAAGAAGAAGAAGAAGAAGAAGAAGAAGAAGAAGAGAAGAAGAAGAAGAAGAAGAAAGAAGAAGAAGAAGAAGAAGAAGAAGAAGAAGAAGAAGAAGAAGAAGAAGAAGAGAAGAAGAAGAAGAAGAAGAAGAAGAAGAAGGAAGAAGAAAGAAGAAGAAGAAGAAGAACATACATCTCAGCCAATCTTCCCTGAATAAAGGTTAAAAAAAAGTTACCAACCGACAGAAAGATAGACACAGTCTCAGATAGAAAACAGACACAGCGGAAAAAACACACACACACAAAAAATATCTATCTTGACACAATTATGTATTTAGGTACTGCGCCTTAAAATGGAAAATCAGCCAATGAGGGGAGAGTTCAGTTTTCTCGTTTCAATAAACTTATTTTTTTCTCAAAACAAAGTGATAATATCTTCAAATAAGATTATTCCACCTGTTTTCAAGATAATGTGTGGCGTATTTTCAATTCTTCAAACAAGCTGAATTGCATTTAATTAATCTAAATGATCTCATCTGTTTGCGATTCTCTTTTCACTTTTCTCGTCAAGACAGTACATCTATCACCATTCCTCTTTCCTGCTATGCCTTCCTAAAAGCTTGAGTGTTTAGTAACCTGTTCAATGTGTACAATCTCACACATGACTGTGAGGGCTGTGTGTGTGTGTGGGTCATGAGCAGATAACAGGGACTCTTAAAGTTATCCGTGACACGGACACCACTAGACTGCTTATGCAGATATTTTAGGAGAGGGGAAAAATTAAACAACAGAAAACACCTTTACAGGTGGAAATCTCAAAGTGAGTATTAAGAAAATAAATCAAGTCCCAAAAAACAGACTACTCTCAATAAAGAGGTATAGTATAAAAGTAAATAAGCCACAAGGATACCTCCTAATAAAGGAGTTTATATTTGAAAAAGTAAAACAATAAACCTCCACTAAGGGAGTAGAATCACGTGAGTAGCCTAAAATAAGAATGACTACCATAAAGCTCAATTATGAATCAGAGATCAGACTACACTTCAATATAATGAGCGTGACCAAAAGGACAACCAACACTAGGAAATGAAAAAGCAGTTGACACTGCAATCTCCAAACTTAAATAGACTCCACATGGCCATAGGCACAGCTGGACTGCATCAGGTGCAATCAAGCCCACACACCTGCCGACCCATGAGGCAATTAACCACAGGGAACAGGGATTGACAGCTATCCCTCACAGAGAGGTGAAATAAAGCAAAAATAGACAGCTGTCCCTCACAGAAAGGTGAAATAAGGCAAAAACCATGACAATGACATCAGAGCTTTGAGAACTGAAGATTCTAATGAAGATGTCACACACTGGCACACTGATGAAGGCCGGATGGTCGAAAACGTTTTGTGCTTATACAAATTGTGCATATTAAAATAAAAACAATGACTTTCCTCGAGTGCGGTCCCTACTCCCTTTTTTGTGACTTAATACATTTTGGACTACGCACCTGTTTGAGCGCAGTGGTTACCCTTTTTCTACTTACAGATGTCACACACTGGCCATCGAAAGCTAGAAGGATCTAGAAGTCCAAGAGAGAATTCTTACACTTGAAAGGGTAACATATAAGCCTATACCGTGTCATCGGGCTCATGCATAATGGCTCCCAGGGTACAGCGGTCTGCAGGAAGGACGATCAGGCTCAAACCGGAGCAGGATTTGCAGACGCCAGGTGTTCTTTTTTTAAGGTGGCTGAGGATTTGATTCAATTACACCAAGAGCAAGCCTAGTCGCTGTACGTGCCTGCTAGTCTGTTAATAGGGTAGCGGTGTGTGTGTTGGCATGTTAATGTGTGCGTACAGTTGGGAGTGTTTAGTGTGTGTGCAAGCAGGCATGCGTTCTTCATGGGACGGGGTAGCACTCCGTGTCACCCCATGATAAGTACTCGCTATTTGCATATCAATAGCGCCGGTCGTCAGGTGTGTTAAATACGTTCTCAGATGCATTCACACCTAACTTGTTGTGAAGACATGTGTTACATTCCATTCTTGAGGCAATTAGGCACTGTCTTTAGTCTGTGCCCAAGCGAGGGGACATTAAATGCGCATTCGCGGGAGCGCGCGCACGCGCCGGGAGCGCGCGTGCACGTGGTGCGTGTCACCCCAGATGATTTCAATAACGCACCACTGTGTGCAAGGGAGGTGTGTGTCTCTCTGTGTGTGTGTGTGTGTGTGTGTGTGTGTGTGTGTGTGTGTGTGTGTGTGTGTGTGTGTGTGTGTGTGTGTGTGTGTGTGTGTGTGTGTGTGTGTGTGTGTGTTAAGGCTGAGCCCGAACGTTTGAACGTTCGTTCGTTACGCTGGCATTCGGATTTTAATTAATGGGTTCGAACGTTCGCAAAAAAAATGAAAAAAGGAGGCGCGCGGGGTTGAGTCGAGGTGAGGAGGCGCTGTTTAGAATAGAATAGTCTATTGGGTGAGTGCGGCTGGCTTTCGTGTGACATCACGTCCGGGAGCGGGAGAGTCAACCAGGAAATTCAAATGACTGCAGTGCTAAATGGTTGTTGTCGAAAATCTATAATAATCACAGATACATTCAGTCAATACTAGATCTAACAAAATGGATTTATGGATTGGATACACATTTATGAAAATGTCAAGCCCGCCAGACAAGAAAGCTTTGGTTATTCCAATTCATACGGCGATGTTCTACCGGGCCGGGGACAAAAAGTGAGTGCGTTATTATCAGTGATGGGAATAACGGCGCTATATGTAATGGCGTTACTAACGGCAATAGTTTATTCAGTAACGAGTAATCTAACGGATTACTCTTCCAATCTTAATAACGCCGTTAGCGTTACTGCAAAAAAATTCGGCGCGTTACTATGAATGAACCTGTTTCTTTCATCAGACAGATCTCTGCGCCGAGAGGCAATAATATGTTCTTCCTTGTTTAGTGGGCAGTGCGCGAGCCAAGCATACAGAGTATACATGCTGACGATTGGCTGAGGTTGAATAAAATGTCATGGTCAGCCAATCAGAGGTGGAGGTGGGCGGGTGTCTAAAGCATCCAGAGTCTGACACACAGCGCGACAAGACAAGCGATCACTGATCAGTCAGCATGAGACCGCGGTCCGTGTAGTGTACGTTTTGAGCCCAAATAATCCAAAACGAATCCAACGAACAACACAAGCCGAGCGACTCAGTCAACATGAGACCGCGGGTCCATGAGCGTTTTGTGTTCACTCTTTGCAGCGCAGGGCACTGAGTGGCTCTACTGCAGTGCCGACAGCCTTATCAACAGTGCTGCACTTCCTGGTTTAATAGCACATGCTTCAGGTGCGTATGTCATGCATGTCTTAAATGTCATGATTAGATTAGTTTAGATGATTCGATTAGATTCTTATATCTGAATGTTGTGTATGTCATTGATTGATTGATTGAAATGTTTATTAACAGATTGCAGAATGGGTACAGTACAGTACAGCTCAATACATACAATTGTTAAGGGGATGCAGACCAGAGAAAGACTTTCGTCATGTTATGATGAATTGAAAATGGGGGACCCTGATGTAAACAAGACGAAACTCTTTCTCTGGTCTGCATCCACTTAACAATTGTGTGTATTGAGCCGTA
>NC_140166.1:102557125-102562125 GCF_963971535.1 Notolepis coatsorum
AGCGCCCCGAAGCACCGGTAAGAACATCCAGTTTCCTCTCGGTGCCCATGTTAACAGATTTAACTGGTCATACCAGCCGCACTGCAGCGCAGAGCTTCATGGCTGCCTCGCAATCTATCAGGGATAGTTTCGGTGTCTGGTCTTGGATCCCCCCTTGAACGGCCATTCTAAGGTTTCTCTCCTCCACATTGCCTGTGGTGCTTTTTTCCTATTGCTAGGTTTTTAGTGAGTTTTTCCTTACCTTCGCTGGGGTATGTCTGGTAGTGTTGTTTTGGATTTCATGATGTTTTTATAAATTGTTTTGATTTATTGTGATTGTTTTTTCTTGACCTGTTTAAAGAAGACTTGTCTGGCCCATGGGCACATTAACCTGTGATTGCGTGCTTTACAAATACATTTTTTGATTTGGTCTATTTTCTACGTAAGCCGTGGGCGTCTCTACTGTACATGTGATTGGAGCAGAAGTGCAGAATCTCTTGTTGACCGGTGCGGAGAAATGGCTTCAGGTGTAACGCGTACTGTATGGAGAGTTATAGTAGTGCTGCCTCTGGCTAGTGTACTTTTCATGTATTTATTGATTTAACCTTTATTTGACCAGGAAGTCTCTTGAGATTAGAATCTCTTCAAGGGAGACCTGACTGTATGGAGAGTGATAGCCACGCTGCCTCTGGCTAGCGTACTGTATGGAGAGTGATAGCTTGAGAATTGACACTTCACGGCGCTTTGGTGTCCTGTGTGTCCCCAGCCTCAGAGAGAGAGATAGATAGGCTGATTAATAGGTAAAGAACCAGACAGCACAGCAGAAATAAAATAATAATAATTCACACACGATCACCACAGCCCCAGATGTTCTGGGCTCAGTCCCAGATTTGTCCAAATCCCAAAAAGCCCCTGGTTGTATTGGGCAGCTCCCAGGTGTGTGGATGTGTTGGAACTGATTGAGTGTGAGGCACAGAAGAAGAAGAAGAAGAAGAAGAAGAAGAAGAAGAAGAAGAAGAAGAAGAAGAAGAAGAAGAAGAAGAAGAAGAAGAAGAAGAAGAAGAAGAAGAAGAAGAAGAAGAAGAAGAAGAAGAAGAAGAAGAAGAAGAAGAAGAAGAAGAAGAAGAAGAAGAAGAAGAAGAAGAAGAAGAAGAAGAAGAAGAAGAAGAAGAAGAAGAAGAAGAAGAAGAAGAAGAAGAAGAAGAAGAAGAAGAAGAAGAAGAAGAAGAAGAAGAAGAAGAAGAAGAAGAAGAAGAAGAAGAAGAAGAAGAAGAAGAAGAAGAAGAAGAAGAAGAAGAAGAAGAAGAAGAACATACATCTCAGCCAATCTTCCCTGAATAAAGGTTAAAAAAAAAGTTACCAACCGACAGAAAGATAGACACAGTCTCAGATAGAAAACAGACACAGCGGAAAAAAAACACACACACAAAAAATATCTATCTTGACACAATTATGTATTTAGGTACTGCGCCTTAAAATGGAAAATCAGCCAATGAGGGGAGAGTTCAGTTTTCTCGTTTCAATAAACTTATTTTTTTTCTCAAAACAAAGTGATAATATCTTCAAATAAGATTATTCCACCTGTTTTCAAGATAATGTGTGGCGTATTTTCAAATTCTTCAAACAAGCTGAATTGCATTTAATTAATCTAAATGATCTCATTCTGTTTGCGATTCTCTTTTCACTTTTCTCGTCAAGACAGTACATCTATCACCATTCCTCTTTCCTGCTATGCCTTCCTAAAAGCTTGAGTGTTTAGTAACCTGTTCAATGTGTACAATCTCACACATGACTGTGAGGGCTGTGTGTGTGTGTGGGTCATGAGCAGATAACAGGGACTCTTAAAGTTATCCGTGACACGGACAACCACTAGACTGCTTATGCAGATATTTTAGGAGAGGGGAAAAATTAAACAACAGAAAACAACCTTTACAGGTGGAAATCTCAAAGTGAGTAATTAAGAAAATAAATCAAGTCCCAAAAAACAGGACTACTCTCAATAAAGAGGTATAGTATAAAAGTAAATAAGCCACAAGGATACCTCCTAATAAAGGAGTTTATATTTGAAAAAGTAAAACAATAAACCTCCACTAAGGGAGTAGAATCACGTGAGTAGCCTAAAATAAGAATGACTACCATAAAGCTCAATTATGAATCAGAGATCAGACTACACTTCAATATAATGAGCGTGACCAAAAGGACAACCAACACTAGGAAATGAAAAAGCAGTTGACACTGCAATCTCCAAACTTAAATAGACTCCACATGGCCATAGGCACAGCTGGACTGCATCAGGTGCAATCAAGCCCACACACCTGCCGACCCATGAGGCAATTAACCACAGGGAACAGGGATTGACAGCTATCCCTCACAGAGAGGTGAAATAAAGCAAAAATAGACAGCTGTCCCTCACAGAAAGGTGAAATAAGGCAAAAACCATGACAATGACATCAGAGCTTTGAGAACTGAAGATTCTAATGAAGATGTCACACACTGGCACACTGATGAAGGCCGGATGGTCGAAAACGTTTTGTGCTTATACAAATTGTGCATATTAAAATAAAAACAATGACTTTCCTCGAGTGCGGTCCCTACTCCCTTTTTTGTGACTTAATACATTTTGGACTACGCACCTGTTTGAGCGCAGTGGTTACCCTTTTTCTACTTACAGATGTCACACACTGGCCATCGAAAGCTAGAAGGATCTAGAAGTCCAAGAGAGAATTCTTACACTTGAAAGGGTAACATATAAGCCTATACCGTGTCATCGGGCTCATGCATAATGGCTCCCAGGGTACAGCGGTCTGCAGGAAGGACGATCAGGCTCAAACCGGAGCAGGATTTGCAGACGCCAGGTGTTCTTTTTTTAAGGTGGCTGAGGATTTGATTCAATTACACCAAGAGCAAGCCTAGTCGCTGTACGTGCCTGCTAGTCTGTTAATAGGGTAGCGGTGTGTGTGTTGGCATGTTAATGTGTGCGTACAGTTGGGAGTGTTTAGTGTGTGTGCAAGCAGGCATGCGTTCTTCATGGGACGGGGTAGCACTCCGTGTCACCCCATGATAAGTACTCGCTATTTGCATATCAATAGCGCCGGTCGTCAGGTGTGTTAAATACGTTCTCAGATGCATTCACACCTAACTTGTTGTGAAGACATGTGTTACATTCCATTCTTGAGGCAATTAGGCACTGTCTTTAGTCTGTGCCCAAGCGAGGGGACATTAAATGCGCATTCGCGGGAGCGCGCGCACGCGCCGGAAGCGCGCGTGCACGTGGTGCGTGTCACCCCAGATGATTTCAATAACGCACCACTGTGTGCAAGGGAGGTGTGTGTCTCTCTGTGTGTGTGTGTGTGTGTGTGTGTGTGTGTGTGTGTGTGTGTGTGTGTGTGTGTGTGTGTGTGTGTGTGTGTGTGTGTGTGTGTGTGTGTGTGTGTGTGTTAAGGCTGAGCCCGAACGTTTGAACGTTCGTTCGTTACGCTGGCATTCGGATTTTAATTAATGGGTTCGAACGTTCGCAAAAAAAATGAAAAAAGGAGGCGCGCGGGGTTGAGTCGAGGTGAGGAGGCGCTGTTTAGAATAGAATAGTCTATTGGGTGAGTGCGGCTGGCTTTCGTGTGACATCACGTCCGGGAGCGGGAGAGTCAACCAGGAAATTCAAATGACTGCAGTGCTAAATGGTTGTTGTCGAAAATCTATAATAATCACAGATACATTCAGTCAATACTAGATCTAACAAAATGGATTTATGGATTGGATACACATTTATGAAAATGTCAAGCCCGCCAGACAAGAAAGCTTTGGTTATTCCAATTCATACGGCGATGTTCTACCGGGCCGGGGACAAAAAGTGAGTGCGTTATTATCAGTGATGGGAATAACGGCGCTATATGTAATGGCGTTACTAACGGCAATAGTTTATTCAGTAACGAGTAATCTAACGGATTACTCTTCCAATCTTAATAACGCCGTTAGCGTTACTGCAAAAAAATTCTGCGCGTTACTATGAATGAACCTGTTTCCTTCATCAGACAGATCTCTGCGCCGAGAGGCAATAATATGTTCTTCCTTGTTTAGTGGGCAGTGCGCGAGCCAAGCATACAGAGTATACATGCTGACGATTGGCTGAGGTTGAATAAAATGTCATGGTCAGCCAATCAGAGGTGGAGGTGGGCGGGTGTCTAAAGCATCCAGAGTCTGACACACAGCGCGACAAGACAAGCGATCACTGATCAGTCAGCATGAGACCGCGGTCCGTGTAGTGTACGTTTTGAGCCCAAATAATCCAAAACGAATCCAACGAACAACACAAGCCGAGCGACTCAGTCAACATGAGACCGCGGGTCCATGAGCGTTTTGTGTTCACTCTTTGCAGCGCAGGGCACTGAGTGGCTCTACTGCAGTGCCGACAGCCTTATCAACAGTGCTGCACTTCCTGGTTTAATAGCACATGCTTCAGGTGCTCAGAGATATAATATATCTCTGTATGTCATGCATGTCTTAAATGTCATGATTAGATTAGTTTAGATGATTCGATTAGATTCTTATATCTGAATGTTGTGTATGTCATTGATTGATTGATTGAAACGTTTATTAACAGATTGCAGAATGGGTACAGTACAGTACAGCTCAATACATACAATTGTTAAGGGGATGCAGACCAGAGAAAGACTTTCGTCATGTTATGATGAATTGAAAATGGGGGACCCTGATGTAAACAAGACGAAACTCTTTCTCTGGTCTGCATCCACTTAACAATTGTGTGTATTGAGCCGTACTGTATTGTACCCATTCTGCAATCTGTTAATTAAAATGTTCAATCAATCAGTATATATTTGTTATTTATTTTTGCTTAACAAGCATAATTTAATGTTGCCCAGTTGTGGCCTGTTGAGGGGCAATACATATCAAAAGTTCCAAAACATCTATTCTGTTTGTATTTGTATGATCCACTATATAAACATAGTAATTATAATATCTACATACATGGCATTTGATTGGAGGCTAGTCTCACTTTGTCCCAC
>NC_140166.1:102567125-102582125 GCF_963971535.1 Notolepis coatsorum
TAAAGAACCTTCTCTCCTGTGTCTCCTCTACTCTGTTTCCTTCTCAGCCTTGCTACTGTCTCAATAAAGAACCTTTTCTCCTGTGTCTCCCTCTCAACCTTCCTACTGTCTCAATAAAGAACCTTCTCTCCGGTGTTTCCTCTACTCTGTCTCCTTCTCAGCCTTGCTACTGTCTCAAAAAAGAACCTTCTCTCCGGTGTTTCCTCTACTCTGTCTCCTTCTCAGCCTTCCTACTGTCTCAATAAAGAACCTTCTCTCCTGTATCTCCCTCTCAACCTTCCCATTGTCTCAATAAAGAACCTTCTCTCCTGTGTCTCCTCTACTCTGTCTCCCTCTCAGCCTTCCTACTGTCTCAATAAAGAACCTTCTCTCCTGTGTCTCCTCTACTCTGTCTCCTTCTCAGCCTTGCTACTGTCTCAAAAAAGAACCTTCTCTCCGGTGTTTCCTCTACTATGTCTCCTTCTCAGCCTTCCTACTGTCTCAATAAAGAACCTTCTCTCCTGTATCTCCCTCTCAACCTTCCCATTGTCTCAATAAAGAACCTTCTCTCCTGTGTCTCCTCTACTCTGTCTCCCTCTCAGCCTTCCTACTGTCTCAATAAAGAACCTTCTCTCCTGTATCTCCTCTACTCTGTTTCCTTCTCAGCCTTGCTACTGTCTCAATAAAGAACCTTCTCTCCGGTGTTTCCTCTACTCTGTCTCCCTCTCAGCCTTCCTACTGTCTCAATAAAGAACCTTCTCTCCTGTGTCCCCTCTACTCTGTTTCCTTCTCAGCCTTGCTACTGTCTCAATAAAGAACCTTCTCTCCGGTGTTTCCTCTACTTTGTCTCCTTCTCAGCCTTCCTACAGTCTCAATAAAGAACCTTCTCTCCGGTGTTTCCTCTACTCTGTCTCCTTCTCAGTCTTCCTACTGTGAGAGAGATGGATATTGGCCTACAGTGAGCCAGCTTGTATCATATATGTGCTTCACTATGGGGTTATAATGATTATATTACTTGTATTTGGTGCATCAAATGAGACTGCTGTGACAAGTGATTTTTTTTCTTTATTTTTTTTTAATCCTCTTTTTCTCCCATCACAATTTAGTCGTTATGCCAATTCCCCCTTTACCCTACCTGATTGTTGTGCGCATGTTCCTCCTACTGGTCGGTACAAGGGAACCCTGAAGTCCACCACATGCTTCCTCCGACACATGTGGAGACAGCCATTGGCTCTCTTTTTCACCTGGCAGCGAGGACTCTCATTGGTTTCAAGTTTCAAGTTTTCAAGTTTCTTTAATAGTTGTCATACAGAAGTACAGAATACTTTCATACAAAATGCTTCTTACTGTTACGCTCCAGAGACTGTGCTAGACAAGATAGTATCAAATAACATAGTATAGCATGTAGTTTAGAAGAAGAAAATGAGGTCACAGTGTTCGGTATAGACATATGTACAATGTTCTGAGTTACCATATAATATACAATACTATGCAGTGTACTAATGTACAGTACTATATAGTGCAAAGCAGAAATGGGATGAGGTACAATTTAGGTACAATTTACAGTAAGGTGTACGAGTTGTAGTGCAATCCTTCATCAATAAATATAAAGTGTGGGGAGTGGGTGCTACAGTGTGTTTGTTTAAAGTGGGTGTGTGCTATAAAGTGTGTGGAGTGGGTGCTACAGTGTGTTTGTTTAAAGTGAGTGTGTGCGTGTGGATGTGTGTGCTATGTGCGTTTGGTGGTTGTTGTTGTGTAGGGGAGGATCTATGGTGGTTGTTGTTGTGTAGTGTTCATTCATTGTTCGTTTAGCAGCCTGATGGCCTGGGGATAGAAGCTTCTTCTGAGTCTTTCTGTGCTCGCCTTGAGACTCCGGTATCGCTTGCCTGACCGCAGCAGTTCAAAGAGGCAGTTGTTCGGGTGACTGGAGTCTTTAATGATTCTCTTAGCCTTGCCCTTGCAACGCTTGTTGTAAATGTTCTGGAGGGTGGGGAGCCCCCCTCCAATTGTGCGTTCGGCTGAACGTGTCACTCTTTGTAGTCTGCTTCGGTCTTGTGCAGTGCTATTCCCAAACCAGGAGGTGATGTTGCCGGTCAAGATGCTCTCTATTGTACATGAGTAGAAGTTCTTAAGGATCTTCTGACTGACTTGGAACTTCCTTAGGCGCCTGAGGAAGTAGAGGCGTTGTCGTGCCTTCTTCACAACACTGTCAATGTGTGTGGTCCATGTCAAGTCCTCGGATATGTAGGCTCCGAGGTACTTAAAGCTGTTGACTCTCTCAACCGGTGCCCCGTCGATGCTGAGGGGGCTGTAGTCCTTGACCCCCGACCTCCTGAAGTCCACAATCATCTCCTTTGTTTTGTTCAGGGAGAGTCTGTTTTCCTGGCACCATCCCGCCAGGACCTTGACCTCTTCCAGGTAGGCCCTCTCGTCGTTGGCAGAGATCAGGCCCACCACCACTGTGTCGTCAGCCAATTTGATGATTGTATTGCTACTCCGCTGAGCCACACAGTCGTGTGTGTACAGGGAGTAGAGGAGGGGACTCAGAACACAGCCCTGGGGGGCCCCTATGTTGAGGGTGATGGATGAGGAGGTGCAGTTGCCTGCTCTCACCACCTGGGGTCTGCCAGTCAGGAAGTCCAAGACCCACTGGCAGAGGTCATAGTTCAAGCCCAGGTCCCTGAGCTTGGCTATGAGTATGGAAGGGACTATGGTATTGAATGCCGAGCTGTAGTCGATGAATAGCATTCTCACATAGTTCCCCTGCCTCTTGTCCAGGTGTGATGCTGCTGTGTGCAGCACATGGGCTATGGCGTCCTCCGTGGACCTGTTGGGGCGGTATGCAAATTGCAGGGGGTCCATGTTGATGGGGAGGGAGGAGCAGATGTAGCCCTTTACTAGCTTCTCAAAGCACTTCATGGCTATGGAGGTGAGAGCTACAGGGCGGTTGAGGCAAGCAGGCTTGGATTTTTTGGGTACAGGGATAATAGTGGACTTCTTCAGGCAGGTGGGGATGACAGCCTGTTCTAAGGACAGGTTGAAGATGTCAGTGAATACTGGGGCCAGTTGGTCGGCACAGACTTTTAGGACGCGGCCGGGGATGCCGTCCGGACCTGCTGCCTTCCTGATATTCACTTTTTTAAAGGTCCGCCTCACCTCATGCTCTGTTACCCTGAACACTGCGCCTCCATCAGCAGCCGACCCCCCCGCCCCCCCCCATTGCCGTGGCTTGTGAGCTGGTGTTGTTATTACCAGCATCAAACCTCGCATAGAAGGTATTGAGGTCATTTGCTAAGGAGATGTCACTGTTCAGTTTGAGGGAGGCGCCTTTGTAGTCTGTCATCGTTTTGAGCCCCTGCCACATAGCTCTAGAGTCAGCTTGTTCAAACTGGAGTTCAATTTTATCCCTGTAGCGCCGTTTGGTTACGCTTGGTGAAGCGTAACGCGTGGGAGGTCATGCTGCCTTCACCATTTCCTGCCTTTCGCTGAGCAGGCGACCAGACCTGACCTGTAGGCGTCGCTGTCCACAACGCCAGATTACCATCCACGACTTCCCTCCCCCTAACTCAGCCAAACGAGTTAGTATGATGACCGGCCCAAGCCGCAGGGCAATGCTGACTCCGGGAGTCGAGACCGCAGCCTTTTGCTTTGGTGACAAGCACAATCTCCGCTACGCCACCCGACCGCCGTGACGAGTGATTGTTGATGCAAATTACATGTGGCTGATGTTTGTGCAGGTTGGATGGATGGGGCAATAGTTGACTTGTGATGGTGCTTGGGGGGAGTGCCTTGAAAAAGTCATAGCCCTGGGGGCAATGGTACTTTAATCCGGCCTTGACTGGGCAGCTCCAAGTGGTCAACAGTGTCAGACTGTGGTTGTACTGGGCAGCTCCTAGTGGTCAACAGTGTCAGACTGTGGTTGTACTGGGCAGCTCCTAGTGGTCAACAGTGTCAGACTGTGGTTGTACTGGGCAGCTCCTAGTGGTCAACAGTGTCAGACTGTGGTTGTACTGGGCAGCTCCAAGTGGTCAACAGTGTCAGACTGTGGTTGTACTGGGCAGCTCCTAGTGGTCAACAGTGTCAGACTGGTTGTACTGGGCAGCTCCTAGTGGTCAACAGTGTCAGACTGTGGTTGTACTGGGCAGCTCCTAGTGGTCAACAGTGTCAGACTGTGGTTGTACTGGGCAGCTCCAAGTGGTCAACAGTGTCAAACTGTGGTTGTACTGGGCAGCTCCTAGTGGTCAACAGTGTCAGACTGGTTGTACTGGGCAGCTCCTAGTGGTCAACAGTGTCAGACTGGTTGTACTGGGCAGCTCCTAGTGGTCAACAGTGTCAGACTGGTTGTACTGGGCAGCTCCTAGTGGTCAACAGTGTCAGACTGGTTGTACTGGGCAGCTCCAAGTGGTCAACAGTGTCAGACTGTGGTTGTACTGGGCAGCTCCTAGTGGTCAACAGTGTCAGACTGCTTGTACTGGACAGCTCCTAGTGGTCAACAGTGTCAGACTGGTTGTACTGGGCAGCTCCTAGTGGTCAACAATGTCAGACTGTGGTTGTACTGGGCAGCTCCTAGTGGTCAACAGTGTCAGACTGCTTGTACTGGGCAGCTCCTAGTGGTCAACAGTGTCAGACTGTGGTTGTACTCGGCAGCTCCAAGTGGTCAACCGTGTCAGACTGTGGTTGTACTGGACAGCTCCTAGTGGTCAACAGTGTCAGACTGTGGTCGTACTGGGCAGCTCCTAGTGGTCAACAGTGTCAGACTGGTTGTACTGGGCAGCTCCTAGTGGTCAACAGTGTCAGACTGTGGTTGTACTGGGCAGCTCCTAGTGGTCAACAGTGTCAGACTGTGGTTGTACTGGGCAGCTCCTAGTGGTCAACAGTGTCAGACTGGTTGTACTGGGCAGCTCCTAGTGGTCAACAGTGTCAGACTGTGGTTGTACTGGGCAGCTCCTAGTGGTCAACAGTGTCAGACTGTGGTTGTACTGGGCAGCTCCAAGTGGTCAACAGTGTCAGACTGTGGTTGTACTGGGCAGCTCCTAGTGGTCAACAGTGTCAGACTGTGGTTGTACTGGGCAGCTCCTAGTGGTCAACAGTGTCAGACTGTGGTTGTACTGGGCAGCTCCTAGTGGTCAACAGTGTCAGACTGGTTGTACTGGGCAGCTCCTAGTGGTCAACAGTGTCAGACTGTGGTTGTACTGGGCAGCTCCTAGTGGTCAACAGTGTCAGACTGTGGTTGTACTGGGCAGCTCCTAGTGGTCAACAGTGTCAGACTGGTTGTACTGGGCAGCTCCTAGTGGTCAACAGTGTCAGACTGGTTGTACTGGGCAGCTCCTAGTGGTGATAAGTGTCAGACTGCTTGTACTGGGCAGCTCCAAGTGGTCAACAGTGTCAGACTGGTTGTACTGGGCAGCTCCTAGTGGTCAACAGTGTCAGACTGGTTGTACTGGGCAGCTCCTAGTGGTCAACAGTGTCAGACTGGTTGTACTGGGCAGCTCCTAGTGGTCAACAGTGTCAGACTGTGGTTGTACTGGGCAGCTCCTAGTGGTCAACAGTGTCAGACTGCTTGTACTGGGCAGATCTTAGTGGTCAACAGTGTCAGACTGGTTGTACTGGGCAGCTACCATCTTCAACATGCACCCTTGTCTTGCACAACCAACTACAGTATATCAACTCAACCAAACAACCCAAATACAGTATTTTGCATATGATATTTTCAATAATGGTACCTGTATGGTACAACCACAGCATGACAGTGTAAGACTGTCATGACAAACGTACAGTATGAAGCCCTCATACATCAGACATGTTTCCTGATCCTCTTTGTTTTTCAGGTTTCTCCTCATAACAGTTTATTGTTAAAATGTGATGGATGATGCTTATCTTTTAAGTGGTGCATTATTTTCTATACTGTAACAGGATAAAGGAAAATAGTTCCCTAAAAGGTAGAAAGTCTTACATTCTTTTGGAAAGATATTCCCTAAATGTAGGCATACATTTACCACAGTTACATGCTACATGTGTGTCCTTTTAACATTGTACTTCTAATTGTGTCTCAGGGTCAGTGTGGTTGAAATTGATACAAGACACATTTCCAGGGTCACCCATTCATAGCACCCCTAAAGCAGGTTATGGGTTTAGTGCCTTGCTCATCGCAAATTCAGAATAGAATCTAGTTGTCGCAGGGCGATCCTGTGACCATCCGGGTTTACATGCAGTGTAAGTGCTTTGATCCATGTGTCTGCAATTAAAGCTGCACTAGTGGGCAGCAAGGAGCCATTAAGCACTGCCTCTCTTTTCACCAAAACAAAGCCTTGTCATGTTTCGCTAAAGTGATCATCAATTTTCAAAAATATTAGAGAAATTATTTGTGAAACAACTGGATATTTTCATTGGCAAATACAATACTGAGTGAACACCAGTATGGGTTTAGGGAAAATATAACTACTACATATGCAGTGATGGAGATGGTAGAAGAAATAACTAAAGGAGTTGACAATGACGAGTGTTCTATTGGTATTTATATTGACCTACAGAAGGCTTTTGATACAATAGATCACAGCATATTAGTGAGAACACTGGAGAAGTATGGGATACGAGGTATAGCTAACTCTTGGCTGAAGAGCTACTTGGAAAACAGACAGCAATGTGTGCAAATGAATGACAATGTGTCAGGATTTAGGAAGGTCACCTGTGCAGTACCCTGTGATAGGTCCAAAACTGTTTAGACTTTATATTAATGATATGTGCAATGTTGCTGAACTGTTAAAGTTTGTTATTTTTGCAGATGATACAAATTTATATTGCTCAGGAAGTAATTTAAAGGAACTTTTGTTTGATATTGAAAGAGAGCTTGAAATTCTCAAAACTTGGTTTGATGTTAACACTTTCTCCGCCAGAAACGTCATACAAGGGGTTTCAAGTTCATGCGAATTCTGCCAGATCACGGCGTACAACGTTATTCTGATCATATTTCATATTTTCGCCATGGTATTCATATTTCACTCACGGAGCCTTGTCAGATGCTGTCTGAGCCGGCACAACTCTGCAACGCTTCAATACTGCCACCTGGTGGCTGATCGGCGAGTTGCCAAACCGGATATGCTCGTTGGAGCTCGGTCCATCCCCTAAATCCGTCCGGCCACTCGTTTATCGTCGCGGGACTCAAGACACAAACCGTGGATATTGATCGTTGCCATAACTCAATAATCGACATGATTTGGGCGTATATTAGTATTATACAAACCGGAAATGGATCGCCTCGATCCCCATCACATAACTGGGATCTGTTTGCTCCAGTATCATCGCCCAACGCTAAGAGGAAGCTGCCGTGAGTTTCAGCGTTTTTGATTATTATTATCCATACAAACTGCTCTGATCTATATATCACCCATACTACATGAAGCATTTAACGACGATCACGGAATTATAAACGACCCCCCCCCCCCCCCCGTTCACCCACGCATGATCAGTCATAACGTTTAGGACCATGTACAGTTGACATTTTTAATATAGCGTCGATCGGTATCAAACAGCATTTGATAATCTAATATATGCATTTATGCCTATATCTCACGTTCTAGGAATTACTGCAGAAAACGATAAAAACATATTTATAATCTAGACGGTATTTTCGTATGAATGTGTGAATGAAAAAGTAAAACGTTCCTACATCCTGAACGATAGATAATCGATGTTGAATGGGCCATAGTAATGTTAGAAATACAATTTAAAAAGTTATAGCCCTGCAAAGAAGGTGAACATCTCCATAGACTTACAGTGCTGGCAGTGATCAAACATCGATGGATATAAGCATGGCAGTTAATGTGTTAATAAATTGTCTCTCAATATTAAGAAAACTAAATGTATGGTTTTTGGTAATCGAAAAGAAATAGAGGGGGATATCGAGTTAAAAATATGTGATGTAAAAATAGAAAGTTTCTGAGATAACATTTCTAGGGGTAGTTATTGACCAGAAATTAACATGGAAACAACATGTTGGAAAAATATCTAAGTCAGTAGCAATATTGTATAAATGTAAGGATATATTAAACTACAAAGCCTTGCACATCATTTACTGTTCACGTCAGTGGAGGCTGCTGACCAAATTTTTAGGTGAAGCACAAATTATTATATTATATTATATATTAAATAATATTTTTAAAACATCCCCCACTGTGTGTCAGTGGTCAGTGGACACAGATGAAAACATATTAACATTAGGTGACAGCGGACCTGACCAGATGAAAACATATTAGGTGACAGCGCACCTGACCAGATGAAATCATATTAGGTGACAGCGCACCTGATCAGATCAAAACATTTTAGGTGACAGCGCACCTGACCAGATCAAAACATATTAGGTGAAGGTGACAAGGAAGCCACAGACGCATACCCCCCCGACACTCAACTAACCGCCTCGGACAGTCTTTCATACCAGTGGCCATCAGGCTCCACAACAGTGGGCAGCGACTGCTGCCAGACATCGACCTAGAACTAATAGGAACCCAAGTAGGACAATAACACTACCTTATGCATACTGCACCTTATGTGGATACTGTGATACTGTGATACTGTGAATAATGAATAATGTATATTTCAGTTAGTTAGATAGTAAATTATATTGACCTATTTGTTTACACTGCTTGTGTTGTTTTCACTACCTGTACCCCCCCCCCTTCCCCCATGCTGCTATGATGCCTGAATTTCCCCAAGGGGATCAATAAAGGAATATCTTATCTTATCTTAAAAGGAAAGATGAAATTACCTACCTGGGTTCCATCCTATAGAGGCAAATCTTTCCTGTGACAAAATGGGATCCAATGTAATAAAACTAAGTCAACTAACGAACTAGATTCCTGTACCGGATCTCCTCTCTGGTAAACAAGAATACCTTGAAGACTCTAACAGGAGCACTCATTCAAGGGTACTATGACTATGCTTGCACCTCATGGTACCAAAGCACCTCAAAGGCACTAAAAACAAGATTACAAACATCACAAAACAAACTGGTCAGACTACTGCTTGACCTTACTCCTAAAACCCACCTCACCCCTGTCCACTTTGACAACCTAGGATGGCTTAGAGTAGACGACAGAGTACAGCAACTTGCAATGGGCCTGGTCTACAAGATACACTACACCACTAAGATACCCATGTGCATGTCGAAATACTTCCCAAAGGTCAGTGAATACCACGACCACAACACCAGAGGGAGTTCCACAAATCATGTTCAACCCAGATAAAATAATAAAAAAAAAAAAACGTTTTTTTTTTAATAAAAGAAAATAGTCATAACTTAGAAATTAGATTGCATAGGTCTATGAATCGATATCGCGATTCTGTTTCGATTAATTGCCCAGCCCTACAGTGTGTACAGTAAGTTAGCTTGGTGATTATCATTGTGGTGTAGGCTAAGCTGCCTAGCTACTGTTAGCATACAAGCATTATAGCCTACTTACTTTTTCATCCACAACGTTTTTTCTGATCCAGATGCATAAATCCACTTCTTCATGTTGCTCAGTTGCTGGTTTATACTTCGGTCCTAATGTTGGCGCAAAGTTTAATTTAGCCTGACTTGTTATAGCTGTACAGCTTACTAACTACTAAACAACAACTTTCTCATAGTCTCAACTTTCACATAGTCAAAATGGGTCCAGCTGCATGTGAGGAGGATAGGTTTAGCTCGGGCCAATCTCAAGTTTCTCAAGTTTCTTTATTAGTTGTCATACAGAAGTACAGAATACTTTTATACAAAATGCTTCTTTATGTTACATTTTGTATAAAAGTATTCTGTACTTCTGTATGACAACTAATAAAGAAACTTGAGAAACTTGAGATTGGCCCGAGCTAAACCTATCCTCCTCACATGCAGCTGGACCCATTTTGACTTTGCAATGCAGAAATCTCTGATTGGATTTGCAAGGCTGCCAATCATATTCAACCTCCGTGTATTGGATGTCAAGGGCTGTCAATCAATCAATCCTCCATTCAATGGCAAGAGTTTAACTGCACAGACCGTTCTTAGATGAAGTTAATAGCCTATTTTGATTCGCTGTTATTTATTATTTATTTAACAATGGGTCACACCTGTGAAGTTTTCTTCACGAATAATTACTGCAGGCAATACTGCAGTGCAGGCCTGCTCAGAGCTGTCAATTTTGGCCATTTTTGAAGAAAAAAAAATTCACTGGCATTTTTTTTTACAGAGGAAAACATTTATAATAAAAAATAATAATAATAATAATAATTAAAAAAAAAATATATATATATATATATTTTTTTTTTTATATATATAGGTATATGTAAATTAATAATAATTATGAATTATGAGTGAATTTGTGTTTCACGTGTTGTCATAGAGAAACCTCCACTGGTTCACGTATACTTCCTTACATATCTTACTGTGTGTGGAAGTATGGGGGTCGACATTTAAAAAGACAGTAAATCCAATAGTCTTACTGCAAAAGCGGGCCATTCGGAACCTTTTCAAGGCTGGTTACTATGAACACACAAATCCATGTTTATAAAGTCTCATATTATGAAATGTAATGATTTGGTTTATTATAAAACTATGCAAATAATGTACAGAGCTAAAGCAAAGATACTCCCAGACGGGGTGCAAAGGTTTTTTTCAATACATGAAAGAAAATATGATTTGAGAGATATTTGTAAATTTACTGTTCAAAAAGCTAAGAAAGGGATTAAAAGGAGGTGTATTTCTATTATTGGGGTTAACTTGTGGAACAATGCTGATATACAGTTAAGAATGAGTAATTCACTTTTGGTTTTTAAGAAAATGGTTTGTAAAGTTATTAGGGTGAATAATACTGTTTTTTGCTATTTTCTTTTAGAATACCGTTTTAGAGTCTTAATTTTGTTAAGAATAGAGGACAGGCATATATAAGCATTATGCTTCAGTCTGTACCTTTTCAGTCACTGTAAAATCAAATATTGTTAAATGATGGTGTATATTGTATTGTGTGAGATGACTGAATAAACGACTACTACTACTACTACTACTACTACTACTACTACTACTACTACTACTACTACTACTACTACTACTACTACTACCATGGCCGCCTAGTTATAGTTGAAAGTGGGGGTGCATTTTTTTATTATTATTTTTTTTGTATTTTTTTTAAATTTTTTTAAATTTTTTTTTGACAGGCAATGGGTGGTTTGGAGGGGGTCCTGCACGACCCCCTCCATGGCAGATTTCTTTTTAAATTTAATGAACCTGTACGTGCAATTTCCTGCAATATAGAGCCTTCAATCTTGACCAATAAAGCTGCTCTTTTCACTATAAAACTCAGTTTATATTGCAGTATGATAGCCAATTACTATAATAATAATATATTAATATATATATATACTGTATATACACTGTATATTGATTTTTCGCTCATTCATTTTTATTAAATCAATCTCCTTTCAAATAGGCCAAGTTTTTAATAAGAAAGAGAAAAAAGATATATTTCCATTACCTGTAAATCTTGTGTCTCTTTCTCTCCTTCTCTGCCTCCTCCCTGAGTCTGCAGTGCACAATCATGACATCGATCAAAAAAAAAAAAAAAAAAAGTAAAAAAAAAAAAAAAATGGAGGCCCCTCGTCACTATAGGCCCACGGGCCGCGGCCGTCGTTAATACGGCCCTGCTCGTCTGCCATATAGATAGCGCTAACGTTTGCAAATGAAGTCAACGTCATCCAGCTCACACCACATATCTAGATAACGTTAGCTAGCGGCTAGCACTAAAGCTAACGCCAACCAGAGAGGGAAACGTTATTATTATTTATTTGAGGAAACCGTATGACCAGATCGCAATTCGGGACCGTGAAACACTTTTATTGTATTGCGTGGTAGAACCGTAGAAGTTCTACTACCACTCAATAGTAACTTATGTCTAACATAATCCTTTTATTTGAACAACTTACTGGAAAAGCCTGCCTGCCTGCCACCAATATTATGACACACTCTGTGGGCTTAAATACACTCAGCCTACCTGCAGCCAGACTGCAGCGCTGTGCGGAGTGTGCGCCAAGGTCTACGCGCTGGAGATGGGAGGCACTGGATCAAACCATAATGGGGCAGGGGGGGGGGGGGGTTCGCAATCTTTGGAAACTTAAAAACTTGTTATTAAGTGTCATTGCGTATTATTAATTTGATTGAAATTACGTAGTTATGGTTAGATTTATATATTGGGGGGGGGGGGGTATATCATATTTTTCATATGATCAAAAAGTGGTGGAGCAAGATCATACCCTTGCTCCCCCAAGTTCAATAGTGGGAGAGCAGCTGCTCCCAGTGCTCTTATGGCCAGGCGCCTATGACTACTACTACTACTACTACTACTACTACTACTACTACTACTACTACTACTACTACTACTACTACTACTACTACTACTACTACTACTACTACTACTAAACACATCACATATAAATATAACACGACCTTACTGGCACAATCTTGTTGCAACTAATACATTTGCTGAAATAATATTTTTGTGCATGAATTACGATATGTCAACTATTAAACGTTCTGTTGTTCTTGGGCATTTCCTAGTTGTTTAACTCATTCCCGGCCATTCGATTTCCCCATATAACTGTAGCTGGGCCAGGTTTTCATTACATAGTTTCACTGTGCGTCACCTTGTTTCTAGAGCTAAATCTATATTTTATATTATAGCTATGGATACAATACCATTACCATTTGACAGTAACTATCTTCCGTTCAAGATGCAAAAAAGAATAAATATGTTCATGAATCCGTTAACGCGTTATCCCGTGGTGAATATAAGTATAATTTCGGAATGATCCAGGCTAATTCCTGGGAGGCTGGCTATAGGGCGCAACGTGAATTATACTAAAACCATTGGCGTTTCGTCCCCCTTTACACACTACTATTTTCAAATCAAATCTATATCATATAGGTATTATGTTTCATCATGAATGCATGAAAGGGGGGGGGGTCGTTTCAGATTATTTGATTGCCAGTAATGTCATTTGTTATTACCACAACACACGCCGATCAGGGGGATGGGTATGATAACCTTGCACGATCAAGCTGAAATTTACGTCAGATTGTCCTTACCTGTAGTGGGTGGTATTCCAAAAAGAATATTCCAATTATTTGATCGCCATCTGGTCCATCCTATGTCCATCTGGTCCACGACATTACCCACCACAACATATGGATCGGGGGTTCCGAAAACGATTCAATGCGATCGGGTGAAGCCCTAGGTTTCCCATTACTAGAAAAGTCAGTCCGGACTGGTTTAAACATAGCACCCGGTCTGGAACAGGGTTTACTGCACTCTCGATACTGCCTACTAGCAGGATCTGGCCGGTACTGCACCTTCACAGTCCCAGTATGCTTTTTAACGGCAACATACAGGTCCCTGGCATTGAATAGGATATAAAAAAAAAAAAAAATGGAAAACTATCTTGGCCGGTAACCGCTGGCGCCCAATAATGTATATATACGTGGTTGGCCGCAAAAGTGTTAACAAGGTAGGTAAATATGTCACCTACAAACATAATACAGCATGTATTATAATATACATAATCCTCCCTCCCCATCAACCTGGACCCCCTGCAATTTGCATATCGCCCCAACAGGTCCACGGAGGACGCCATAGCCCATGTGCTGCACACAGCAGCATCACACCTGGACAAGAGGCAGGGGAACTATGTGAGAATGCTGTTCATCGACTACAGCTCAGCATTCAATACCATAGTCCCCTCCAAACTCATAGCCAAGCTCAGGGACCTGGGCTTGAACTATGACCTCTGCCAGTGGGTCCTGGACTTCCTGACGGGCAGACCCCAGGTGGTAAGAGCAGGCAACTGCACCTCCTCATCCATCACGCTCAACATAGGGGCCCCCCAGGGCTGTGTTCTGAGCCCCCTCCTCTACTCCCTGTACACACATGACTGCGTGGCACAGCGGAACAACAACACAATCATCAAATTTGCTGATGACACAGTAGTGGTGGGCCTGATCTCTGCCAACGACGAGAGGGCCTACCTGGAAGAGGTAGAGAATCTGTCACAGTGGTGTCAGGAGAACTGCCTCTCCCTGAACGTCAGCAAAACAAAAGAGATGATTGTGGACTTCAGGAGGTCGGGGGTCAAGGACTACAGCCCCCTCAGCATCGACGGGGCACCGGTTGAGAGAGTGAACAGTTTCAAGTACCTCGGAGCCCACATATCCGAGGACTTGACATGGACCACACACATTGACAGTGTTGTGAAGAAGGCACGACAACGCCTCTACTTCCTCAGGCGCCTAAGGAAGTTCCAAGTCAGTCAGAAGATCCTTAGGAACTTCTACTCATGTACAATAGAGAGCATCCTGACTGGCAACATCACCTCCTGGTTTGGGAATAGCACTGCACAAGACCGTAGCAGACTACAAAGAGTGACACGTTCAGCCGAACGCACAATTGGAGGGGGGCTTCCCACCCTCCAGAACATTTACAACAAGCGGTGCAGGGGGAAGGCTAAGAGAATTATTAAGGACTCGAGCCACCCGAACAACTGCCTCTTTGAACTGCTGCGGTCAGGCAAGCGATACCGGAGTCTTAAGGCGAGCACAGAAAGACTCAGAAGAAGCTTCTATCCCCAGGCCATCAGGCTGCTAAACGAACAATAAACATTATGCAACAACCATCAAATGCACACAGCACACACACCCACACGCACACACTCACTTAAACCACACAAACACACTTTATATTTATTGATAAAGGATTTGCACTACAACTCGTACTCCCACTATAAATTGTACCTAAATTGCACCTCATCCCATTTCTGCCTTGCACTATATAGTATTGTATTAGTACACTGCACAGTATTGTATATTATATGGTAACTCAGTTACGTCTATTCTGCATCGAACATTGTACATATGTCTATACTGAACACTGTGACCTAATTTTTTTTACTTCTAATTTACATGCTATACTATGTTATTTTATTTCATATTTATCTTGTCTTGCACAGTCTCTGGAGCGTAACAGT
>NC_140166.1:102585194-102600194 GCF_963971535.1 Notolepis coatsorum
GATGAGACTCTCTGTGAAACCTTAGAATGGAATTATCTCTGCACTGGAGTACCTAGGCTAGGGTAATTACACAGTAACCAGTCAGTATATCCTGAACATAAGTAGCTACATAAAATTCACCTACAATTAGAGATGTCCGATATTGGCATTAAAATGTAATATCAGAAATTATCGGTTTAATTATTATTAAATCAGTCTGAGGGGGGGGGGGGGGGGGGGGGGGGGGTGGGTAAAGAAGCCAATATCGAACATCCCTACCTACAATGAATAAGTAGTAGGGTTGAAGATCACCCAAGCTTTACTTCCTGCTTCATTTGCTAGTGAACGGAGGAGATGGAAGGATAGAAGGGATGGAGGGAGAGAGGGAGTGAGATGCAACATGAGGTGGACTTGTACAGTAGCTACTCAGCCTTGTCCAGAACAACTCAACCTCAACCTGAGTAACACAGAAGCTCTCGCTGGAAATGATGTGCAGAAAGCCTCTGGGGGCAGCGTGCAGAGTTCTTGTGTGGGAGGTCTTAGCCTCCCTTTCTTATAATCTCACAGTGAATTATTATCACTGATAGGAGTTCATTAGCTCAGTGTTTAAACACTACTTTGCAGTAATGTCACAGTGATAGGAATTCATTAGCTCAGTGTTAACAGTATATGTTTCCAGTCTGTCCCTGCAGATCGAAAGTGAGAGGCCTCCTCTACGTAGCTTTCAGATCAACTTGTCATCAGACTGTTGGGGGGTGGACCCTGATGTAAACAAGACAAACGTCTTTCTCTGGTCTGCATCCCCTTAACAATTGTGTGTATTGAGCCGTACTGTATTGTACCAATTCTGCAATCTGTTAAATAAAGTTTTCATTCATTCATTCATTCATTTTCATTCACTCTTGTACATGTTGATACAAGGGTCTGAGTCATATATAATGACTGTGTTAAGTGTGTTTAGTTTAGAAAGGGCTCAGGGCAACATATTGAAAG
This sequence comes from Notolepis coatsorum, assembly GCF_963971535.1. Lineage (NCBI taxonomy): Eukaryota > Metazoa > Chordata > Actinopteri > Aulopiformes > Paralepididae > Notolepis > Notolepis coatsorum. Next base: position 102,586,167 of record NC_140166.1, read on the forward strand.
GGATATCTGGACTGTGAAGTATTGTGTGTGTTTCTTTGCGTGCTTGTCCCGTCCGTGTGTGTGTGCTTGGTCTTGCATGGGTGTAGTGATAGTAGATTCCTGTAGGTTGATGTTAGCCATGGATCACAGAGACAAGAATGGATGTGGGAGGTTGTTTGGTGCAGTGTGCGGGGCAGCCTTGGTGGACTGTGCTTCTACCAGATTCAGATTTGTTTATTGTCATGTATTTTCAGTACCTTACAGCAAAGAAAGAGTGACATTCTATGTGTTGTGGTCCCTCGACCATAGCAGCTTCCAATAATATAAATACAATAAAATTTGCATATAATAATAATAATAATAATAATAATAATAATAATAATAATAATAATAATAATAATAATAATAATAATAATAATAATAATAATAATAATAATAATAATAATAATAATAATAATAATAATAATAATAATAATAATAATAATAATAAAATAAGATAAAATCTGCTTCATGTGTCACTGTCTTATGCTTTGATGTACTGGTATATTCATCTATTGTATTCTCACCATCAAAATTAAAGAGAGAAGAAAGAATACGTAAAGAATATGAAACTTGGAATCAAATCTCTTTTCAATTCCGTAGTCAATAGCGCCTCAGTTTAGACCAAGACCCAGGGCCAGTTGCATAAACTTAGTTTAATACGACTGATCTAAGCCTTAGGAATTCTCTGGTTAGACCAGTCTAAATACGATACCCTGTTGCATAAACATTAAGGCACTTGAGTTAAAGGAACACACCAACATTATGGGAATGTCGTCTCCAGACATTCAGACATAGGTGGTGTAGTGCGTAGCACGGTCGCCTCACAGCTAGAAGGTCCTGGGTTCGATTCCCACTTGGACCAGGTTGCCGTGTTGCCAGTTACCCAGGTGGGGTATCTCCCGGGCCTTTCTGTGTGGAGTTTGCATATTCTCCCGTGCTCGCTTCGTCTCTGACGAAGACAGACAGGAGCACTTGGATTGGTCCCCGGGCGTGGCGCACACTGCAGCCCTTGTCTGCTCCCGGCTGCCCTTGGGGGGAACGATGACAGGATGGGAGGTGCAGAGAACATTTCGTCAGTGACTCAGTGTGTGTGTGTGTGTTCCTGTGGGTCACCCATCGCATGTGTGTGTGTGTTAATCTGATGACAAATAAAGACTTCTACTACTTCTACAGAGTCAGACAAGAAGATACAAATTTCCTCTCTGTGCTTTCAATAGAAAGCTATCCGGCTACATGTTAGCCTAATTTAGCACAATGAATGGCACTGGAGCGGAAACGGCTAATAGCTTCAAACTCCGGAGAGGTGTTTGTTGGCCAAGGCCTCGGCTAGCCACTTCCATCCATTTGTGCTAAGCTAGGCTATGATGCAGCCTCAATTTCCTCTACTGAGAGATTAGTAGAAAGTTCAACACCATCATTACCTCTAAACTAGTCATTTGTGCTAAGCTAGGCTATGGTGCAGCCTCAATTTCCTCTACTGAGAGATTAGTAGAAAGTTCAACACCATCATTACCTCTAAACTAGTCATTTGTGCTAAGCTAGGCTATGGTGCAGCCTCAATTTCTTCTACTGAGAGACCCAGAGGAAATTGGTAGCCATCTTCTTGTCTGTCTCTGGAGAAGACGGTAAGTGAATTTCCCATAATGTTAGTGTGTAATTACAAAAGGATTTGCACTACATCCATACCTAATTTTTGCATTTTGCATAATAATTTTTTTTAAGTTTGCATTTTTGTACCTCATTGTCTGCATATCATTGTACTTTAAGTTGTGCTTTAGTTGTATATTGTATATTTGTATAGTGTTGGGACTTTCTTTTTACTTTTTTACTGTATGAAGCACATTCTCAGGGGCTCATACAGAACCATGCATTTCACTGTAATGTGCATGTACTTTATACGTGACAAATAAAACAAAACTTGAACTTGTTCCTTTAAGAGCGCTGTTGCCATGGTGACATCTAAGCAGCCAAACAAGAAATGTTTCTAGTATTTCTCAAGCCTGTTTTTCTTATGTCAGTAACACCATTTAAGGACACATTTGTTTCGTTCCTTTAATTAATATATTTATGTTTTGTTAATGATTTAGAATGCAGATAGCTGACTTTGTCACCTATAGATCAAGCTAGCTAATTCCCATGTCAACATTTCTGCTCGGTGTTTTGAGTAATAACATGTAGATCTTGGACTAAACCTTCTATACACTAAAATGTATTCTCTTCAGTCTAGGGAGCAGATGGAGGCGTTGTTGGGCCTTCTTGATGATGGCTGTGGTGTTGTAGCTGGAGGTCATGTCATCGGTCAGATGTCCCCAGGAACTGTTTACCCTCTCTACAACAGAACCACTGATGGTCGATGGAAGATGATGGTTGGGGTTGACCTTCCAACTTAGTAGACTATTTGTTCATTCTTTCAAACTACTATTCATCACACTGGCAATACGTCATCCGCACTGAATTTTGATTGCCACACCTATATTTTGATAGAGGTGCCACAACCTTTTTGGGGAAAACAACTCAGGGAATAAACAGGGATTAGACAGTGTTTTTTCATAGACTACAACTTTAGGACACAACACAGGGAATGAATCATGTCGAAGACTATCAAGGCCCAGACATAGTCATTACCTCTTAGTTTTATGTCACTTTGAGATTCATAAGCATAATATTAAATGTCATGAAATTTCATGTCATGTCCATGAAAACTGATCAAATGTAACTTTCCACAATGGTGTGAACGCTCAATGGTGGCCAGTGTTGGAGGGTAATTGCTTGACATAACATGATGCACTGCCGACAGGCCAAATACAATGGTGGCCAATAGGAACAGTGTCTGTTTTTTCACAGAAAAAAGATAAAATAAATACCTGAATATGCTGGTGTGATGAGTGTCTTATTTTACCCATAATTCAGAGCATATCTGACTATCCAAGTCTGTCTTCAGTTAGCAACTAGTAAGTAATCTATTTAACAGGTCATTTTAGATGTCTATAGACCTAGGGAGTGAGGTTCCACTGTGATTTCCCCCCATTGCAGCCACCCAGTGAAGATCAAACTACTGTATCAGTAATTACTGTATTTCTGATGCTGTGATGCCTCCACTCCTCCCTCCCCATCAACCTGGACCCCCTGCAATTTGCATACCGCCCCAACAGGTCCACGGAGGACGCCATAGCCCATGTGCTGCACACAGCAGCATCACACCTGGACAAGAGGCAGGGGAACTATGTGAGAATGCTATTCATCGACTACAGCTTAGCATTCAATACCATAGTCCCCTCCAAACTCATAGCCAAGCTCAGGGACCTGGGCTTGAACTATGACCTCTGCCAGTGGGTCTTGGACTTCCTGACGGGCAGACCCCAGGTGGTGAGAGCAGGCAACTGCACCTCCTCATCCATCACCCTCAACATAGGGGCCCCACAGGGCTGTGTTCTGAGTCCCCTCCTCTACTCCCTGTACACACATGACTGTGTGGCTCAGCGGAGCAACAACACAATCATCAAATTTGCTGACGACACAGTAGTGGTGGGCCTGATCTCTGCAAACGACGAGAGGGCCTACCTGGAGGAGGTCAAGGTCCTGGCGGGATGGTGCCAGGAGAACAGACTCTCCCTGAACGTCAGCAAAACAAAGGAGATGATTGTGGACTTTAGGAGGTCGGGGGTCAGGGACTACAGCCCCCTCAGCATCGACGGGGCACCGGTTGAGAGAGTGAACAGTTTTAAGTACCTCGGAGCCCACATATCCGAGGACTTGACATGGACCACACACATTGACAGTGTTGTGAAGAAGGCACGACAACGCCTCTACTTCCTCAGGCGCCTAAGGAAGTTCCAAGTCAGTCAGAAGATCCTTAATAACTTCTACTCATGTACAATAGAGAGCATCCTGACTGGCAACATCACCTCCTGGTTTGGGAATAGCACTGCACAAGACCGAAGCAGACTACAAAGAGTGAAACGTTCAGCGGACCGCACAATTGGAGGGGGGCTTCCCACCCTCCAGAACATTTACAACAAGCGGTGCAGGGGTAAGGCTAAGAGAATCATCAAGGACTCCAGCCACCCGAACAACTGCCTCTTTGAACTGCTGCGGTCAGGCAAGCGATACCGGAGTCTCAAGGCGAGCACAGAAAGACTCAGAAGAAGCTTCTATCCCCAGGCCATCAGGCTGCTCAACGAACAATAAACACTATGCAACAACCATCAAATGCACACAGCACACACATCCACACGCACACACTCACTTTAAACAAACAACACACTGCAGCACCCACTCTCCACACTTTAGATCACCTAAACACACTTTATATTTATTGGTAAAGGATTTGCACTACAACTCGTACACCTTACTGTAAATTGTACCTAAATTGTACCTCATCCCATTTCTGCTTTGCACTATATAGTATTGTATATTAGTACATTGCATAGTATATTGTATATTGTATGGTAACTTAGTTACTTCTATTCTGCATCGAACATTGTACATATGTCTATACTGAACACTGTGACCTCTATTTTTACTTCTTTTTACATGCTACTTTATTTTATTTCATACTTATCTTGTCTAGCACAGTCTCTGGAGCGTAACAGTAAGAAGCATTTTGTATAAAAGTATTCTGTACTTCTGTATGACAACTATTAAAGAAACTTGAAACTCGCAGGTGGATTACGGACTTCCTGTCCAACAGGTCTCAGCGGGTGAGGCTGGGGAAGAGCATTTCCAGCTCTAGGTCCACCAGCACCGGTTCCCCGCAGGGCTGCGTCCTGTCCCCACTACTGTTCTCCCTGTACACCAACAGCTGTGCCTCTCTATACCCCTCGGTCAAACTCCTGAAATTCGCTGACGACACCACCCTGGTGGGTCTTATCTCCAGGGGGGACGAGACGGCCTATAGGAGGGAGATCGAGAGGCTGCAGAGCTGGTGCAACTGCAACAACCTGGAGCTAAATGCTCAAAAGACAGTGGAGATGGTAGTGGACTTCAGGAAGAAAGCAGCCCTGCCCCCTCCCATCATACTGGGAGGCACTCAGGTGGCCTCCATGGAGTCATGCCGATTCCTCGGCATGACCATCTCCCGGGATTTGAAGTGGGAACTCAACATCACGGGCCTGATCAAGAAGGCCCAGGGGAGGATGTTCTTCCTCTGGCAGTTAAACAAATATAAACTGCAGAGGACCATGATGGCCCAATTCTACACGGCCATCATTGAGTCCATCCTTACCCACTCCATCATCTCCTGGTTCCCCGCTGCAGCGGCAAAAGATCTCGCCAAGCTGCAGCGGGTGATTCGCTCCGCGGAGAGTGTGATCGGCTGTCCCCTGCCCTCCCTCAGGTCCCTGCACGACTCCAGGGCGCTGAAGAGGGCGAGGAAGATCATGGCCGACCCATCCCACCCCGGTCACAGCCTCTTCACCCTGCTCCCCTCTGGGAGAAGGCTGAGGATCCCAAAGGCTGTGAAAGCTCGTCACAGACTGAGCTTCTTCCCCTCAGCCGCCAGGCTGATCAATGCCTCAGGTCCCCCCCCCCCCCCCCCCCCCCCCCCCCTCTGCCCCCAAGTGACACTGGCACAATGACACTGACTGCACTGCACTAGTCCGTACTGGAACTCTGCACTCTTCACTTTATATATATATATATGTATTTTATTGATTAATCCTCCACTGCACTGTTTAGTTTCTTGTCTGTGTTGGTGTTGTTTACTGTGAAAAAAGAAAAGAAAATGCATACACTGTATTGCTGCAACAATTACCAATGTGTTTTTACACAAATGGCTCAATAAAGGAATCTGAATCTGAATCTGAATCTGAATCTGATGTGTAGCACTACACTGGAAACAGTCCTGCTCCAGTAAAAAAAAAATACATTCTTAGAAGGAAAACACGAGTCAGTGGACACGCTGTTCAACATGGAACAAAAAGCTGAAATATAACGTGGTTTCCCCATCTCTCCGTTAAAGGAGCTACTGTAGTCGTTGATAGATGTACGTTGATAGATGTACGGTCTATGTTAGAGCATATGACTTGGCAGACGCAGCATGCAGTAGTACTGTGTAAGAATGGAATCCTAGTACTAAATTACTAATCCACTGAGAAAGAAAGTTTGAATGAAATATTAGATAATCTGAGTATGTTAATAACTAAATATATAAAAGTCATAATACAAAAGATGGTTTATTTTGTATCTTCTATTCAACTGGGGTACCTCCCTTTAAACAGGAAAGCACAGGACGACAAGTTTGTGTGCGTGTGTGCTTATGTATGTACATAATGTGTAACAACCTATGTGTTTGCTCTTTGCACGCCTGTCTGAAAATGTCTGACACACTTGTGTGTTCATGTGTTTGTGCGTGAATTACCCTGTGTGTTTGTGTGAGAGTGGGGTTGCAGCAAGGCGGTAAATGAACAATGAAGATCAGTGGTCAAGGTGAGGTGTCACACACAATACCATCACACACACACACTGACAGCTGACGGCCCTCTCTCTTTCACACACACACACACACACACACACACACAGACACACACGCGCATGCACGCACACACGTGCACGCACACACACACACACACACACACACACACACACACACACACACACACACACACACACACACACACACACACACACAGTCACCAGGGAGTGCTTCAGATACCATCACACATATACACACTGATGGTATCTGAATCATTCCCCGGTGGTCAGTGTGTGTGTGTGTGTGTGTGTGTGTGTGTGTGTGTGTGTGTGTGTGTGTGTGTGTGTGTGTGTGTGTGTGTGTGTGTGTGTGTGTGTGTGTGTGTGAGAGAGAAATGCTTGTGTGCATATTTTAGCCACACATATTAGTTAATCTAAATTAACCTCCTCAAAGCAGAATACTGAAGAAAGAAAGAAACTAGGAAATAAAGGTGCAGTGAGGCCTCCGATCTACACTGAAACAAGTTTGACGGTTAACTCCTCTTGGAGGCATGACTTTGATACAGAGGGAGAGCTTCTCTGTGCTTCTCTGACATCTGAGTTGCATGTGTGATGTCACTAATAGGTTGAATCTCTCATGGTCCAATGTGCGGTAACTTGACACCTTTAGCTTCAGCATACACGGAAAGTATTGACAAATAATATAAAATGCAGACTTGGAATTCCTGGGAAATATCAATGGGTGCTTGTTTGCAATTTGCATATTCATAGAAGGATCTCAATGCGGGTAAACATGTAGAGATGCTGCTAACCCATTTTCAGTAGTTTATTGAACAATTTGGTGGAAATACCATATTTATACAAATTGTTATTCAATATAGAAGATTTAATAAAGGGCTTTAAGGGTTTCAAATACATCTGAAGGGGATGTATTTGCACGCGTTTAGGCATAATACAACACATATAATATGTGATATATTTATTAGTAGGATCCAAGTTGCATTTAATACTATTGCACCGTTAAAGTTAAATGTTGCTATATGTCCTTCATGCTACACTGTGTGTGTGAAGTCAAACTTAGTGAAATAAAAAAGTGAAGCTCTGTGAGTCAAAGCGCAGCAGCAGCAGAAAAACTCCTACCAGCCAATCAGATTCATTAACCTCTGCTATCCCACAATCCCCTGGGGGTACCTGCACAGACAAAGACAAACTCGCTCCCCCCAGCTTCTCTACCTCCCCCTGCTCTCCTCCTCTCCCATCCTCTCCTCTCCTCTCCTCTCCTCTCCTCTCCTCTCCTCTCCTCTCCTCTCCTCTCCTCTCCTCTCCTCTCCTCTCCTCTCCTCTCCTCTCCTCTCCTCTCCTCTACGGAACTGAAACTCTTCTCAGCAGATGCTAAGCAACTATTTGATCACTGTCTCTGACTATAGATCTGCAGAACTGTTCTGCCCACAGCCGCACATCACTACAGAGAGGAGTGGAGGAACTGTTCTGCCCACAGCCGCACATCACTACAGAGAGGAGTGGAGGAACTGTTCTGCCCACAGCCGCACATCACTACAGAGAGGAGTGGAGGAAGTGTTCTGCCCACAGCCGCACATCACTACAGAGAGGAGTGGAGGAAGTGTTCTGCCCACAGCCTCACATCACTACAGAGAGGAGTGGAGGAACTGTTCTGCCCACAGCCGCACATCACTACAGAGAGGAGTGGAGGAACTGTTCTGCCCACAGCCGCACATCACTACAGAGAGGAGTGGAGGAAGTGTTCTGCCCACAGCCTCACATCACTACAGAGAGGAGTGGAGGAAGTGTTCTGCCCACAGCCTCACATCACTACAGAGAGGAGTGGAGGAAGTGTTCTGCCCACAGCCTCACATCACTACAGAGAGGAGTGGAGGAAGTGTTCTGCCCACAGCCTCACATCACTACAGAGAGGAGTGGAGGAAGTGTTCTGCCCACAGCCGCACATCACTACAGAGAGGAGTGGAGGAAGTGTTCTGCCCACAGCCTCACATCACTACAGAGAGGTGTGGAGGAAGTGTTCTGCCCACAGCCGCACATCACTACAGAGAGGAGTGGAGGAAGTGTTCTGCCCACAGCCTCACATCACTACAGAGAGGAGAGGAGGAAGTGTTCTGCCCACAGCCTCACATCACTACAGAGAGGAGAGGAGGAAGTGTTCTGCCCACAGCCGCACATCACTACAGAGAGGAGGCACAGCACATCACTGGTAACAGACTCCCGGCCATCCAGGATATCTTTCATCAGCAGTGTCTGTGAAAGGCACACAGCATAATCAAGGACCACAGTCACCCAGCATCCAGACCTTTCTGTCTGTTACCATCTGGCAGATGATACAGGAGCAGAGCAGCACGTACCACCAGACCCAAGGACCACTAATAATAATACAGGCTAATAATAGGCTTATAGATATCTAAAGCTCACATCATTATACTTACTGAGCTGACCTATATCGTACACTGATAGACAGTATAGGTCAGTGGTCTACAACGATACTCTTACTGTACTCCTACACTGCAGCTACCAAAGTATGTCAATACTGCTAAGAGTTGGTTGATGGTAATTAACTTTAACCCTTTCAGGTGTCATTCTGCGAATTAGTTAGTCAGGCAACCAACCAACCAACCCATCCACCCACCCATCCACCAATCAACCCACCCACACATCCATCCACCCACCCCAACCACACGCCCACCTGCCCACCCACCTACCAACCAACCAACAAACCCACCAGCCAACCAACCAACAAGCCAACCAACCTGGTGTAGTGGTTAACACTGTCGCCTCACAGCTAGAAGGTCCAGGGTTCGATTCCCGCTTGGGGACCAGGTTTCCAGTAACACATTTGTGTGTGTTACTGCATGATGATTAAAGACTTCTTCAAAAGTCCAGTTATTATTATATTATTACTTACCAACCAACCAACCAACACACCCACCAACCCACCAGCCAACCAACCAACCAACCCAACCCAAAAACCAAGCAACCACTCAGCCAGTTAATAAAAAGCTAATCATCCAACCAATCAACCAACAAGTCAACTAGCCCACTACCCAACCAACCTATACTAGTCATTCAGTCAGCCATCCAGGCCCAGGGTGCCCCCCCTTATCCGCCCCTACCTGTCCCTGCTAATTTGGTGAGGAATCAATTAAGGGTGTGTTTGCCGCCTTCTCCTTGCCTACAGCTCATCTGCTCCCCTCTAATGCAATTGTCCTGTGTGCTGCACGCGGAGCGGCATAATAAAGTGATAAGGCTAATCAGGTTGGCTGCTCCACTCCTCTCCCCATATGCACACTACACTTATTCTATTAGATCTGTAATGAGATTCCCTACTCCATCAACACCAAGCCGCTGTGTGTGTGAGAGAGAGAGATGAGAGAGTACGTGCGCCTGTGTATGTGCGTGTATGTGTGTGTGCGCGCGCCCGCGCACGCCTCTGTTCGCACCGAGGAAATTTGCTCCATTTACATTCTATCATTAGCTTGATACAAATGTGCCCTTGAGCCCGCCCGCCCCGCTCCTCTCTCCCTGGGCTGCCAAACACTTTACTTTGGCAGGCGGTCATTGTGCGTGCACATGCTCGCGTGCATGCATGCTCACACATGGGCGGGTGCACGTACACACGTACACACACACACACACACATGCAGAAACACAGACGTACGCCGTACACAAATGCCGAAATAGACACTTAACATACACACACAGAAATTAAGCTAATGCGACAAAAGTGTTTATGAACTTACCGGGGATGCAGTCTCTCTCTCTCCTGAGGTACTACTGTAGAACTCGTTGTCACAAACACACACACACCCCTCAGACTTTTAGCTTGGGGAACTTTCTTTTCAGTTATGAGTGAGTCTCTCTCTCTCTCTCTCTCTCTCTCTCTCTCTCTCTCTCTCTCTCTCTCTCTCTCTCTCTCTCTCTCTCTCTCTCTCTCTCTCTCTCTCTCGCACAGAGCCAGGTAAGAGGGAGTGTGAGAGAGGGGTGAGTAGCACAGAGGACACAGGGCTCTATGATGTGTAGCAGAGTTTCTGGTCAATGAGCTAGATAATGACTTACCATAAACAGCGGCAGTCTTCCCCCCTGTCCCAGTTCATATCATTAAGACACGCCCCAGCAACACATTGATTACATATGCTATACGGTTACATTAATGTACTCCACACCGCTCGGCGGTTTCTCAAGTCAAGGTCCGCGGACCTGCCCGATGGTCCCCAGGAGGTTGCCGTGTGGTCTCTGGACGATATTGGTGGCTTCCAAGTGCATCTCAGGAGCTCCTACTGGTGACGTTGGAAGCTGTATAACTCCACTTGTGTTCCAGTGCTCCGGATGGAAATAGGGGCGACAGTGGCTCAGGAGGTAGAGCAGTCATCTGGTAATCTGGAGGTTCCCGGTTAGATTCCCGCTCCTCCGGGGAAGCATGTCGAAGTGTCCTTGAGCAAGACACTTAACCCCTAATTCAGGGCTGTACGTAAAAAAATTTGCACATAGGTTGTGCTACAAACCCATTGTGCTACAGAGGTTGATAGTTTTGTAGCACAGGCCAAAATCTTGTAGCACGAGTATAAAACGTGTTATATTTGTAACAGTCACAAATGTGCCTATTGTATTTGTGTTATTTAGTTGCAGTGCCATGTTTGGTCACTACTGTAAGTGGTGCTCCATTGTTTGTACCTGATACAGGCTTAATTTGATTTAACCTGAGCCAGTGACTTCTTCGCTTCCTGTTCCACCTGACGTCCGACAGCAGCGCCAAGCGTCAACTTGTTATAGTAGTTTCTCTAGTAACGATGTGGCTAGTAGTGGTTTAAATATTTTTTTTAAATATTTTTCCCCCTCCTTTTTCCTCAGTTTTTCTCCCATCCCAATGTTAGTCGTTATGCCAATTCCCAATCCCTTCCTGGTCGCTGCGCACCTACCCCCTACAGTCGGTCTGGGAGAGTGGAGGCTATCACATGCTTCCTCCGACACATGTGTAGCCAATCAACCGCTTCTTTTCACCTGGCAGCGCGGACTCTCACTGAGAGGGTGTAACGTGTGGAAGGATCACACTACCCCCCTTAGATCCTTTCCTCGTTGAGCAGGCGCCCCGACCGAACTGTAGGAGTCGCTGTTTACAACGACCAGGACCCACCCACCGGCTTTCCCACCCTCTAACACTGCCAATTGTGTTAGTACGACGGCCGGCCAAGCCGGAAGCAACGCCGAGAGCTGAGCTCGATACCAGTATATCCTGCGTTGGTGGTGAGCGCCTTGCCCACTGCGCCACCCGGCCTCCCTGTTATAGTGGTTTTAATATAGTTGTGTATATTGAATAATGCCGTATGACCAGGCGTCGTATGGCCATAGTCCTTTTGTAAATAATAAATGGGTTTGTGGCAAATCCCAAAACGATACGATATTTGCCGATATCACAGTGTGCCACGATACGATGCAGGTGCCTGCAATCGATATGAGACGATATCATAAGCCCATTTAACACAATCAGTAACATTTAGATCAATTAAAAAAAGGTAACGAAAATATAATTTGAAAATAAATGTTTTAGCTCTTCCAGACATTTAAATGAAAAACAATCTATTGTTTTTAATACAAATAGACCTCCTGTTCACTGTAAAATGCCACGTTTTGATATATTGAGCTTTAAACTTGAAATAACTAAGTTTAATTTTTTGGAACTCACAACTCACAACACACAACCTAAAACCCCTCCCTACATCCCTCTCCCAAACCGGTCTAATATTTTTTTATGTTGCATGATCATGTATAGGGGAGAACGGGGGACGTTGTCACACGGGTAGGTTGTCACATTCATTATATTTCACCACCAGAGGGTCCTGTCTCCCATACTTTGGTATTTAAATGTCCAGAATTGTGGTCAGAGTTCACCTACATTGTCATTTTTGGAGTGAAACAGCTGAATTTGAGGTGAGAGGACTTTTTGTAAATATTCCGCTCCTCAGTATTTTTCTTCTAGGCTTTTACACAATTGGTTTATAATGAAACAATTATTACCCTTAAAAAGTGTGAAGGGATAGCTATAGTTTAGATTGTTGTTAGCTAGCTTGTTGTTAGATGGCTGTTAGCCTTGATGCTATCAAGACATTCCAGTTGGAGTTGGTCGTCACATTTTATTTGGGGTTGGTTGTCACATGTTGTGTAGGCTATTATTGTTAGGCCGATTTATTGTGTTCCTATTTTGTTATATAGGATGGCCTAAAGATGTGTTTCGTGTTTATGTTCATGTTAAGATGCATTAAGTTATGTATTTGTCAATTTGTCAATGCAATTCAACTTTCAAATTTAGTTCTGCCTTCTTGTCTTCTTTTTTTAAGATTTTTCCATTAAAACACATGTTGACAACCAACCCCATAGTGTGTGACAACCATCCCCATGATGGGGTTGGTTGTCACAATGTGTCAGAGTGTCTTTGATAGGTGATTAACTCTTTGTTACAATACGTTGGAAAATGAGAGGGATACACATTTCAAGCCAACATCTTAAGCTTCAATTTAATGTAGGAATGACTATTGAAAGATGTTTTGATGATGAGCAATTCACACTAGAGTAAAAAGTGTGACAACTATCCCCGTTCTCCCCTATATTTATTATGTATTATATTTTTTATGTTGAAATATCAACATTATCTGGCCATCCTCAGTAAATACTATCAAACTCCTTTGACCTCACCTACTTAAAATCATTGACGTAGAGAGAAGGACAGAGAGAGGCTGAGGCTCCCCCCCCCCTCCTTCACTGTTTTCTCTGCCTCTGAGCCGGGTTCGCTTAGCTTAGTTACCGGTACCAGCTAACGTTATATTTTGGCGAGGATGCAAAGCATGTAAGATGCATTGGACGCGTTGCGGGGAAAAGCAGGCAGGGACTTATTTCCTGGTCGCAAAATGTGCACTGTGGAGCTATGCTGTAACATAGCGCGCTGTTGTTGGGCTGCCGGAGCCATAGATATTATGGCTGGAGCTGCGCTTGGGCGGAAATGAGACTTGCCACAGGATTTTCAAAATAAGAGTATCGATATGAACCGAATGCCTATCGCACAGGTGAATGCCTATCGCAGTAAATTCATTCATCGCACAGACCGATTTTTCCATAGCACGTGCGACATGTCGCACTGTACAGCCCTGCCTAATTGCTCCTGGTGAGCAGGTTGGCACATTGCATGGTCGCCTCCGCCATCAGTGGGTGAATGTGTGAGTGAATGGGTCAAATGTGAGAAACAAATTGTAAAGCGCTTTGGATAAAAGTGCTATATAATAATAATAATAATAATAATAATAATAATAATAATAATAATAATAATAATAATAATAATAATAATAATAATAATAATAATAATAATAATAATAATAATAATAATAATAATAATAATAATAATAATAATAATAATGTCTTGGATTTATATAGCACCTTTCATGAGACCCAAGGTGCTTAACAGTGTGGGGGGGGGGGGGTACTAAGGGGAAGGAGATCAGAGGAACAATTAAGTAAAAAAGAAAAGAGGGAAATCAGGCAGAGTCATTAATACATTTGGTGAAGAGGTGAATAATAATATAA
>NC_140166.1:102607694-102702228 GCF_963971535.1 Notolepis coatsorum
TGGGGTGAGTTTCAGCGTTTTTCTTTATCATTTTCGATACAAACTGCTCTGATCAATATATCACCCATACTACATAAATCATTTAACGTCGGTCATTGAATTATAAACGACCCCCCCCCCCCCCTCCGTTCACCCGCAGATGATAAGTCATAACGTTTAGGACCATGTACAGTTGACATTTTTTATATAACGTTGATTGGTATCAAACTGCATTTGATAATCTAATATATGCATTTATGCCTATATCTCACGTTCTATGAAATACTGCAGAAAACGATAAAAACATATTTATACTCTAGACGGTATTTTAGTATGAATGTGTGAATGAAAAAGTAAAACGTTCATACATCCTGAACGATAGATAATTGATGTTGAATGGGCCATAGTAATGTCAATTTAGCAATACAATTTAAAAAGTTATAGCCCTGCAAAGAAGGTGAACATCTCCATAGACAAATAGCGCTGGCAGAGGATGATTTAGGATGATCAAAGTGGTGGCAGAGAATGGGTTAAAGGGATAGTTCTGATTTGTGGAACCGTGGCCTTATTTCTTACTTACCAATGTTGACTAGTTAAAGTCCTTTATCAGCACAATCCATGCTGTTCCTCATACTAGCTCTAGTTAGCCACAAACCAATGCAAAGTCAATGGGTTCAAGTTCCTGTGCACATAAAGTAGATGTACATTTCTGAAAATAGGGCTACAGCTTAACAGGTTAACAAGGGCCTCCTGAAGAGCATCACAAGAAAGCTGCAATTTCTCAATGGCCAACTGTACAGAATAAGCAATACACAATTGTATCATCAGCATACAAATGGGCATGACATCTGTACAAAGAAGAAACAATATCATTGATGTAGATCATAAAAAGGACAGGACCCAAAACTGAACCTTGCGGCACACCTTTCGCTATGGACAAAAATTCTGATTGGGCTTGACCCAACTTCACACACTGACGCCTAGAAGATATATAATCCCGAAACCAGACACAGGCATTACCATACAAGCCCATGTTAGATCTTTCTTTTTAGAAGCAGGTAGTGATAAACTGTATCAAAGGCTTTTGACAAATCTACAAAGAGGGCAGCACGATGTTTCTTCATATGTTTATTCTTGAGTGATGGCTGATGTATTATTGTTTGGCTCTAAAACCAGATTGATGAGAACTACAGTAAGTACTGAGTTGTTTGAAAGGATAAACGTAAGTTGATTATTCACTAGGGTTTCCAGGACTTTAGCTAGGCAAGGTAATCTGCAGATAGGACAATAATTATAATAATCACCTCCCTTATGCAAAGGAATCACTCGTGCAGATTTCCAAACTAGAGGAAATCTACCTGAGAGATGGAGAGATTAAATATATATGTTAACTGTTCAGTGATAACTGCTGCAGCCAATTTTTTGAAAAAGGACTCTCCTTACCTGTAGAACACTTTGAGTCAATGGATTGCAAAGCATCAAATACAACTAACTGTGCTAAATGTATCCCTTAAATAAAAAAAATTAAAAACATCGTAAAACTTCAATCAATAGCCAAGGCTTTTATTTGCTTCAATCATTGAATACAACCAGCCTATTTGGGACAGGTGTCTATAAGGGGCCGGCCTTTAACCTCTTAAGCCCGGAGCCCTATTTTTAGAATTTTTTTTTGTAAATGGAATATTGCTCAACTTCTACAAGGTCCATTAGCATGTTCTTGGTATCTAGGGACATCTATGGATCTCATGGAATGTATTCCCAGTGTCAGAAATATTGGGTCTGTTACTAGGCTTGAGTAAATTGTGATGAAACAAAGGAGAATATAAATTATGATTTTTCTTTGCATCTTTGACAGTGAATAACACCATTCTAAAAATTACCAGACACTGAGCTCGTTCAGTGTCTTGAGATCACATGTACAAAAAATCGAAGCAAATGAATAAAAGGAAGATGATTAAAAAACAAAATGGCGGCACAGAGCTTTTAGCATCTATATTCGCTTGTTTATGAATGCATTTCCTAAACTGATATTTCACTAATAACACTTTAATCTATTGGTAAACAAACGTATTGCTGAAAATATACACTATGACTGCTGTTTTGACAGGATTAGGGTCTTTACTCTTGGCTACATTAATCCATACAGTCTGTAGATATGGATTTATGGCTTTGGTCTGGTAACATCTTAATAGGCCTCTTTGTATACGGTTTGATTATCACTGATACACATACAATAGACATTTAGATGTTTAGAGCTGTCAGAGCCATAGGTCTTTCTCATATACTCTGCATTCTTCCCTGTTGTAAGGTACATTATAGAACAATTACAGTTCTGGGCGGCTTGGTGGCGCAGCGGAGATTGCGCTCGTCACCAATGCAAGAGACTCCGGTCTCGAATCCGGGTGTCAGCTGGCTTGGGCCAGCCGTCATACTAACTCAATTGGCAGTTAGAGGGTGGAAGTCGATGGGTGGGGATTTGGACGTTGTGGACAGCGACTCCTACAGGTCGGTTGGGGGACGCCTGCACAGCAGAGACAGGAAGTAGCGGGGGTAGTGTGAGCCTCCCATGTGTTACACCTCGCCACTGAGAGTCCGCGCTGGCAGGTGAAAAGATGTGACAGGCTGCCTCCTCGTGTACCGGAGGGGACACGTGATGCAAGGCTTCTATCCTCCCTACAACCGACCAGCGGGGGGCATAGTCGAGCAACGTTCAAGACAGGGGAGGGGAGAATTGGAAATACGAAATTGGGATGGGAGAAAAATAGAAAATAAGGAGAAAAGGTGAAAAAATTAAAAAGAACAATTACAGTTCTGAATAATTTTACAGAACAGTTCTGAATTACTTTACAGAACAACAGCAATGAGTATGTCTACTTAAAAGTTGTATTTGATTTTAGGCACAATAAATAATAAGAAAGCCCAGAGCAGTAGGCTACTTCGCTATTAATATTTTGAGTTTCATTACAAAGTTCACACGGCAGGAAATATATTCAATCAACTGGATTTGTATTTGCAACAAAAATTTATTGAGGCCCAGCTTCTAACTGAGACCAGCCGTTATTTGTCAAAATGTTATTTGTTATTCTCTCCATTGACATGCATTGTGCCATGTTCTTAATCCAAGCAACGATTGTAGGTGCGTCAAATTTCTTCCAATTGAAAGCTATTGTTCTTTTTGCCTGCAGTATAGCAAAGTCAATGAATTTGTATTGTTTGGTTCTCAGGTTGAGATTTACTGGATATAGGTGTAGCAATATCATTTTGGAGTCTATGGGATATTCACTGACAAGACATCTTTGATTTTATTCACCACCTCCCCCCAGAACTTCTTGATTTAGTCACATTCCCAAATACAATGTATAAAAGTTTCCCGAGCCTCTGTACATTTAAAGCAACTGTCTGGTGTATTGCTGTTATATTTATTCAGTTTGACAGGGGTTATATAAGTCCGCATCAGCCATTTGTATTGAAGTAGTTTTAAGCTAGTGTTGACTGTTTGTGTCTGAGCCTCCCCTTGTGTCTGTTCCAGTCCTCGTTTGAGATCTCCTCTCCCAAGTCCCTCCTCCATGCCTCATCTGAACCAGATACAAGCCAGTTATAGAACAGTGTTATCAAGCCTTTGCTGTTGCAGTTCTTGATGATAATTTTTTCTAAAGATGAAAGTGTAGGAACTACCAGTGAGTGGCTTTGCATAGAGGAAATAAAACTTCTCAATTGCAAGTATTTAAAAAAGTGCTTCCTTGGGATGCTGTATTTTATTGATAGTTCCTCAAAAGACATCAAGACCCCCTCTTTGTAAAGGTCAGATATTTAACTTATTCCTTCTTTTGTCCATAGTTTGAATCCAGCATCCAGTTTGCCTGGTTTAAATGTTTCTTATTTCACCCCTTTTGTTGTGCCATGGAACAGATGCTACCCATTTTTAATCCCATAATATGTATATTATATCACATACATATTATGTATGTATATTATGTGAGAACGTACACCTGAAAGGCTGAAACACATTAAAACTTTGACAATGTCCTCATTAACCCTTTCACAACCACACTACTGTAGTGTGGTCTTGGAAGGGTTAACCTTCTGTAGTGGGGTAGTGAAAGCATTAACCCTCTGTAGTGTGGTAGTGAAATGGTTAAACAGCCTTGATCAAATAGGCTAAGTTAATGTCAACAATGTTCCTAATTTAAGCAACGGTCTACATTGCTTCTATATTCAAATAAAGCTGTGGCAATTAGTAACAAAATAGGTAAATAGGTGACATAGGGTTGTGAACACACAGGGAGAAAGTACACAGAAAGGGGTAGGACAAAATAATGTGATAGATGAGTGTAGATAAAGAGAGAGGGGGGGGGGTGTTATGACCTCAGCTCTGAGCAACATAAATGGACACAAACAACCAGACAAAAGGTTGTGTATTTAATAAAGTGGAAATGTGGTGGTTGGGGAAGACACTGAGAGAGTACTCTGTCCTCTGGCTGAATGAGAGAGAGAGAGAGAGAGAGAGAGAGAGAGAGAGAGAGAGAGAGAGAGAGAGAGAGAGAGAGAGAGAGAGAGAGAGAGAGAGAGAGAGAGAGAGAGAGAGAGAGAGAGAGAGAGTGTCAGGGGAGGACTTTTAAGCACTCTGTAAAGTTGCCTATTGGTTGATTAGGGGTGTCCAATCTACACACAGAGGGTCAGGTACAAGGACAACATACTGCATGCTAGGACATAACGAAGGCCCCCACGAAGGCAACCACTACAGTTATCAAAAAGTGAAATTACAAAAAAAATATTATTAATGATAAGTTACCACTGAGGGTGTCTGTCAGCATATTGTCTCTCCCATGAAATAGCTGAGAAACAAAGTCCAATGCATCAAATGGTTGGAGTTGGCCATGCTATGGAGAAAAAAACTGAAGATTATAGATAAATATATCCTGTAACACTTTATAATAACACTCAGTTATAAGACCTTTATACGGTATTTGTAGATAATGAACTAATAATGAACAAACCATTTATATACATTTGTAAATTATTATTAAATCATTTATAACTATATTTGTATAACATTTACAAATTAGTTATACATTATAATATACAACTCATTATCAACATTGTTTGTACTTGATTTGTTCATCATTAAATAATGTTGTTTAATGTGTAGTAAGTAACACATTTGTAGATGCTTTGAAAAATGGATATGAAAAAACTACTATACCTCCTGTAACTGAGGGGTTACAAAACCCTGACTGTATTAAAGATTGTGATATATTAAACCACTGCTAGTTATGTACTTCAATTACTGGCCAGACAGTACATCAAATATAGATGGTGAACACTCACAAGAACACGGCATTGACACAGAAATACTATTGGAGGGTAATTTATTATTATTAAGCAACGTTCGGTTACAGAATGAGAATTAGGGTTGCGCTTGTATGGCGAAGAATATACGTAAAGTCAGTCAAGAGCATAAGTCACTAAGAATAGCAGGAATCCTACGATGGGTCTAAGCTGACGCCACCTGTTGTATAGTAGCAATTATATAGGGCAACACCGGTACCAACTGGAGACAATGGGTAGAGGAATGTTCGGGTACTCCGTCTGAGTCGTTAAAGAGAATCATTAAAGACTCCAGTCACCCGAACAACTGCCTCTTTGAACTGCTGCGGTCAGGCAAGCGATACCGGAGTCTCAAGGCGAGCACAGAAAGACTCAGAAGAAGCTTCTATCCCCAGGCCATCAGGCTGCTAAACGAACAATGAACACTACACAACAACAACCACCAAACGCACATAGCACACACATCCACACGCACACACTCACTTTAAACAAACACACTGTAGCACCCACTCCACACACTTTATAGCACACACCCACTTTAAACAAACACACTGTAGCACCCACTCCCCACACTTTATATTTATTGATGAAGGATTGCACTACAACTCGTACACCTTACTGTAAATTGTACCTAAATTGTACCTCATCCCATTTCTGCTTTGCACTATATAGTACTGTACATTAGTACACTGCATAGTATTGTATATTATATGGTAACTCAGAACATTGTACATATGTCTATACCGAACACTGTGACCTCATTTTCTTCTTCTAAATTACATGCTATACTATGTTATTTGATACTATCTTGTCTAGCACAGTCTCTGGAGCGTAACAGTAAGAAGCATTTTGTATGAAAGTATTCTGTACTTCTGTATGACAACTATTAAAGAAACTTGAAACTTGAAACTTGAAACTTGAGTCAACGAGGAATAAAGAGACTCCAGGTACAGGAGTCGGTGCTTGTACTCCCTTGATCCGCAGACAAAAGCAATAGTTGTAATCCAAGATGCTCGACAGCATTGACGACAGCTAGCCAGCCCCTTCCACGAGGCAGGCCCGAGTGGTAATCCTCACGAGGTTAAATCCCAAATGATAGTGGAAATCAACGGTGCTCTTCTCCGGTAGTCACGGTCCCAAAGCAATATAATCCAACCAGGAATGGTTCTGCAATCGCCGACGCCGATTCTCCTGTGCACTATACTTCACATTAAACTAGGTCGAACTTGACGTTACTTCACTAAACTCTGACACTTTTACTATTCGCACGCGGTTCTCAATGCTCTATTTAGACGCAAGGTTGCTCACTTCACTGCACGTTGACTCGTGGTGAAGGTGGTAAGGTACTGAACTGAATTGATGAACTACTGCTGTTTACACCTGCGCCGTATTTATACTTAAGTGAATATCTAGTCCCAACCTCAGTCCTTGTCTCGTATTACTACGCAGACTCTGGGCATGTTCTGACATGCCTGCAGTTGTCTTTGAACTTGCCGTTGGGGGCTTGCGCGTTGGCGCCTGGGGGCGCTGTCCAATAGGAGAGCGAATATTACTCTGGTCTGTACGCAGGTAAAGGGATATTCCGTGTATATATATAAATAATATACAAAGTATATCAAACGATACATATATATATTCAGTTTAATCTGGCCCTTCACAACAGCCGCCTCCTAATTAGTCCGCATCTAATTAGTTAAAAGGGACACAGATTAATAGTCTAGTCAACTGCTCAATGTCTGTTGTGAGGAGTAGGTCAATCTACAAAGTCAGTGGGTCATGGTCGTCATCAGGGGAGTCAGGGAGCCTCGGCAACTCTATCAGCCTCGCCACGGGTCGGGTGTAGGTCCGCCCCTGGACAATAACTTCTGCCGCTCTGACCTTTCCGTCGGCACCAGTGATCACTTTGCTTACGCGGCTGGCCGGCCACGCAGCTCGGGGTAGTGACTGGTCTATGATCATAACGACTGTGTCCACTTTTAAGTTGTCCCTGTCCTTGACCCGCTTCTGACGGGCTGGACGGGATGGTAGGGAGCTTAGGAGGAAGCGGGCCTGATCTGTGCTTGGCTGTGTCTCCACATCCTCCGTCTGTTCCTCTTGTTCGGTCTGTACCCTGTCTGAGGAGGGGCCGGTTCCGGCCGCCCCATCAAGAAGTCGTTTGGGGTGCTGGGTTTGAGATCAGCTACGTCGCTTGGAGCGCAGCTGAGGGGGGTGGAGTTCGGAACTCCCTCTTCTTGGGCCCACGGTTCTCTCACAGGCCTCTCGTCTAATGTCAATAGCCTCTCAACGGGCTGTACGAGAGAGTGGCCGGTGTCGCTCACCTTTGTGTGCAGGCAGCGTGTAGACGTGGGTTGACTGTCAAGTCCGTAGAGGGGGCCCTGGAGCGTCCACCCCAGTCGGGTCTGAACCGCGACTGGGCATCCTTTGGGTCCGATGTGGGCCGCCTCAATTGGGAGAATGAGGTCCGCGTGGTCGGAGCCTATGAGCAGGGTCGGTGTGGCGCCGTCGATGAGCGGTATAGGTAGTTGACGTAGGTGCACGTACTTCGCCATCAGCTGTGGGATGGGGTAGTTGTAGCTTGTCAGGCCTATGTCGTGGCTGGTGAAGGCGTTAGTGATGCTATACTGCTTCTCGGGCTGCTCGACCGCTGCTATCGTGAAGGAGACATTTTCACCCTTTATGGTCTTCCGGTCTCTTCTAATGGTACGGATTGTCATTGTTTCTTTGGCACCCCGCAGGCCCAACTGGGCTGCTGCGGAAGCGAGGAGGAGAGTCTTTTCAGACCCATCGTCTAGGACGGCGTAAGTGTCCAGGACCTTGTCCTCGTAACTCAGGAGCACTCTGACCACTTTGATGAGCACTCGGGGGCTCCCGCTATGCTGGTCTATGTGGAGCACTCCTGTTGGTGGGTTGCCTTGTCGGGCTAGTCCTTTCTTGTGGGCCTCGCGCAGTGTATCGCAGCGAGCGCGGTCCTGTGTGTTCGTCCTACTCCACTGATCCATTTCGGCGGGGGTCAGTTTCTGGTAGGCTTCACACCGTGACATGGAGTGTCCGCTGCGGCAGTAAGTACACCAGGGGGGGGGCCTATGGATCTTCTGTAGTGGTGCCGACTCGCGGTAGTCCGAGTAGCACCGTGACTCCCAGTGTCTGCTGTAGCAGTCAGGACACCAGGGGGGGGTCCAGGACTGGTTTGTGGTGACACCGCCTCGGCCTGATACATCACCGTGACGGGCCCACTTTGGTTTCCTGGCGGACGCTTGTTGCTGTCGTGCAGGACCTCCAAGTGGGCGCCGTCGCACTTGCTGCATTTCTTCTTTAAACGGCACTCAGCTGCCATATGGCTGCGCGCGCAGCGGAAGCAGCGGCGGTTGGCTTTGATCCACTGACTCACCTCGTCAGCGGTCAGCTCCTTGAAAGTGTCACATTGAGACAGCCAATGTTCCTTTTCACAGTACTGACAGACAGCCTTCCACTTCTCCTTGACGTGGGTGTTGTGGCTCGTCTGCCGTGGCTCAACCTCGGCTTGGTGCATAACTGTCACGGACCGGCGGTTGTCATTGAACCTCCGCGGTCCATCTCTAGGGCTAGAGTCACTCCACACGAATGTGTCCAGTCGTAGACTGCTGACCTCCCTGGCGAGGAAATCAGCTAGGTCTAGGAGGGATGCTTCTGGGCCGTTGGGGTCGCGGTGGTCTCTCTGCTGCCGAAAACGCTCTTGACGGGCTGGAGGGAGCTTCTCCAGTATCCGCTCCACGTTAGAATTTGCATACAGTTCATGTCTCCCCTTCTCCTTTTGGGACCCCAGCATCCCCACGAGGGATTGTACCTTGATAGAGAGGTCATCCAGTGCTCTATTGTCTTTGGCTGGGGGGAGGCGGTCGATATCCCGTATTTCTTGGATCACGTAATCCCATATGCGTCCATAACACTGGTCGAGGGCCACTAGAGCCGCGGAGTATGGGGTGCTTGAGTTGGAATATGCCAGCGCTATGTTATGCGCTCTGGGCACCTTGAGATGCTTGAGGAGGATGGCATATTTGTACGACTCGTCGGGGACGTCGGACATCATAGTCTCCAAACACATGCGTAATTCCGTGTACTGTGCTCTGTCCTCGCGTGTAAAGTCTGGGAACGTCGGTGTGCCAAGGTACGATGCCATGGATGGCTGGCACATTGGTGAGCGTAGGGGAAGAGGCCTCCTGGGCGAGTCTCCCCGTACGTGTGGTCGTGGGTTAGTACTTGGTGGGTACCAGAGGCCGGGTCCCCAGGTGCTGTTCCTCGGTGCTGACTGTACGTCAAACTCACCCGTGAGTTGGGTCGGGGTTTGTAGTGCAGTGACTCGGGGCTGAAGTCGGGGCTGTACTGGGCCTCTTGGTCCAGAGTACGTTGCTGCTGGTGGGCTTGACATTCCTCCTCTTCCTCTTCCTCTTCTAGGTCCTGGAGTCTTCTAGTCAGTCTCTCGGCGACGTAGGCCGGTTCTTCCCGTTGGCTGGGTCTCGTATGGACCGGTCGGGGAGGGAGGTCGGAGACGTAGACAGGTTCCTCCTGTTGGCCGGGTCCCGGGTCGCTTTGTCGGGTAGGGGAAGGTGCCCTAGACCCTTGTCGTGATGATCTCCGGGAGCTCCGTGCGGAGAGAGGGGGTGTCGCCCTGGCAATCAATTGTTCTATCATCTGTGCCTGCAGCCGGTCGCGCTCTGCTTCGCGCTGGGCATTGGCGGCGTCGCGCTGTGCATTGGCGCGGTCTCGTTCTATGTTCTCTTCCATCTGAAGGCGCCTCTCCTCCAGTCTTATGCGGTCGTCCTCACTCCTTTGTTGCGCCTGGAAGCGCTCTCGTTCGGTTGCAGAGTGTTCGCGCTCACTAAGGGCTTGCGCTTGGAGTTGCGCGTGAAGGCGCTCTCGTTCCGCTGCAGAGTGTTCGCGCTCGCTTAATTGTTGCGCCTGGAGGCGCTCTCGTTGTTCGCGCTCGCTCATCTGTTGAGCCTGGAGGCGCTCTCGTTCCATGGCAGAGTGTTCGCGCTCACTAAGGGCTTGCGCTTGGAGTTGCGCTTGGAGGCGCTCTCTTTCCGTGGCAGAGTGTTCGCGCTCACTAAGCGTCTTTGCTTGAAGCCGGTCGCGTTCACCCTGAAGTCGGTCTCTTTCGGTGGAGGCTGTCAGTGTGGCGATCAAGGCTTGCGCCAGTATCTGGTCCGCCTCGCTGGGGGATGACACTGACGGAGGTGATCGGGTTCTGACAGGGCTTGTTGGAGATCTGTTCTCCTGGCGCGCTCCGAGGTCTATCTCCTGGGCGCGGTTCTCTTCTCTTGGTTGTGTGTTGGGTTCTATCCCTGGAGCGCTTTCTTTATCCTGGAGCGCTCCGGGGTCTATCCCGGTGACGCTGTCTGGAGGTATAGTCATGTCATGTCCCACCTGGTCCCCCAGAGTCAGTTTGGTCTGAACCCACTGGGGTCTCTACTGGCAGGGTCGCCAAGTCGATAGGATTGGACATGCTTTGACTATCCGCTTTATCCGTATTTAACGTCTGTTTAGATAAGCTAGGGGGTAGAACGAAAGCGAATTCCTCTAGATATGGAGGTGGCCGACGTTTGCGCTGCGGGCGTTCTAGCTTTGGGGAGCCGCTTGGGGAGTGTTCACCGCTGGCCATGGTTAATATTAATATTATATTAAATATTACACTGATACCCTCCGGCTCAAAGGACCAATTGTAACTGAGGGGTTACAAAACCCTGACTGTATTAAAGATTGTGATATATTAAACCACTGCTAGTTATGTACTTCAATTACTGGCCAGACAGTACATCAAATATAGATGGTGAACACTCACAAGAACACGGCATTGACACAGAAATACTATTGGAGGGTAATTTATTATTATTAAGCAACGTTCGGTTACAGAATGAGAATTAGGGTCGCGCTTGTATGGCGAAGAATATACGTAAAGTCAGTCAAGAGCATAAGTCACTAAGAATAGCAGGAATCCTACGATGGGTCTAAGCTGACGCCACCTGTTGTATAGTAGCAATTATATAGGGCAACACCGGTACCAACTGGAGACAATGGGTAGAGGAATGTTCGGGTACTCCGTCTGAGTCAACGAGGAATAAAGAGACTCCAGGTACAGGAGTCGGTGCTTGTACTCCCTTGATCCGCAGACAAAAGCAATAGTTGTAATCCAAGATGCTCGACAGCATTGACGACAGCTAGCCATCCCCTTCCACGAGGCAGGCCCGAGTGGTAATCCTCACGAGGTTAAATCCCAAATGATAGTGGAAATCAACGGTGCTCTTCTCCGGGAGTCACAGTCCCAAAGCAATATAATCCAACCAGGAATGGTTCTGCAATCGCCGACGCCGATTCTCCTGTGCACTATACTTCACATTAAACTAGGTCGAACTTGACGTTACTTCACTAAACTCTGACACTTTTACTATTCGCATGCGGTTCTCAATGCTCTATTTAGACGCAAGGTTGCTCACTTCACTGCACGTTGACTCGTGGTGAAGGTGGTAAGGTACTGAACTGAATTGATGAACTACTGCTGTTTACACCTGCGCCGTATTTATACTTAAGTGAATATCTAGTCCCAACCTCAGTCCTTGTCTCGTATTACTACGCAGACTCTGGGCATGTTCTGACATGCCTGCAGTTGTCTTTGAACTTGCCGTTGGGGGCTTGCGCATTGGCGCCTGGGGGCGCTGTCCAATAGGAGAGCGAATATTACTCTGGTCTGTACGCAGGTAAAGGGATATTCCGTGTATATATATAAATAATATACAAAGTATATCAAACGATACATATATATATTCAGTTTAATCTGGCCCTTCACAACACCTCCATTTATTTGTTCATGTTCAACAAATGATTTGTAAAACATTCTTAAAAGATCATTTGCAGATGTTTTTGTGTGCCCTAATCTAAAGTGAAGACTATTCATCATTAACAAATGTCTAATAGTTTATTATTTGTGGACATTTATGAATACACACAATAGACAGCAATGTGTTGTGTTTAATGGTACCCTGTCCAACTTTAAATCACTACAGTGTGGAATTCCACAGGGAAGCTTTTTACAAATGATTTGCCATGGGTATTAGAAAATACATGTATGATTATGTACGCCGATGATACTACAATGTATGCATCATCAGACAAGACAGAAGAGCTTGTCACGATCAGAGCTCGTGTCTGCCAGATGAGGAGGAGCAATCAGCGTGGCTGCAAGAGATCACCTCATCAAGCGTTCCCTACTTCAACTGGCAGAACCCGTCATCCAACGTCGCAGTGTTAAACTGCCTACCGAGGTACGACGACGCTACCTGAAGACCAGCTGTAACTACCCCTGTTTATGCTTGCCCTAACCTTCTGTTTCTTGTGCCCCAGGACTTCGCTCCAGCGCCCTTCCACCCTGACGTCTCGAGCCCCAGCGTCCTTCCACCCTGACGTCTCGAGCCCCGCAAAGAGGACTCCTGCTCGCTCTCAAGCGCAAGACCTGTGTCCTCTCTCTCTCGCTGCCGATAGCTGCACTGAAGTGCACCTGCTCTCATTCTTCTTCCCCCCAAGAACATTATAACCTCCGTGTTGTTCACATTCCTGTTTCACATTCCTGTTATACTCTGCTTGGTTGGGAAGAATAATTAAAGAACCCTAAACCGCTCCATTCTCTCCTCCTGTGTTTTGCTATTGGGCTCCGCAAGAACCCCCCATCCTCACAGAACACTGCGACCATGATGTCGGACTCAGCAGCACAGGAGGCCGGTGAATGGAGCACCAGCATCCAGGCCGCCGTCAACGGACACGCCAGTCTGGTAAATCAACACTCACAGATACTGGATGAGACTATTGCCCAACTCAGCGCTCTCACTCTGAGCGCCGCGGAGCGAGACAAACGATTCGAGCGTTTCGAAGCATATTTAACAGCCCAGTCAATTCCGCCTGCTGTCTCTCCACTCGTGGTATCCCCACCTATAGTATCCCAGTCCCGGGAACCTCACGTACCCTAGCCAGAGCGTTACGACGGAAACGTTGCCAAATGTCGTGCCTTCCTCTTACAATGCTCTTTAGTGTTTGGGCAACAACCTCTAACATTCCAGAGCGACAGATCCAAAATATCCTACCTGTCTGGTCTGCTGCTGGTCCGCGTTAAAATGGGCGACAGCCCTCCACTTCAGTAATTCTCCCCTCTGCAATTCGTACTCCCGGTACATCGCCGACATGCAAAAGGTCTTCGACCATCCTCCTGGTGGTTCGGATAGAACGGCCGCCTTGTTTACCATCCACCAAGGACACCGTAGTGTGAGCGAGTACGCTATTGAATTCCGTATTCTGGCAGCGGGTTCCCAGTGGAACGATGAACCATTACGCGGAGCCTTTCGCCAGGGCCTCAGCGAAGTTCTAAAGGACGAATTGGCGTCGAAAGAGAAGCCTACTTCCCTTGACAACTTGATTAACTTAGCCAGAGAGCTGGACACGCGTCTCCGGAAACGCCGCCGTGAAAAGGCCAGCACCGTCAACAGTGTCCCGCTGCAGAGCCACAGGGCCGCTGAGCAGGAGCGCCCCGTTAATAGTGTCCCGCTGTAGCACCGCAGAACCGACGATTCGGAGCCCATGGACCTCGACCGCTCTCACCTTCCTCTCCGCGAACGCCGTCACAGACTCAGGTCAGGGGCATGTCTGTACTGCGGTCAACTAGGCCACTCCATCGCCTCATGTCCGGTTTGCCCAAACGACGGGGCTCGGCTGTGACGCTGGGCACATGCACGAGCCTTAAATTTGTTCCCAGTTCCGGTCCAAATATGCAATTCAGTGCCACGCTTTGCCACAACGGTCAATCCCTCCCTCTGTCCGTGCTGGTCGACTCGGGCGCAGACGAAAACATCATCGATGCTGGGGTAGTGTCCCACTACCACATTGCCACCGACGCCTTACCCATTCCCCGAGATGCCCAAGGCCTAAACGGGAAGTTGCTCTCGCAAATAACACGCCACACCACGCCTCTCCGCCTTCAACTCTCCGGGAATCATAGCAAGGAGATCCGTTTTCACGTCACTGATTCTCCACATAACCCAATCGTTCTAGGCATGCCTTGGCTAAAGCTACACAACCCTGTAATAAATTGGCCAACGGGCTCAGTCACAAGCTGGAGTGCTCACTGTCACGCCTCTTGTCTCAGGTCTTGCTCCAGCTCCCCACCATCATGCGCATTCACCCCTCCTTCCATGTGTCGCAGCTGAAGCCGGTTCTCTCCAGTCCCCTGTCTCCTCCTGCTCCAGAGCCTCCTCCTCCGCTGATCATCGATGACCACCCGGCCTACATCGTCCACCAGCTGCTGGACCTGCATCCCTGTGGTCGTGGGTACCAATACCTCGTGGACTGGGAGGGCTACGGCCCAGAGGAGCGCAGCTGGGTCTCCCGAGGGATGATCCTGGACCCTGAGGTCGTCCGGGATTTCCATCGCCGTCACCCGGACAAGCCTGGGGGCCCGCCAGGAGGCGCCCGTCGAGGGTGGGGTCCTGTCACGATCAGAGCTCGTGTCTGCAAGATGAGGAGCAATCAGCGCGGCCGCAAGAGATCACCTCATCAAGCATTCCCTACTTCAACTGGCAGAACCCGTCATCCAATAAACTGCCTACCGAGGTACGACGACGCTACCTGAAGATCAGCTGTAACTACCCCTGTTTATGCTTGCCCTAACCTTCTGTTTCTTGTGCCCCAGGACTTCGCTCCAGCGCCCTTCCACCCTGACGTCTCGAGCCCCAGCGTCCTTCCACCCTGACATCTCGAGCCCCGCAAAGAGGACTCCTGCTCGCTCTCAAGCGCAAGACCTGTGTCCTCTCTCTCTCGCTGCCGATAGCTGCACTGAAGTGCACCTGCTCTCATTCTTCTTCCCCCCAAGAACATTATAACCTCCGTGTTGTTCACATTCCTGTTTCACATTCCTGTTATACTCTGCTTGGTTGGGAAGAATAATTAAAGAACCCTAAACCGCTCCATTCTCTCCTCCTGTGTTTTGCTATTGGGCTCCGCAAGAACCCCCCATCCTCACATAATTGAACTTAGTGTCCACAGGCTGAAGTTAAACATCTCAAAAACCAAGAGCCTAATATTGGGATCCAAGCATGCTATAAGAAAAGACGTGAACCAAATATATCTTCAGACGGAACAGTTATTGAGCAAGATAGAGAGGCAAAGCTATTGGGTGTCACACTTGATGGAACACTCTCATGGTCAACTGACACCAACAATGTGGTTGCCAAAATGAGCAGAGGTATTTCAATTATCAGAAGGTGTAGTTATTTTCTAACCGATCTGATATTGAAGCAAGTGATACAGTCATTAGTTCTTTCTTACCTTGATTACTGTCCAGCTGTCTGGTCTAATGCCTCAAGACAAGAGCTCAATAAGATCCAGCTCACTCAGAACAGAGCGGCCCGTTTGGCCCTGAACTGCTCAATGAGAAACAGTGTGGAGGGGATGCATACCAGGCTGTTGTGGTTGAAGGTGGAAGACAGACTGGATTGCAGCCTGATCTTGTTCATGAGGAATATATATATATATCAAGAGAACCGATCTGTTTGTATTCACAGCTAACATGTACACATGATCGACACAAGTATGGTACTAGGCATGCCTGTAGGGAAACGTTCACACTGCTACTACCAAAAACCAATGCAGCACAGAAAACTGTGTTATATAGAGCCATGTCATATTGGAATAAACTGCCAGTACATCTTACAGAGATAACCAGTAAGATCATTTTTTAAAATAATTTGAAAACAGCATTGAGAGAAAAAGAAATTAGTTTACATTAAAGAAAAACACGGATACTGTAGTGTACACTGTAAAGATATGACTGTCTGAGAGTTTAATCCCTTTTATTGTATTTTCTGTGATCTGATACTCTGTGTACTGTAATGCTATTTGGAATTATTTTTATATGTAGGAATATTGGAATATATTTTTAAATGTATGCTACTATAATGTTATATATGTATGTACTGTTTTGTTGTGTGTGAACCCCAGGAAGACGAGTTGTTGCTGCGGTGATGACTAATCCGTAATAAAAGAAAGGAAAGAAAGTATTTTCATGATTAACAAATTATTTGTTAAAACATTCATAAAACATCTATAAATCATTTGCAGATGCTATTGTGTGCCCTAATCTAAGGTGAAGACTATTCATCATTAACAAATGTCTAATACAGTTAATTATTTGTTGACTTTTTCATCACCTGTTACAAATATAGCTTTCGGATCCACTCTTCTTTGTGACAACAAACAGTGACAGAATTAGGACTATAGATAAATGCAATTTTATTAACATAATAAAATACATGTGCACACATAACATATAGTGTAACATGGGGGACACTAGGACCCAGGAGTATTATGTAGATCGAGTCTCACACGAATGAGCTTCACGTTTGTTCTCGTCAGTTTGAATACACGTTTGTGCTGCCCCACACTTTTAACCTCTTATCAAGCGGGCAGAAAAGTGGCAATTTTTTTACTTTAACTTGAGGACTGCATACTTTTTTTGCAAACCAAAACAACTTTATACTTATAGCACATGCATGAGCATCTTTTGAAAGATGACATTCTGAAGTTTCTGATTCCAGAAAAAATATTCACTTTTAGTGCTAACCAGGGGCGGGGCTAGCGGGTGGCTACTTGGGCTCAAGCCCCGAATGTTTTCTGAAAAGCCCCGAATCTATTTTCAAAAAAAAATTATAAAAAAAAAGAATTATAATATTTTTTTTTATTAATCATTGTTACATGAAAATATGTTTGCACCAGATTTAGCAGAAGCTCATTTCCATCTGTAGTCTATCCAGCTGCTAACTGTATTTGAGTGAGTTAAGTCTTGGTGTTATGGTAGACTCTGACCTAAGCTTTCAATCACAATCAACAAGTTGACAAAAACATAATTCTTCCACCTTAGAAAGATAGCTAAAGTATGGCCATTTATAAATCAAAAGGACGCTGAAAACCAGATCCATGCCTTTATCTCAAGCCGACTCGACTACTGTAATGCACTCCTTACCGGCCTCCCGAAAAAATACGATGATAACTATTTTATTGCAATGCACTATTGCATTATTTTATTCTATTTTACTAACTATTTTATTGCACTGCACTATTTTACTTTGTATCAGTGATAATCAAACCGTAAACAAAGACGCATATTAACCCTTTAATCGCCGTTGACGCTTTTCAGCATCATTCCTCGCCATGCTTATTCTGCCGATGATATCAATATTTCAAAAATCTGTGATCGAAATCATATTTCTCCCCCGGAGACATTATATGTACTGGTGAGCCCCTGTCAACTCTCTAGCGGTTCAAGAGCGCGATCTGGTGGCCGATCGGCAGATCGCCCAGGACATAAACAGGGAAGTGGACGCTGGTGCTCATTTCAATTTGGTCCGATCACTCGCTATAGGTCCCGGGACTCGAGCTCGACACAATGGATATCGATCCGTTGCCAATAACTCGATAAACAACATGATTTGGATGTATATACTATTATACAACCTGGAAATGGATCGGGTATTTCTATATCCCATAATAGAAAATATTCTGTTCCACGCTCATCTCCCAACGGCGCAAGGAAGCTACGGTGAGTTTCAGCGTTATTTTGTAATGTCTTCTATACTAACTGCTCCAATGATCATATCACCCACACTAGATGAATGATATAACGTTGCCCACGGAATTATAAACGACCCCCCGCCAATCCGGTCATCATCAGATCATACGTAGATCATTCTAGAAGTACGTCCATTTGAAAATTTTTATCTCGCGCCGATTGCTATCAAACTGTATACAATCATCAATATAATGCATTTGGGGCTATAAATCACGTTCTGGAGAAAGCTGCAGAAAACGATAAAAACATACTTATACTTTAGACCGTATTTTAGTATGAATATGTGAATGAAAAAGTATAACGTTGCTACACCCTGAACAATAGATATAGGACTTTGAATGGGCCATGGTAATGTCAATTTAGCAATACAATTTAAAAAGTTATAGCCCTGCAAAGAAGGGGAACTTCTCCATGTTAAATATGGCTGGCGAGGGATGGTAAATTATGAATTTAACCCCGGCGATCAAAGGGTTAACACTTTCAGCGCCAGATGGCGCTGTTTACTGTTACTGTTGAAAGGCCAGCGTCTTTTAACATGGGGATACGTGGCTGTGTTTGCAGGCCTAAAGCTATATTATATATTATAGCTATGGATCTAATAATATAGTCGATTGTCATTGAGTTTCTTCCGGTCAAGATGCAAAAAACAGATCATTTTTCCATCCATTCATTTCCGTTTTATACCGTCGTGAATATGAGTGTAGTTTCAGGGTGGTCTGGTGTAATTTCCAAAATGACAGACACCAAGCCACATCGTTTCAAATGGAGTGCAATAGCGTCCGCAAGGTGTTAGGCGGTGGTATTGGACTTTTGAGATCTCAGACCCATCCCCAGTGATAACACAGGCTGCCGGCATGTCTTTTGATTGGAAATATCGAATAAAAGAAACAACGATGAAAACCCGACTAGAGGCGCTGCTTCGCCTTTTTTATGACTGATTCTATGTGTGTTGTCCATGTCAGGTCATCTGAGATGTGGACCCCCCAGGTACTTAAAGCTTCTCACCCTGTCCACGGTAGCCCTGTTTATCCACAGTGGTGTGTGTGTCCCCTGCTGTGTTCTCCTAAAATCCACGATCAGCTCCTTGGTTTTACCAATGTTCAGGAGCAAGCTGTTGTCCTGACACCAGCGTGCCAGTACATCAACCTCCTCCCGGTAGGCCTTCTCGTCGTTGTCAGAGATCCGTTGTCGTCCGCAAACTTCACTATGGAGTTGGAGCTGAACCTGGCCACACAGTCATGTGTGTAGAGTGAATACAGCAGGGGGCTCAGAACACAGCCCTGGGGGGGACCCGATACTCAGGGTGATGGTGTGGGAGGTCTGACCCCCCACCCCGACCGCCTGAGGCCTTTCACTCCGAAAGTCCAGTATCCAGGCGCTCAGAGCGGAGCTCAGACCCAGCTCAATCAGCTTGTCCACCAGTCTGGTGGGGACTATGGTGTTGAACGCTGAGCTATAGTCAATTAACAACAGTCTCACATAGCCCCCCTTCTGGCTGTCTAGACTCTACGTGATAGAGGGTGTTGTGTAGTACCTGAGAGACCGCATCGTCAGTGGACCTGTTTGACCTGTATGCAAATTGCAAAGGGTCCACATCACTGGGGAGGGAGGCACAAATGTAATCCTTAACCAGCCTCTAAAAAGATTTCTTTTTTTTGTATCTACTTTTTTCTCCTCCTTTTTCTGTGATTTTTTCTCCCATCCCAATTTCCTCTCGTGCCAATTCTCCCTCCCCTGTCCTGATCGTTGCTCGCATGTGCCCCCCACTGGCCGGTCGTAGGGAGGATAGAAGCCCATCACATGTCCCCTCCGATACATGTGGAGGCAGCCAGTCACTTCTTTTCACCTGCCAGCGCGGACATTGGCGAGGTGTAGCGTGTGGGAGGCTCACACTGCCCCTGCCAATTCTTGTCTTTGCTGTGCAGGCGCCCTAACAGACCTGTAGGAGTCGCTGTTTACAACGACCAGACTACCACCCATTGACTCCCCTCCCGCTGACTCTGCCAATTGAGTCAGTATGACGGCCGGCCCAATCTTGCGTTGGTGACGAGCGCAATGTCCGCTGCGCAAACCAGCCGCCCTACCTCTCAAAACATTTCATGACCACAGAGGTGAGTGCCACCGGTCTGTAGTCCTTAAGACCAGCTGGGGAGGATTTTTTTGGTACCAGGATTATAGTGGACACCTTGAAGCAGGCAGGGACCACGGACTTGGCCAGGGATAGATTGAATATGGTGGTGAACACTGGGGCTAGCTAGTTAGCACAGGACTTAAGTATCCGTCCTGTTATCCCATCTGGGCCAGCTGCTTTCCCGGTGTTCACCCGCATAAATGCTCTTCTCACACTGTGTTCCGTCAATGAGAGTCCTCAATATGCCTTTAAAGGAACACGTCAACATTTGGGGAAATTAGCTTACCATCTTCCCCAGAGAGAGACAAGGGGATAGATAGCAGTTTCCTCTCTGTGCGTTCAGTAGAAAGCCATCTGGCTGCACGTTAGCCTAGCTTAGCACAATGAATGGAAGCGGACAGTGCCGGTTAGCCTAGGCATTGTCCAACTAACACCTCTCCCAAAGGCTAACCGGCACTGTCCGCTTAACTAATTTCCCAAAATGTTGGCGTGTTCTTTTAACAGTCAAGGGTTAAAGAACAGTACACTTCCTGTGCTTTTCAAACAAGGACACACTGCAGCAGAAGTGTCCAGAGTACACCACTAGGCCAATTCAAAGTGGAAAAGGAGGAAAGTATTTCTCCTCATTCTTCTCTACAAAAGGAGAAACCATTTTAATATATCTGCTGACATCAAATTGAGAATGTGACTCAGAATGCGCAGGACCTGATTACAAGGCATCATGCTTAAGTTCTAGCTCTTGTTCCAGCAAGAATGGCCTTTCCTGCAACTCACAAGCTTTTTGTCTGCCTTCCAATTGCTTTTCTTTCAGCTCACAATCTTTCTGCTTGTCTAAGTTGCTTTTCTTGAAAAGCTACCCACAAAAAGTGCCATGGCACAACAAGCGACAAACTGGTAGTACAGCCACACTTGATACAATAGCGGCAAACATCAAGTCACACACAAATCAAGTAGCACACATTAGAATTACCTAACAAAAACAAGCATCAACTATCTTGGAACTTGTGGCCCACAAGCCTCTAAAGCCATCCTGAATGTGTGCAAATGGATTTGAGTTTGTAACCTCTGATATAATTTGGAACATCTTTCAGTTACACAGAAAATATATATACAATATATCAGCTAATATAGTGTGTATTTTTTATTTTACCTTTATTTTACCAGATAGTCACTTGAGATCAATGATCTCTTTTTCGAGACCTGCATGCATGGATAACTTTAAAGGGGACATATTATGTATCTTTTCAACAATTTTATATGACTTCCTTGAATCTGTGTAAACATGTTTTTAAAGTGCATTGCAATGAAACTGGTGTAAATCAAATTTGTATTATTTATTTTAGTTTCCTCCCTTATATTGAACACATCTTTATGGGTATAAGACACACACCAAGTTAAATATGTTTCCTGCCTGGCTACCCCACACTCAAGAGTAAAAACGTTAACAAACTGGGGCAGTACATTAGGTAGGCAGTGTTCCTGGCTCCAAAAAGCACAGCTAACTGATTAATCAAAGTAAATTCATTGCTTGTGCCGCCTTGTGACGTCACCAATGACAATAATTCTGAACAGCTTGTTTAGACTTTTAATTTGAAGACTCCAAAAGACTCCTTGCTGGCCAAACATAACTTTTCTCCAGCATCTAAATAACATTTCAGAGAGACAGATCCATACACATTTTCTACAACATGGCCCACAGTTTTAACAGTTCAACATGATCAAATCTCTAATTCTAAATATTTGGACTAGTTTGTATTTGGGTAGGAAAGGGGGAAACATTATAATGTGTATTGTTTTATTCTCTGTAGCAGTAGTGGCTAAATCCTTAGTGTGTTGGCCCACCACTGGTCAATAATAATATATTGTGTGTATAGGAGCAGTCAAACAGACGGCGGATGTGTGTTCATACAATATCCCTGAAAGATGTGTGTGAGCATGTTGTAGGTATGTATGTGGTTGTGTGTTTATGAGTGTGTACATTAAATGTAGTTAAAATAAAAGAGTTTGGGGATAATGTGTGTGTGTTGGTGTGTGTGTGTGTGTGTGTGTGTGTGTGTGTGTGTGTGTGTGTGTGTGTGTGTGTGTGTGTGTGTGTGTGTGTGTGTGTGTGTGTGTGTGTGTGTGTGTGTGTGTGTGTGTGTGTGTGTGTGTGCGCGTGTGTGTGCGTGTGTGCATGTGCGGCCCCCCAGGCCTCTCCATCAAACCCCCACCCACCCACCCAGCACCAATGGAAGGCGCCAGCTGTCTCCCCTCATTTCCATACACTCTCCTCCCACTAATGGAATTAGCCACAAGTTTCCTGAGGTGAGGACACACACACACACACACACACACACACACACACACACACACACACAATATAGTAGGAACAAGGTGAATGTGTGTGTGTGAGAGAGAGAGAGAGAGAGAGAGGGAGAGAGATAGATGGAGAGAGAAAGAGAGAGGGAGAGAGAGAGAGAGATAGAGAGAGAGAGAGAGAGAGAGAGCGAGAGAGAGAGAGAGAGAGAGAGAGAGAGAGAGAGAGAGAGAGAGAGAGAGAGAGAGATTTTTAGGGGGTGGGATGCGAAGGTCAATGAGACAATGCCATGATTGCTGCTCTCACAAAAACCACACAGCAGCAGGATGGTTAAACAAAGGAGCTGATTTTCAATACCCTTTCAACACACACACACACACAGCCAACCCCGCCCCCTACAGGTCAAAGGTGTTGTGCATCAGTCAGTCCGTCCGTCCGTCCGTCCGTCCGTCCGTCCGTCCGTCCGTCCGTCCGTCCGTCCGTCCGTCCGTCCGTCCGTCCGTCCGTCCGTCCGTCCGTCCGTCAGTAAGCCAGTCATGTAGCTAGCCAGCCAGAGAGCCAACCAGTCGGGGCTCATCAGACAGCCAGTCAGCTATGGCCAGTTTGCCAACCAGCAAGTGAGCCAATCAAAGAGCCAATCAGATGAGACGTGGCTCAATGAGTACTGAATACTGTTCTAGTACAGCACTAACCTTGTCCTTGGGAACGGAGGAAAGTTACAACAGATAAAATAGGTGCAATTAGAAGACAGAATAGCCTAAATATACTGAACATTTAGTTAACTATGGCAGTTTGATTTAGTCTCCTCTCTGTCATTGGATTCTGTTACATAATACTGATAATATTGTATTCTTGCAGTACTGTATATTTCAACTACAACCAGTGCTACATCAGGCCATGTGTACTAGGCCAAAGTACAAAATAACACGTTACAGTAGCGTCATTACTTTTGGCAGTAACTAGTACTCTAACGCATTACTTTTTAAATTCAGCAACTCAATTAACGTTACTAAATGGTTCGTTACTGCGTAATTTTTATGTAGATTGGTAGCAAGCGGCAGCGAGCTGCAGTGCAGTCCTGACTCCTGTGTCACATGCGGAGACACGTTGTGGGCGTGTTTGTGTTTACTCTAGTCTAGACTGTCATGGCGGTGCCCACTAAGTCGAGTTTTTACACATGGAGATATTCTCACTATTTATCTTTTGTCGAGCACAAAGCAAATAACGTTTTAGTTAAATGTAAATTGTGTCTGGGCTCAAAGATTCTATCTACTGCCAAAAACACCAATTCAAATCTCTTCAAAGAAGCTAGTAGCTGAGTCTAACGTTAATTAAAGACCCGGACTCATCCGACTCATACAAAAATGGAAAACGAGCTAAAGAAAAGGTTTGAGGGGCTGGACTACATCTCGACCACCGCAGACATTTGGTCCATCCACAGCAAAAGCTTCCTCGGGATAACATCTCACTGGATAACCACTACTTTACAATGCCAGAAAGCTGCATTGGCCTGTAAAAGGATAAAGGGTAGGCACATGTACATGTACAATGTCATTGCTGGTGAGATTGACCACATTCAAGCGATTTAAATAATGTTGTTTTTGTTTTTTAAGTAACAAAAAAGTTACTTTTCACAGTAACGCATTACTTTTTGGTGTAAGTAATCAGTAAAGTAACTGAGTTACTTTTTAAATGAAGTAACTAGTAATGGTAACTAGTTACTATTTTTCAGTAACTAGCCAGATGTTGTCACTATAACAGCAAACTTTACATTTGGCAGGTGTTTGGCTGAGGACCCAGGGGAGTGCAGGGTCTCATTTAGAGCCATTTGGCCAGATGGTGGCGCAATAGTGTGCGGTCCTATGCATATCTCGAGAAGCGTTCAGCCGACCAGCTTCCTGCTCAGCGGGTGTGTTGCTGAGGACCCGGGGGAGTACAATGTCAAATGACAATTTGGTGCCATTTGGCCAGATATTGGCACTATAACAACAAACTTTAAGTCGATTGGATGAGAGCGCAGCAAGCAGCCATACCGCGGGTCGCCACAATGCTGCAAGCAGCAATACCGAGAGCCAAGCAATTGGCCTGTTCCAAATTGGCACTTATTTGATAAAATTGTTCTTATATCGAGAAATCTTGCTAAACCAAATTAGTTTACTGCACTGGTAGATTATTTGACTTGTTTCAAGGACACATTTGCTTGTTTTTATTTCTTATTTTTGTCAGACCATTTTTGCAGTGTGGAGGTATCTCTCCCGATTGAATAAAGTGGGAATGGGATACCAGATTATAATTTTTTTATAATAAGAGTGGAGGGACTGGGAGACCCATGTTACTCTGAATCAGTGATGGCTACGTCAGTGACGAAGTGTAAAACTATTATTTGAACATTATAGACCACTTATTTTAACAAACAAAAAAATACCACTTACAGCTCCTTTAACCATAGCTATTTAGTCAAATGGAAATATGGAATGTCTGTTCGCCTTCGTTCGTGTCTTTCAATTGATCATTTCAATGTGACTCAGTCGCAGATCAAATATGAATTAAGACCCAGCAATTGCATATCCTATTTAATGTCTAAAAAAGAGATTCACTGAAAAAAGTAGACTGACAAACCTCTTTTAATGAGTTTCAATGCCTTTACTTTAGTATTGTATTCATAGCTATAATATATAATATAGTTATAGCCCTGCAAACACTGCCACGTATTCCTATACTTTAAACCGTTGGCCTTTCAACCACACAGTACACAGCGCCCTCAGGCTGAAGGGGGGGGGGGGGGGCAGATTTTTTTGTCAAATAAATTGTGCAATAGTCACTTTTGGTGAGTTGTTCTACATTTAGGGGACAGCTACAGTATGTAAATTGTAAAGCAATTTTTTATTCCAGTCGATCATAATGTAATGATCATGAATCATGAATCAACGTGCGTACTGCGTGTGAGAGCGAGCCCACCCTCAGTGAAATGTATGCTTTGTGTATGTGACAAATAAACCTCTTGAATCTTGCCATATTCAATCAGTTTCAGTAACTACAGAACAGTACATATTGTTAGAGTCACTTGTTGTTTTGTTGCATCAGGTTGGAACGAGGCTCGAGCCGTTCGAGAAGCTTTTGTGGTCCGGGCTTGAACTTTCCATGATAACGTGTCCATATAAATCCATTTGTTATATCCAACACTGTCTGAATGTACAGTATATCGTGATGATCTCTCCAACTCCTGAGAATACACTTCTTATTACCAAACCAAACCAGCTAAACGAGCCTAGCTAAGCTAACGCACTGAATCTGGCGCCCAAGCGCCCTCTATGGGCCGGCCGCCACTGACAAGATGGCACTGCTCCTCACGGGTCCATTGAAAGTGGAAAGTAAACAAAGCGGGAGCACGGATATTGGAACGGTACGGCAAGGTAGTGGAAAAGCCCCATTATGTCTGTTGTACTGTGGAACTAATTAATGTGCATTCATTGAATTTTTTTAGGATCTAGTCTAGATCTAGATCTGATTGTTCCTTCATCTGATTGGCTAACACCTTCTCCTCTCTTCTCCTCTCTCGGACCTTGAAAGTTCCAAAGGTCCCGTTCAGTTCATTCTTCAGCTCCACCTCCTTTTCTCTCATCTCATCCCCTCCTCACCCCCTCTCCTATCCCTCTGTCAGCAGGTGCTGTCCATCAATACTGGCCTGTCAGTCACTTCACCTGTCCATACACCTGCCTTTATACAGGCTGCCAATACCCACCTCACACACACACACACACACACACACACACACACACACACACACACACACACACACACACACACACACACACACACGCACGCACGCACACACACACACACACACACCCTTATTTAACCCCAACTCTGCCATCAGCTGTCAATACCTACCTGCACACACACACACACACGCACGCACGCACGCACGCACACACACACACACACACACACACACACACACACACACACACACACACACACACACACACCCTTATTTAACCCCAACTCTGCCATCAGCTGTCAATACCTACCTGCACACACACACAAACACACATTCCTGTTTGCACACGCACACATTCATAGATGTTCATTATTCAGGCATGCACAGGCTAATGCACACGTGCACTTACACACACACACACACACACACACACACACACACACACACACACACCTTGTTACCTCCTCATCACTCAGTATCATCGCTGACACAGGAAGATTTGGTCTGAGGACATAGCTTTGTGTGTCGGCTGTGTGTGTGTGTGTGTGTGTGTGTGTGTGTGTGTGTGTGTGTGTGTGTGTGTGTGTGTGTGTTTTTGATCAGATCAGAGAGGAAACAAAGACCCACCTTCAGACTATCTATTCGTTGGCACCGACACACACATACACACACACGCGCGCGCGCACACAGACACGCATGCACATAGGTGTATTGAATTAGTGAAGGTCTTTGAGACACAAGAAGAGAGAGAGAGGGAGATTGAAGTTGGTAGGAAAGGGTGCCGCCTACTGGATACCTATGACACTCTGTCTATCAAACCTGTGCCAAAATGAGTAGGGTATATCTGCAGAGCCGCACTGCCCAATGCCTCGGGGTCTGAGCTCGGATGGGCGGGGCTTTGGGGGTCTGAGCTCGGATGGGCAGGGCTTCGGGGGTCTGAGCTCGGATGGGCGGGGCTCAGGTGCATATGTTGGGCGTGGCTTTATAGTGCGCATGTGTGTGGAGCTAATATGTTTGTATGAGTTTCTAGCTCTGGTTTAACCTTATATAGCATTCATTCTTCTTCGTTGAAAAAAAAACAAATATGTCTTTCAGTGAACATTTAAGTACCTTAGGCTGGGGCACCTTCGCTATTTTGGACATTAAGGGCTTATTTTCCGTCTGGCATTTACTTTAGTGGTGAGCTAACGTTAGCTAACGCCAGTGCTCCCGAAAGGGGCTAGTTCTGCACTAACCTAACATTAGCTAGCTAACGCACGTTAGGTAATATTCCCTGTAAACGGGCGCTCCAGTAGCACACCATGTAACGCGCTGCGTCGCGAAACGGCTGACCCGGGTTCGATTCCCTTTGCCAAATGTCTTCCCCTGCCCTGTCTCCCATTTCCTTCTCTCCCTCTCTCTCTACCGGACTGCCTGGTAGTACAAAACCAATAAAAAAAAAAATCTACAAAAACATATTTAAAGAAAAAAGAAAACAACCAACGCTATGTGAATGTGAAGTTGCCATCATTTTGGCCCACGTTTTGACTACTTTATTAAAGTTGAACTAATGTTAAAGCTATGTTAAACATGAACGATTCTCACAAGGTGTTCAACTTCACATTCTCTATTATTGTCCACCGCAAATTAATACATATTGTCAACGTCATTGTAAAAAACACATGTGTTGCTTATTCAATCAAATCCCGGTTCATAGTGCGCACAACTGCGTTTTATAACCTTGAGCAACATTCCTCTACTTTAGTCCAAAATAATAAACATGACTTGATGCTTTTTTCTTACATACTACTGTATATTTGTATGTCTCTAAATGTCTTGATGAATTGAACATGTATTTAACACTTTGATCGCCGGAGTTAAATTCATAATTTACCATCCCTCGCCAGCCCTATTTAACATGGAGAAGTTCCCCTTCTTTGCAGGGCTATAACTTTTTAAATTGTATTGCTAAATTGACATTACCATGGCCCATTCAAAGTCCTATATCTATTGTTCAGGGTGTAGCAACGTTATACTTTTTCATTCACATATTCATACTAAAATACGGTCTAAAGTATAAGTATGTTTTTATCGTTTTCTGCAGCTTTCTCCAGAACTT
This sequence comes from Notolepis coatsorum, assembly GCF_963971535.1. NCBI lineage: Eukaryota > Metazoa > Chordata > Actinopteri > Aulopiformes > Paralepididae > Notolepis > Notolepis coatsorum. Next base: position 102,635,888 of record NC_140166.1, read on the forward strand.
GATTTATAGCCCTAAATGCATTATATTGATGATCAAATACAGTTTGGTAGGAATCTGTGCGAGATAAAAGATTTCAACTGCACGTACTTCTAGACGTTACTACGTATGATCTGATGTTGACCGGATGGGCGGGGGGTCGTTTATAATTCCGTGGGCGACGTTATATCATTCATCTAGTGTGGGTGATATGATCATTAGAGCAGTTAGTATAGAAGACATTAAAAAATAACGCTGAACCTCACCGTAGCTTCCTCTCGCCGTTGGGAGATGAGCGTGGAACAGAATTTTTTCTATTATGGGATGTAGAAATACCCGATCCATTTCCGGGTTGTATAATAGTATATACGTCCAAATCATGTTGTTTATCGAGTTATTGGCAACGGATCGCTATCCATTGTGTCGAGCTCGAGTCCCGGGACCTATAGCGAGTGATCGGACCAAATTGAAATGAGCACCAGCTTCCACTTCCTGTTTCTTCCCTGGGCGATCCGCCGATCGGCCACCAGATGGCGCTCTTGAACCGTTAGAGAGTTGACAGGGGCTCACCAGTACATATAATGTCTCCGGGGGAGAAATATGATTTCGATCACAGATTTTTGAAATATTGATATCAAAGACGCTGTCCAGCGTCATCGGCAGAATAAGCATGGCGGGGAATGACGTGTTCCAGCGTCAACGGCGATTAAGGTGTTAAGTACATGTATTATTCAGTACATTCAAATTAAACTTCTTCAACTTATATCAAGTAAAATTAATGGAAGAAAATTGTTTAATGTAAGGGGGTAGGGATCAATAAGCTTAGCTTCCCTCTACTCCTTTTTTGAACATGTCAACTAACTAACTACATTGCTCTTGACTTTTAGTTTATAATTTCTTTTTCATTATGATTGTTCTGTTTGACGGAACTTGATATTGTGATTTGTTTGGAGGAATGTGGAGAATACATGTTCAAAAATTAACTTTTTCATTCATTCATTCATTCATTAACAATTGTTTGTATTGAGCCGTACTGTATTGTAGGGGAGAACGGGGATGGTTGTCACACTTTTTACTCTAGTGTGAATTGCTCATCATCAAAACATCTTTCAATAGTCATTCCTACATTAAATTGAAGCTTAAGATGTTGGCTTGACATTTTTTGTATCCCTCTCATTTTCCAACATATTGTAACAATGAGGACTCAGACAAAGGCACTCTGACACATTGTGACAACCAACCCCATCATGGGGATGGTTGTCACACACTATGGGTTGGTTGTCACTATGTGTTTTAATGGGAACAATCTTAAAAAGAAGGCAAGAAGGAAGAACTCAATTTGAAAGTTGAATTGCATTGACAAGTTGACAAATACATAACTTAATGCATCTTAACATGAACATAAACAGGAAAGGCATCTTTAGGCCATCCTATATAACAAAATAAGAACAAAATAAATAGGCCTAACAATAATAGCCAACACAACTAGGCTACACTCATTCACTATCTGAGTTACAGTGATGGCAAATGTAGGGTCTGGGCACTCCAACTAAGCAGAGCGTGTGTGCCAACTGGTTGCACATCAAAAACGTCTCCCATACATCCCCTGAACGGCTGTTGGAGAACATTTCCATACAAACCAAACAAAAACAATCATCTTCATCTGATGAAGACTCCTTCTGTCTCTTTCTTTTCTGTTTCTTCTTCTTGTTGGCTGCCTTTTCCAGCTGGGTGGAGTACACTGGGATGTACTAGGCTTGGCAGGTGGTCTAGGCTGGGATGTACTAGGCTTGGCAGGTGGTCTCGGCTGGGATGTACTAGGCTTGGTATAGTGGGCTGGGGTGCATTGGGCTCTGCTCGGTCTGTCCTCAGGTCATCTATCACCTCCAAGTTGGTGAAGAAACGGTCCATGTTGTGCTCATTAAAGCACTGTCATATGCTTTTCACATGTGACAACCAACCCCAAAGAAAATGTGACAACCAACCCCAACTGTCAAGTCAAGTCAAGTCAAGAGATTTATTTGTCACGGCATACAAGTATACAATGAAATGCGGGTGGTCTTGCCCGCAACGATGTGCAAATAACATATAATAGAATCAACATTGTGCAATAAACAAGTAACATTGTGCAATAAACAAGTAACATGTTAGGGCATATCGGTATATGTACATAAGTTATTTACAGAGCATGGAGGACATACTAGGTCCTTTGGTAGTGTCTTTCTGTACATGCTAATTTATACAATCTCCGGTTATACTATACTATTTTTAAAGTGACCTTTCCTTAGTGGCCATAAGTGTGGGCGTGTGCAGCATGAGTGTGTGCTTGCTCATGTTAAGTGGCTGCTAGTGTGTGAGCGTGTACAGTGTGTGTGTTGTGTGTGTGCTCATGTGTGCTTGTGTGTGGAGAGTTCAGTGTTCAGAGCTCTGATGGCCTGGGGGAAGAAGCTGAGCCGAAGTCTCTCTGTCCTAGCAGCTGGTGTTTGCAGGCGTCTGCCTGACCTGAGCAGCATGAACATGCTGTTGTTGGGGTGGTGTGGGTCTTTCATTATTCTGCAGGCTCTGGATTTTCACCTCTTGTTGTATAGAACCTGCAGGGGTGGTAGTGCAATACCCGTGGTACGCTCGGCTGAGCGCACCACTCTCTGTAGGGCCTTCTTGTCCTGTGCCGTGCTGTTTCCATACCATGCAGTGATGTTTCCAGTCAAGATGCTCTCTACAGCTCCGGAGTAGAAGGACTGGAGTATCTTCCCAGATACTCTGAACTTCCTTAACTGTCTGAGGTGGTAGAGGCGTTGCTTCGCCTTTTTTACGACTGAGTCTATGTGTGTTGTCCATGTCAGATTTTCTGCGATATGGACCCCCAGGTACTTAAAGCTGCTCAGCCTGTCCACGGTAGCCCCGTTAATCCTCAGTGGTGTGTGTGTCTCCTGCTGTCCTCTCCTATAATCCACGATCAGCTCCTTGGTTTTACCAATGTTCAGGAGCAGGCTGTTGTCCTGGCACCAGCGTTCCAGTACCTCAACCTCCTCCCGGTAGGCCTTCTCGTCGTTGTCCGAGATCAGCCCCACCACCACTGTGTCGTCCGCAAACTTCACTATGGAATTGGAGCTGACGTCACTAGCCGTTGAGCTAGCAGCGCCACTGTTTGCACCCAACCGCGCGTAGAAGGTGTTGAGCTGGTCCGCGAGGGAGGCGTCGTCGCTCCCCATTGAGGGGGCGCTGACTTTGTAGTCAATTATCGTCCTCAGTCCCTGCCATAAGCCTCTTGTGTCATTCTGTGCCATGTGTGCCTCCATCTTGTCAGCATACTTGTCCTCTTAGCAAGTTTAACAGCCTTGCGCAGAGTGTAGACTGTTGTCTTGTACTCTTCCATGTTTCCTGACTCTCTGCCAAGGTTATAAGCAGTGGTGCGAGAGTTCAGAGCTGCTCTGATAGTACTGTCTGGAATGTCTTGCTAGTATCAAGGCTAACAACCATCAAAAAATGTTAGTTAGCAGTGGCGTCGCGTGGGTAAAATAACAGGTGATGCCAAAAAATCTTAAAAAAAAAAATGTATTAAATATTTTTATTAATTTTATTTTTTATTTATTTTTTTTTTAAGTCAAGCAGTCACCATGTACACTACAGTATGGCTCGGCGGCCAGTCAAACGTTCTTTTTATTTATTTAACAGATTGCAGAATGGGTACAATACAGTACGGCTCAATACACACAATTTTATAAGTGGATGCAGACCAGAGAAAGACGTTTGTCTTGTTTACATCAGGGTCATTAATACTGCTGGAGCATTGGTTAATTTTTGGTCAGATTTTTCCTTGCACGATTTTGCGCGCCGCGTCGGAGCAAATTCGAGACACATATTCGGTTGCAAAAAGGTGTCCCACGGTCTCCTCTATGGCCGTGAATATTTTCACGCGGATCGGAATCACGGCGCGCCCGTGGGACACTTTTCCGTTTCGGCGAGTTTATTCCACGCTTTCGGCTTTCCTTTTCTAAGCATTTTCGGGGCTACATGTGAATGAGTGTTACATCCCAATGTATATATTCCCCAGTGTGTGTCTCCATGTGTGTGTGTTCTCCATTTTTCTTTCCTCCCTCCAGCCATTGTTCCCTCCACCATTGGTCCCTGCCAGGCCTGCCCTTCCATTACCCAGCACAGCACCGATTGGTGGATGGTTTTCCAGACTCCAACACTCAATCAACACCACCCAATCATGGATCACCACACACCTGTTAAAACATGGCTTCTCACTTCAGTCACTCTCTCTCTCTGGCATGAGGCTAGGCCTAGTGTGATTTTGTAACCTTGACTTTGACAATATTGCATTTCGTTTATTGGCCTTTGTGCTTAGTGGAAATTGCCTTGTGTGTGTATAGCCACAGAGAGAGCATTGTTAGTTATAGTTTGTTTTTGTATATATTCTGCCTTTGTTGTATGTATCATTAATGTGTTTTTCTCTCTTTCTCAGGAAGCACAGATGGGGTGAGCTGCCATTTCCTTTGGACATTGTTTTCTCCTGTTTTGGTTAGGTAAGGGTAGTTTAGGTAATGTAATTTATTTTACCATAGATTAGATTGGTTTATTTGGAGTATAGTGGTGTTTGTTTGTTGTTTTGGCCTGGGCTCACCCTTGAGTTACATGTGCTTCCTTTGCATCACAATAAATATCATTGTTGTTTACAAACGTGGTCCATCTTTTCTGTCAACCAACTGTTATGTTTCAGCCCTTTACCCTTAGACACACAGGGGTCGTAACATAAATGGGGGCTTGTCCGGGATTTTGTAACCCGTGTTCATTGTTGGTTGATGGATTTGGTGAACTGTGTTTGTTTACACTTGTATAGTTGATAATTTGTGTTTAAAATGGCAGTTAGTACTTTTGATCTGGGGAGATTCTTGAGCAATCCTACTTGGGAAGAGCTGGATAGCTGCCGCAAGGCAGACTTAGTGGAGATTGCCACACATTTTAAACTCTCGGTTCAACAGAAGCATCTTAAGCATGATATCAGGTGTCTTGTGGTAGATAAGCTGTTGGAGCAGGGGACGCTTGTTTTACCTGTGGTATCTGATGAACATGCAAGTCCTCCTGGTGGACCTACGGAAACACAGCCTTCTGTATCTGAGGAGCAAGGTCATGGTGAAAGTGCTGAGAAGGCAGGTGTGAAAGTCACATTGCCACATTTTCACTTGGCCTCTCCTGTGTCACCTGGGTCTCGAGAAGGGGCCCAGGTAGAATAGCACGTCTCCAGATGGAGGCTCAGGAGAAGGCACAAGCACGTGAGGCGGAGTATCGGCTTCGTAAAATGGAGCTTGAGGCAGAAAATGAAAGGGCTGTTAACATTCGTATGTTGGAGCTGGAGGTGGAAAAAGAGCTCAGACTGCGGGAGTTGGAGCTGGGAGTCCAAAAGAGTGAATCCAACTCTGCTACACCGACTCCTCCACAAGGCCCTGGTATGTCCTCCTCCACAGCTTATTCATCACACACTTTTGTTATAAGTAAACACATTGCTTTGGTGCCTCCGTTCCGAGAGACAGAAGTTGATACTTATTTTAATGTGTTTGAGCGTATTGCTGCTTCATTGCGCTGGCCAAGAGAGGTCTGGCCTTTGTTGCTTCAATGCAAATTGACTGGTAAAGCCCAAGAGGTTTGTTCAACACTTTCCATAGAAGATAGTTTACTGTATGATACTGTGAAGGCTGCCATCCTTCGTGCATATGAGCTTGTACCCGAAGCTTATAGGCAGAGGTTTCGCAGTCACAAGAGAGCTGTCAACCAGACCTTTGTAGAGTTTGCTAGAGAGAAGGGAACTCTCTTTGATAAATGGTGTGCAGCAAGCAAGGCCTCAGATCTTAACTCTCTCAGAGAACTCATTCTATTAGAAGAGTTTAAGAATCGTTTGCCAGAGCGTATTGTCATTTACCTGAGTGAGCAGAAAGTGTCCACTCTGCAGCAGGCTGCTGTATTAGCTGATGAGTTTGCGCTAACCCATAAAACTGTGTTTGTAGATAGGCGTGACTCGTTTCTCCCCCATGATTTCTCTCAGAAGCATTCTGTCCCCAACCATTCAGAATTCACACACCCCCGACCAAAAATGTCACCTCCACGCTCAAAAGAGGAGCGGACATGTTACTACTGTCATAAACCTGGTCATGTTATTTCTGACTGTTTAACATTGAAACGTAAGCAGCAACCGTCCTCTCAGAACTTTAGGCAACCCAAAGGGGTTGGTCTGATTAAAATGGCACCTGATTCCGATCAACAGATGCACAATGATCAGGACGTTCTCGATCCTTGTTTCAGGCCATTTATTTCCAAGGGTTTAGTTTCCTTGACAGGGGATCCAAAAGATCAGTGTACAGTTCAGATCTTACGAGATACTGGAGCCTCACAATCCTTTATCCTCTCTGATGTACTACCTCTGTCTGAGAAATCTTCCTGTGGTTCTAGTGTCCTAGTTCAAGGTATTGAGATGGGTTTCGTGCCAGCCCCGTTACACTGTATTCATGTACAATCTGATTTGGTCACTGGTTTCTTTAAAATAGGGGTGAGACCTTCCTTGCCAGTTAAAGGCATTTCCTTTATCATGGGAAATGATGTAGCTGGAGGACAGGTGCACGCTGTGCTGGAAGTGTTGGATCACCCAGACACAGATTCTCTGCCTGATGACTTGTCACAGAACTTCCCTGAAGTTTTTTCTGCAAGTGTTGTCACTCGGGCTCAATTGAAAAAGAGAGGTGATGAAATTAATTTGTCTGACTCTGTTTTTGCTTCAGCTTTAGTCAAGGAGGAGTTGCTGGCTCCAACTTCTGATACCGCTGACAAACCACCGACTCATAGTAAGGTACCCCCACAGACAACTGTAACTAGTTTCGACGCATTGAAGTTACTCGTGAAATGCTAATTACTGCCCAGAAGGCTGACCCTTCTCTTGCAAAATGTTTCTCTTCTCTTGAAACAGAACAGAGGAGAGAGTTGCATTCTTATTTTGTGGATGAAGGAGTTTTGATGCGTACATGGAGGTCCCATGGTACTAGACTGGCAGAGCATGCACAATCGGAGATAGGGCTACCAGATCAGGTACCAGACTGGAGCACTGTCTATCAGATTGTTGTCCCTGCAGTTTATCGTCAGCATGTACTGTTCTTGGCCCATGACCACCCTTGGTCTGGACATTTGGGAGTCACTAAAACATACAACAGAATACTTCAACATTTCTTTTGGCACGGTTTGAAGTCCGATGTAGCACAGTACTGTCGTACCTGTAGTACTTGTCAGATCACCGGAAAGCCAAACCAGGTAATTCCACCTGCTCCCCTCTGTCCTATACCAGCGGTCGGTGAACCATTTGAACATGTCATAGTTGACTGTGTTGGTCCGTTGCCAAAGACCAAAGCCGGCAATCAGTTTTTGTTGACAATAATGTGTACCGCCACCCGTTTCCCTGAGGCTATACCTCTTTGCAGAATTACATCACCTGTAATAATTAAGGCTTTGACGAAGTTCTTCTCCACGTTTGGACTGCCTAAGGTAGTATAAACTGACCAAGGCACCAACTTCCTGTCTAGGTTATTTGAGCAAGTGTTACAGTCCCTGGGTATCCGACATATAGTGTCCAGTGCCTACCACCCTGAAACTCAGGGGGCTCTAGAACGTTGGCATCAGACATTAAAGTCCATGTTGCGTAAATATTGCTTAGACACAGAGAAAGATTGGGATGAGGGTGTCCCCCTTGTTCTATTTTCTGCGCGAGAGACCATACAGGAGTCTCTTGGTTTCAGTCCTGCTGAGCTCATTTTCGGGCACACTGTTAGAGGACCTCTGAAAGTTCTTAAAGAACGGTTCATGTCAAAGGGTGCCAGCACACCCATTAATGTTCTAGATTTTGTTAGCCAGTTTCGAGAGCGACTGCATCAGGCGTGCTCTCTCGCAAAAGAAGCACTCTCTTCCTCCCAGAGAACGATGAAACGGCACTATGACGAGAAAGCTGTTTCTCGATCTTTCCAGCCAGGTGATAAGGTTCTAGTCCTGTTGCCTATCCTTGGTTCTGCTCTTTCCGCTCGTTTTTCCGGACCGTATGCAATAGACAAGAAAATAAGTGATACAGACTATGTAGTTCGCACCCCTGATCGTAAACGTCACTCTCGTGTTTGCCACATCAATATGCTTAAACCATATTTCTCCAGAGATAGTCTGCAGGTGAAGACCTCAGACCAGACAGCCGGACTGGCCGTCTCTGCTGTTGCCTCAACTCCAATAGTTCCAGACTCTCCTGACGTTAGTGGTGAGGATGTAGATGGCTTAGAGTTGCGCAATGCAGCCCATCATTGTGCTAGATTGTCCAACACTGAGATGTTATTGAACCTGCCCACTCACTTAGCACACTTACCTGAGGAGCAGCGAGAGGACATCACAAATTTGATTCAGGCCTACATGGCTCTGTTTGGTGATGTTCCCTCGTGTACTTTTGTATTGGCCCATGATATTAATGTTAACAATGCTGTGCCTATCAAGCAACATGCATACCGTGTTAACATCACCAAGAGAGCCATGATGCAACAGGAGGTTGACTATTTGTTAAAACATGGTTTAGCCAAGTTGCAGTCCCTGGAGTTCACCTTGCTTGTTAGCTCCCAAATCGGATGGAACTCCTAGATTTTGTACTGATTTCCGAAAGGTAAATGCTGTCACCGTGCCTGATTCCTTCCCACTGCCCCGCATGGAAGATTGTATTGACAACCTTGGATCTGCCACCTGTTAGCAAACTAGATTTGTTAAAGGGTTACTGGCAGGTCCCTTTGACCCCCCGTGCCTCGGAAATCTCTGCGTTTGTTACTCCTGACAACTTTTCTTCTGTCGTCACTTCTCTCACTGGCCTGTGTAGCCCGTCCAAGCCATTCATTTGGACAGCTGATTGTCAAAATGCATTTGATGGTGTTAAAGCTCTCTTATGGATGTCTCTGTTGATCTTTGAAGTATGTTAAAAAAACAAAACACTTCCGGTTGTGTGATGTCCGGGTAGCAGCTTGAATCTCGAGCTCCTCAGAACCCCCGAGATAAACGACCCAACAAACAGATATTGTCAGCAACATTTAACGAGTGAAATGGTAAGAAGTCTAAAGATGAGCCCGAAGAAACGAAGTGCTAAAAGAAATACCAAAACCGACTCTGGAAATGAGAAAGATGTCACGCCTGAACAGGCTTGTCAAACCAGCTCTTCCGACACTGACGAGGAAACAGAGAGAGAGGAATCCGCGATTCTAAAAGAATTAAAAGATCTAAGGAGAGAGAATAAAGAAGCACACAATGCCACTCAGTCTTCAGTGAGCAAACTTGAAACATCTATGTCGCAAGTAACTGAATGGATTGACAAAACAGAAGGTAGAATTACGGTAATTGAAAAAGAAATCACGAAACTGGATGATAGTGGAATGAGACACCAGAGGGCGCTCAAATACCTTGTAAGAAGAGATGCAGAAATTACAGCAACCTGTGAAGACTTGCAAAATAGACTCAGACGCAACAATATCCGGATCTACCAAGTCCCTGAAGGTAGCGAGGACAAGGATACTAAAGAGTTTGTGAAGCAGCTATTGACAACATCCCTGAAAATAACACCTGAACTTGAGTCTGAGATTAAGATAGAAAGAGCGCACAGATCACTGATGGCCAAACCGAGAGAGTCTAGCGCACCCCCGCGCTCTATCATTGTGCGCTTTCTAGATTTCAATATCAAAGAACAGGTTCTACAGCTCGCATGGGGACAAACCGTCACATTTCAAGGGAAAAGGATCTATTTTGATCACGATTACTCCCCAGACCTGCAAAATAAGAGGGGTCAGGTGCGTCACGTCATCAAACAGCTGAAGGAAAAAGGGATACACGCTAATTGCCCATACCCGGCACGACTCAGGATGACAACAGAATCGGGAACGAAGGTGTTTGACTCTCTGGTAGATGCAATTCCCACACTGAAAGAACTGGGAATTCATGTCCAAATCGACGAAAGAGAGAAACTACAAAGAGAACTGACAAAGGACAGGTGGCGAACACAAAGAAGAGGGCGTGAGCAGCGAACAAAAGGAGCCATGACGTCACTATCTGGTGCAGACCTAAGATCATTCATGGACGATAAAGATGAGTAAACCAGTTAGATATAGTAGACTAACGAAATGTTTACAATAAGTGTAAAACACAAGAAATAATGGACATGCTGCTGACTAATATGATTATCATTTACCCTGAGTATTAATTACCTGTTGGGAAAATTTAAATATATTAAATCTACTTTAATTTATATGTGGTTCTGAGGCCAGAGACTGAGCCATAGACGGATCACACTTAGCCTGTGTTACCAGGCAAAGGTTAACCCTATACGTTCGTGGTTAACTTCTCTGCACTTAGTGCAATATGCTCCCTGAGAGAGACAGCTACACCTCTCTAGAACATCGGGAGATTATTTCATTTGTGATTTATGTAAGACAGCTTACTGGAAAATTGGAAGCCCTAGGTTTACCCTTACAAGTGAATAGGGGACCATTTTGTTTTGTTTTTTATGTTGTATACTCTTTGACAAATGCCTCAAGCTCATATACTATGGAAGATAGATCTATGTTGTACATACGAAATACAATGACATTATGACAAGCCTTAAATGTATTAGTTACAATATAAATGGTCTTAACAACCCAATAAAGAGGAAAAAACTTTTTGGACAACTTAAGAAAATGCAGTGCTCTATAGCATTCATTCAAGAAACGCACGTATCAATAAACGAACACCAGAAACTGAAGAGAGAATGGGTGGGCCAGGTGTATAGTGCGTCCTGTCAAACAGGGAAAAAGAGAGGAGTGGCTATTCTATTTAACAAATCAGTATACTTCACCAAAGAAAAGGAAATTGCAGATGACCAGGGCAGATATGTTATGGTCCTGGCAATAGGAGGATCAATCATAACCTTTCTAAATATATATGCACCAAATGAAGACTGCCCCAATTTCTTTAAAGGTATAGCCTCACTTTTGGCTGGTAATGCCAAAGGAATTATCCTTATGGCCGGTGATTTCAACTGTGTACTAAATCCAAAAGTAGACAAACTGCCTGTAGATTGTGGACTCATTTCAAAAAAATCTAGATCACTGAATGCAATGATAAAAGAATTTGGACTTATAGATGCATGGCGTTTCCACCATCCTAGGCAGAAAGACTTTACCTTTAGGTCTGGGGTCCATGGTAGCTACTCTCGGATAGATTACTTCTGTATTTCCAAGCAAGATATTGACAAAGTTGAATCATGTATCATTGAACCAGCGACCATCTCAGATCATGGACCTCTAACTCTTCAACTTAACCTCAGTACCAATAAAATCTTTAAATATTGGAGGCTCAATGTATCCATGCTGTCTGACTCTCACACACGGGAGAGGATAAGTGAAGAACTGAAGAGTTATTTTGATCTCAACAATAAGGGGGATGTCTCACCATCAATTTTAGGCTGTAATGAGAGGTAAAATCATCTCAATTTCAAGTGCACTAAAGAAACAGCGAAATGAAAAACAGCAGAACCTAGAAAATGAGTTAAAAATACTAGAAAGGAAACATAAACTGAACAGAGATGAAGAAGATTTAAAAGCTCTACTAACCTGTGTGGTAAATTCCCACAGACTTTCTACAATAATTTGAGGTTATTGTAGTACAATACAATGAGATTGATTATCTGGAAGGAGGAGGAAGGGATCATACTTGATAGAATTGTTGATCTCCTCATCTGACTTAGCAGATGAGGAATAAACGTGTACGCCAGACAAACCATGAACTGTAGTTCAACTCAGCATTTATTTGCTCAGAGCCAGGGAACCAAGGTGAATAGGACAAAAGATTATCAGAGAACATTAACAGGGCTGTCTGTGTACAGAAATATCACAATCAGGTTTGCATCTCAAACCTCAATAATGTACATAAACCAGTCACTCGTTAACATAATTTGAACATACATAGTTTCCTGTAGGCCCCTTTTTTATATGAGTAAGCCTGGTTTCTAAGATAAGTATTACATTCTATTTTAACCAACCAAGGGTCCATGAGTTACTCACATAAAAAGCAGCACAGTCTCTCTCTGGTGGAAGGAGCGGTGGAGCCCAACAGACCCCCTGGGTTTGTGTCTGGTCTGAGAGCTCCCGAGTTACCATTTAGGGCCCTCCTATATACTATAATTTCTAGCCAATAATAGAATTCAGTTCACTATTACAGTTGATCCAATCAGGCGTCTCCTGTGGGCGATCTCTTGTGGGGGCTGGCAGCCCCCCCCCCTGGGTTGTGGCGACGTGATGGGACAGAGATAGAGGGGGCCCGTCGGTGGCCCACGTCCGTGTGGTCCCCCGCTGAGCACAGAGGGGTTCTGCTGGTGGCCCCCGTCCGTGTGGTCGCGGTGTTGGGTCTTGTCTCACGAGGGGGGGTGTGACACAGTGGCGGACTGGGACACAAATTCAGCCCGGGACATTCAGACGCACCAGCCCACACACCGGCCCACGCACCGGCCCACGCACCGGCCCCGAAACCGGCCCACACAACGGCCGTTATGAAACACTTGTCCAGTATTAAACAACCCAAGGCTGTGGCTAAGGAGTCAGGGAGACCAAATCTACACACCGCCCCTAGATGTGCACTCATGCACAGTGCACACACACACACACACACACACACAGAGACACACACATACATATACCGTTACTTCCTGTCATTGGCATATTTTTTTTTTTTTACTAACATCTTAGTGCCTCATTAGCCTAGGGATTAAGGATACATGAAGTATTAACTACACCATAATAATATTGAGGTTTTGATCCATAGAAAAGGTCTGTGCTACACAATTTCAGTTAGATTGGATTTATTGTCCTTTAATTTGGCACTCATGACATTAGTTGCTTGCCGTTTAATCAACATCGAAAGACCCCCCACTTCCTCCCAGACACCCATTCCAAGAGCTTGTTTTCTCTCTCTCTCTCTCTCTCTCTCTCTCTCTCTCTCTCTCTCTCTCTCTCTCTCTCTCTCTCTCTCTCTCTCTCTCTCTCTCTCTCTCTCTCTCTCTCTCTCTCTCTCTCTCTCTCTCTCTCTCTCTCTCTCTGTGTATGTGTCTCTCTGTGTGTGTGTGTGTGTGTGTGTGTGTGTGTGTGTGTCTCTCTCTGTGTCTCTCCCTCTCTCTGTGTGTCTCTCTCTGTGTCTCTCTCTCTGTGTCTCTCTCTCTCTCTTTCTCTCTCTGTGTGTCTGTCTGTCTGTCTGGACTGGGCTCTCTCTCCCCTCAGGGTCAGCTGTGCTGGACTGGGCTCTCTCTCTCCCCTCAGGGTCAGCTGTGCTGGACTGGGCTCTCTCTCTCCCCTCAGGGTCAGCTGTGCTGGACTGGGCACTCTCTCTCCCCTCAGGGTCAGCTGTGCTGGACTGGGCGCTCTCTCTTTCCTCAGAGTCAACTGCATAAGAAGAACATCATCAATCAATAATAATGGCTTGAATTCATACAGCGTTTTTCAGCCTTTTGAAAACACCCAAAGTAGTAGTAGTAGTAGTAGTAGTAGTAGTAGTAGTAGTAGTAGTAGTAGTAGTAGTAGTAGTAGTAGTAGTAGTTTATTCAGTCATCATCTCACACAATACAATATACACCATCATTTAACAATATTTGATTTTACAGTGACTGAGAAGGTACAGACTGAAGCAATGCTTATATAGCCTATGCCTGTCCTATATTCTTAACAACAATTTAAAAAATTAAGACTCCAAAACAGTATTCTAAAAGAAAATAGCAAAAAGAAAACAGTATTATTCACCCTTGTAGTTTTCAAAAATAGCTTTACAAACCATTTTCTTAAAAACCAAAAGCGAATTACTCATTCTTAACTGTATATCAGCATTGTTCCACAAAGCGCTTCACAGAAACCATCAAGCATTCACACTCACACAGTCATATGCTACTGGTGGTCGTGAGCAGCATCAGCAAACACAGCTTCCCTGTGGCAGACTGACGGAATCATGTCTGCTATTCAGCGCCAACCACCATCAACAACCTTCATAAATACATTCAACATTAATGGAATAGGCTAACTACCAACTTAGCTGTAGCAGTTAGCTGTTATATGCAATCACATTTGTTTAACTACGGGGTAGTAGTTGACCTAGTTGTTAGCTTAAGCTAATTAGCTGTGGTTATCTACAAACATGTAGATGAGACTAATCGAGAACATGGCTAACTGTTGGGAATTCTAAGGTACATCTTATTTAAGCATGTAAAATGGCAACTAATCAATTCAATCAATTAGATTACCAATATTATATCAACATGAAAATTTGAAAGGGAACATAATAGTATTTTATTTGAGTATTTACTATTATAATATTAGTAGCCAATTAATTTTCAGCCCGTCCTAGGTTCTGATTGGCTCTCTAGGTTAGCACTTTAGCTTCTGATGCTGTGGTGGGCACTAGTCCTAACATTGCTAACTAAACTTTTAGTCAGAGAAAAAACGTCACAAGTCACGACTATTTACGTCCACGTGCTGTAAGGAATCAGGAATACGGAAAGCACATTGTCTTGTAATAGAATGACTGAAATCACTGCAAGAACTAGTATAGGCTAGCTAGCCCTCATGAAACGGCAGACACCAACAGTAGAATATGCACTAGGCTACTGCACGCACCTGTCATGTTACTGTTGGTTCCTTCCACTTGAACTTCATGATCATTAGCAGCAGCAGCTACTCTAACGCCAGCCCTTCCTCTAGTTTTCAAGTTTCTTTAATAGTTGTCATACAGAAGTACAGAATACTTTCATACAAAATGCTTCTTACTGTTACGCTCCAGAGACTGTGCTAGACAAGATAGTATCAAATAACATAGTATAGCATGTAGTTTAGAAGAAGAAAATGAGGTCACAGTGTTCGGTATAGACATATGTACAGTGTTCTGAGTTACCATATAATATACAATACTATGCAGTGTACTAATGTACAGTACTATATAGTGCAAAGCAGAAATGGGATGAGGTACAATTTAGGTACAATTTACAGTAAGGTGTACGAGTTGTAGTGCAATCCTTCATCAATAAATATAAAGTGTGGGGAGTGGGTGCTACAGTGTGTTTGTTTAAAGTGGGTGTGTGCTATAAAGTGTGTGGAGTGGGTGCTACAGTGTGTTTGTTTAAAGTGAGTGTGTGCGTGTGGATGTGTGTGCTATGTGCGTTTGGTGGTTGTTGTTGTGTAGGGGAGGATCTATGGTGGTTGTTGTTGTGTAGTGTTCATTCATTGTTCGTTTAGCAGCCTGATGGCCTGGGGATAGAAGCTTCTTCTGAGTCTTTCTGTGCTCGCCTTGAGACTCCGGTATCGCTTGCCTGACCGCAGCAGTTCAAAGAGGCAGTTGTTCGGGTGACTGGAGTCTTTAATGATTCTCTTAGCCTTGCCCTTGCAACGCTTGTTGTAAATGTTCTGGAGGGTGGGGAGCCCCCCTCCAATTGTGCGCTCTACTAAACATGTCTGTAATTTTAGAACATTGTTCTGCGTCTTTTACTAGCAATTCTAGCTTTTTCAGCTCCACCCTTTCTTTTTTTGCATTCTCCATTTCTGCGCTTCTAGGCCTACTCGCGGTTGGGAGGAAACGTGAATCTCATTCACTGATGTCTCATGTCTCATTCAAGACTGGCTAACAAAAGCATGTCTTTCACTTAACACCAAGAAAACAGTGTGTATGATGTTCACAAAGTCACCAGTAGAGGTCACTCACTCTAATGTGTTTCTGGGAGAGGCGGAGCTGGACATTGTACATTAATTCAAGTATCTTGGGGTCACATTGGACTCTACATTGACCTTCAAAAAGTAATGTAAAGAAAGTGACAAACACAGTCAAGTTTAACATCGAAAACTTCAGGCAGATCAGGCCCTGCCTGCCAGTTAATGCTGCAAGGATGTTTCTGCATTCAATGATTTTATCACACATCGAGTACTGTTTTATCAACTGGTCTCTTTCATATGTCACTACTCTTACACCAATAGAATTACTCTACAAAAAAGCCATAAAAGTATTTGATAGGAAACCAATTTCATTTCATCACTGTAATGTTTTAGAAAAACATAACATGCTAAGTTTCGAGAATTTCCAAGTTTTCAAATATACTTGCTTCATGTACAAGGTTCTGCATGGACTTGCCCCTCCCCCATTGAATGAGTTCATCCAACAGAAAGGAGACACTGGCATTACCACCAGGGCCATCAGTAGAGGGGACTGTAAGGTGCCTTTTCGGTATACTACCATTGCAAAAACTGTGTTCTCTGTTAAAAGTGGTAACTACTGGAATAGCCTACCAGTTGTGATTAGAGAGTGCCCTACATACTCCATGTTCAAGACCCATCTTAAACTGCATCTTAAGGCAAACCAGAACTGTGATCATTTTTAATCTGATTTAGTTTATGCAACTTGTTTATTGTTTTATTGCCGGCCCACACACTGGCCCACACACCGGCCCACATAATGGCCCACACACCGGCCCACATACGGCCCACACACTGGCCCACACACTACACCGGCCCACACACTACACCGGCCCACACACTGGCCCACACACTGGCCCACACACCGGCCCACACACTGGCCCACACACCGGCCCACACACTGGCCCACACACCGGCCCACACACCGGCCCACACACCGGCCCACATACTGGCCCACACACTGGCCCACACACCGGCACACACACTGGCCCACATTAGTGGCCCACACACCGACTCACACACCGGCCCACACACTGGCCCACAGACTGGCCCACATACTGGCCCACACACCGGCCCACATACTGGCCCACATACTGGCCCACACACCGGCCCACAGACCGGCCCACATACTGGCCCACACACCGGCCCACATACTGGCCCACACACTGGCCCACATACTGGCCCACACACTGGCCCACATACTGGCCCACACACCGGCCCACATACTGGCCCACACACCGGCCCACATACTGGCCCACACACCGGCACACACACTGGCCCACATTAGTGGCCCACACACCGGCCCACAGACTGGCCCACATACTGGCCCACACACCGGCCCACACACCGACTCACACACTGGCCCACACACCGGCCCACACACTGGCCCACATTAGTGGCCCACACACCGTCCCACATACTGGCCCACACACCGGCCCACACACTGGCCCACATTAGTGGCCCACACACCGACTCACACACTGGCCAACACACTGGCCCACACACTGGCACACACACCGGCCCACATTAATGGCCCACACACTGGCCCACACACTGGCCCAAAAAAAAAGTAAAAAAAAAAAAAAGTTATAAAAAAAATAAAATAATTTTTTTTTTTTTTTTTTTTTTTTTTTGACCAGCCCACTTTGGTTCCGGCCCATCGGGATTCGTCCCGAACGTCCCGATGGCCAGTCCGCCACTGGTGTGACATGATGTCCTCTGGTGGGGGGGTGTGAATACGCTTTGACCCTTTGGGCCTTATTACCATACAGTACTAATCTGATCACATTAGGTGTGACCTTTATCTATTTAGCCCTGCAACCACTTCTGCTAACCAGTATACAAGGTTATTTATGAAATTCAACTCAATATTACCACATTTCCCCGTTTTGACGATTCTTATCGTCACATATGATATATTGACTTGATTTTCTATACCTACAAACCATACAATTTAACAAAATAACAAAAATCATAAATTTTGAATTTTTCTCAATTTTTCTTCTCAATTTTTTCCATTCTTCTTTCGTACATCTCATCAATTTTGGCCTTCTTGTTTTCTTCTTTTCCCACATTTGCCCCTGACTATGTTCCCTCCCGGGAGTCCTGGTGACCCATTCATCCAGATCCCCATTTAATCTATTCTGCCTTAAATGAAACAGTGTTTACCACTCTTTCATCAGGCCTTGTTCCTCTGGGCACTTTGAATATGCTAAAAACAATTAAAACAATTTAATCTAAACATTACACATTTAAAGTATAATCCATCACAATTTTTTAAAATTACAGTATTCGTTTACATGATCTGGGGAGGACACAGAAATTATTATTCATTCTTTCATACATTTTGCTTCTCCTCTCTTGTTAATTCCTTTTCCAAGTCAGCCCAATCACATTTTGCATAATCAACTCAGTTGGTCTTCTCACCTCTCCCCCCTTTATGAACATACCTATGGACATAATTCCTACCACCTCTGCGCACAGACGGACAGGGAGGGCGGAGCATCACGCAAGGAAAATTTTTTTTCACCATGTCGGCCATAATCTACACCTAATATTCTACCTATGTGTATGTGTTTTAGTACTCTTGCGTTGTGTCATAATCTATACCAGTTGTTACCGTTCAGTCACCTCCCGTTCAACATACCAATCAATCACACAGAGGCCCTTGTTCAACGCTTTGGTTGCACAGTCTCTGACCGTTTTCGCCCCCCCCCCCTCCACCCCATGTCGGCCAGCCTCAGCTGAAGCCAATGTTTGTCGGCCTGTGACCTCGTCATATTTTGTCCCATGACTGTATTTCCATGGATCTACAGACGACTCTGTCAGTCTGGAGGTTTGTCCCAAACCTCCGGCCTCTGTATCCGGGGCTATATTGAAGGAGGGGCAGCGTCTACAAGCGACCTCTCTCCACAATCCAACAATCTCCCACAGGAACTGACTGAACGGGTTCACACCATTGTGTCATAATCTAATGAAATGTATTCCTACACATCTTCCATGATTCCTCCACCTGTGATGGTCCGTCCTCCCCCTCGACTGAACCTGCGAGGGAACAAAAACACAAAACAAATTTTCTTCACACAATATGTCAAATATTCTCAAGAGAAGCCAAATGTTCAATCATTATGCAAACGTGATGGGACCACTTAACTGCCATCGATCTGATCCAATGCATCCCAGCCTCGATCTGTCCCAATGCATCCCAGCCTTCAACCGTCCTCTCACCAGATCATAACAGAGAAACAACAAAAGGCAAATAATCAAAAAAACATTCCCACAGATGTGAAAGCAGATCAATGAAATCAACCAGCTCCAACCGCAGACCACCTTAATGGTTATTTAGAAAGAAAAGAAAAGAAATCTAAAACCCTACATCTAAACCTCATCACACCTATCATTGTGATTTTGACACCTTTCAAGCCCGCACAGTCTCTCTCTAGAGGCTCCATCCACACCCATACCAGACATTCAAAAAGAAATCAAACCAAAATGAAAGTAATAAAAACAAACTCCTTCAGTAAAACAAATGATATGACACTCCTTACTTAAACACATTTTGTTATTTCTAAGACTAGTTTCACCTTAAGTGAAAGCTAAGTTGTGTGTGTGTATGTATGTGTGACCAGATCGTGTGAATGTGTGTCTGTGTGTGTCTGTGTGTGTGTGTGTCTGTGTGTGTGTGTCTGTGTGTGTGTGTCTGTGTGTGTCTGTGTGTGTGTGAATGGGTAATTAAGGCTTCCTGGCCCCCACCCCCAGCTCAATCATCCACTGAAATCAAAAGGACATCTCAATCTCACACATACAAAAATCAAATTTAAATAAAAAATAATATCTGTACCAACTCAACCAAACATCCAATTTCACAGTGCCACAACACATTCAATCCTGAGAGTTTTTTTAAAAAAGAAATAAAAGCTAAACCCAATCAAACCTCACAATTCAACATCATCCACCCATCATTCATATTATAAACCTATACCTTTCACCACACTCGTTAATCATTTCACATCTCTGACAAACAAAGGTTAGTTCTTCTGCTCTCAATTTCTCTGCTCTGATCTCCGGCTACTACAGCCTCTCCTCACAATAGCTCCTCTACTCTCACTTCAAAGACGGACTGGAGTCCATCCTTCATCCAGACCTACCCATGCCCTCCAGTGCACAGACAGATCCAAATATTCCCTTATCAAAATAGTTTAACATTCACAAGTCATAACCCCAAATGAATGCCTACTTTCTTGATTGTCTCACTCACTCACCCAGCTGTTCCCTGACAAACCTTCCCCTGTCTCACCTTCCTGTCACTTCCTGGCCCCCTGGCCCATTACCCCCACTTCCTGTCCTCTGCTCTAAAAATAACTCCATCTGTTATCTCACTTTGACTGTTCTCTCCTTATCTCCACCTGTGGCCTCTTTCCTGTTGCATCTAATCTCACGCCATCCTGTCATAAAAGAACAGCCATTGTAACAGCTGCCCATCTCAACCCCCCTTGGGCCGTTTACTGCTTAGTAAAGATAGCCTGGGTCACTCCTGTGAGTTTCCGTGACCTCCCTGTAACTCAACAGAAGGATTAATCATTTCATACACAAATCATCTATCAACCATTTATAATAACTGCTAAAACACAATCTTACATCATAGCAGCTTCTAAACAACCCCCTGTCACTAAATTATCCCACTGTGACCCAAGGATTTGCAAATGGCATTTAAAGACATAACATTCTAACCGTATTTCAACATAGCAATGAAACTTATTAAGGATTAATAAAAACAATCATTTCGATCACTGTAAACACAACCATATCAAAATGTGTCATTGCAGCAAGCCTCCATCAATAAATTATAATCTCCTACAAGTCGGAGGCTTGTGTCAACATTTTAACAGTGTTATTAAAGATTTACCAATCTAAAACAAGCATAAACACATGTCCTAACCATATTAACAGTGTATTAAAGATTTAACAATCTAAAACAAGCATAAACACAACCTCATTCATCTCTGAACAATTGCACTCTAAACAGATTTTAAAACTCACATCTTCACAAAACAATATTTATGCATATTACAAACACCAGCATCTTTCATTTAGAAAAACATTATTAGTGGTTAGGTCCAAATGCTCCTTTCTCCATACACGAGTGATAAATTGATTCTACTGCATTCTACTTTGTAGAACATTTTACCAATTTTCAATAAAAGTTATGATGTATTTAAAACGGGTGACTCCGTCTCTGGTCTGCATCCCCTTAACAACTGTATGTTTTTAACTAAACAATATTTTTAATCAATCACTACTCATTCCCCCCTGGTTAAAAATATACCCCTGTGCATCAAAGACAATAATACAATCTACCCAGTATAGCCGGTTTTATGAATCCCAGTTTAATTATGGGCATTGTATCCATTATTTCATTTCTCCTCAATAGGCTCACTGCATTGTTTGCAGCCTAAGTAAACCCTTATTGACTATCTCCCCTAATCTAACCACCATACATGTTACATCTCTTCCCCTGTTTACACAAAAATACAATGTACAATATACAAATACAACCATATCACACAAAGCTAAATACAAACTCACCCGTTTTCCCTGGCCCCTGAGCGAACTACTCCGAATGAAATAGACCCAATCCACGTTGTACCGCGCATGCGCAGTGGCAACCGATGCAACCGTTATAACGTTGCTACGACAACCAAAATCTGCCACGACATTCATAACATGCCCCGACATTCATAACCTGCCACGACATTCATCACGTTCTCTACCCCTTCCCCAACATCATTCTCAAAACTCGAAACGTAACATACGTCGCCCGCAAACGCCACACAACAACGGCACGCAAGCTAACTAGCTTAGCCAGCTCTAATGCGACGTTCAAGGCCCTCACGGGAGCCGTGCCTTCCAAGATCCGTTCATCCACGCAATTCGCCCAGTACCAATCAAAGCATAAACAATTCACACAAGCTTAAAATAACCACCCACTCTACCAGAAAATAATTTTTAAAACGTTTACACCAACCAACGCCGCACATATAGTCCAACACGAATCCTTTCTCCTACCTACTCCGCCTCACTCCATAGCACCGCGAACGTTACACACTCTCCACAACACCATGACGTCATCAAGCAGCGACTCCTTAATATCATACACTATCGCTACCGCACCAATAATAACCCTCAAAACGGCCACAATCTTTCCAGTCTACGTCCAGATTCGCCTCTTACCTGCAATCGCCGCCAGTGTTTAAACAATTCTCTCATAACGCCATCGTAACGTCCCCAGTTTCACCGCGGACTCTTCCACAGAGCTAAGCTAGCTAGCCCCAACCACCAGTAGGACTCGCCTCCGACCTATGTCCATTGGTCATTAAAATATCATAACAAAACAACAATAAGCTCCTACGTTTCGCCATTCACCCCTAACCACAGCCATAGTCCCCCATACAATTCCTAACCATAGCCATAGTCCTCCATACAACCATTAAGTACTTATCAGTCATTTCGACCAAATTGTTTTTGTATCACAGCGAACGTAATCGAATCAACAGGCCGGTTTCGCTCAAGATTAAAAAGGACACATCTCTTCCGCTCGATACTATGCCTAAGGACGGCAAATATATCTTCATTTAAATTAGGCTGATTGGTCCCTGACTTCAGTCAGTCCATTATCGAGCCTCTTCTTGAACACGCCGGCACCCTTATCTTCTATTAATCACTACCTTTTAATCCTGCAATCGCACAGACCCCCTGCGCTGATCATGCCAGGGTCCACCAATCTTTCACCATACCCGACTTGCATGTTCTGAAATAGTAACAGAGCCCTTCTTTACATTGAGCCCGACGCATTTATGCCCATACTGACCCACTCACGGTCCCCGTCCCGCCTATTCTGTGGCTCTAAGCAGGGTCATAATGCACATTGGACACAGCTCTCTTTCCATTCCAGAACAATCAAATCTCCCCAACTTACCCGCGCCCCCTTCCTGAGAACAATTTCAGGCAATTATATACTCAGAACGCGCTCCTGTCGTACACACCAGATAACCGTGCTTCCTAGCCAGAAAAGCCTATTATCTGCCGTCATGCGACGCCACCACCATTACATCATGATCAGATAGTCTGTGCGCCACCAATACGCAATCACATTACATGCCGTCTCTTCTTGGTGCAACCCCCCCCGTATAGTTCATAAAGTATATTCCATACGAGTCCTAACTCAACCCCCGCGGCCCGCATAGGCCGAGACCGGCCTCCTGTGTCTGAACAAACATACAAACATAAAAAGCCCACGTTTGCATGTTCACTGCACAACAAGCGCGATCTTCATACCTCCGGACATCCTAACCTAAGTCACCGCTCCCCCAACCCTGCATGCAAAAGCCCTATTCACCGTGGGTCCCAACCAGTGGCGTACACAACCAACCTTCATCCTGTCCCTCTCTCTCCTCCATTCAGACAACAAGCCCATCGTCTATAACTCCAAACGCAGCAACACCCCAGCTCTTTGCCCCGTGTCCCCAACACACAGCAAGGTCCAGATTTGATATGACAAGACCCTACCGCACCTTTTCAGGGGGAGACACAAAGGGTGGGAAGAACGGCACCATTTCTGTGGTAAATTCCCACAGACTTTCTACAATAATTTGAGGTTATTGTAGTACAATACAATGAGATTGATTATCTGGAAGGAGGAGGAAGGGATCATACTTGATAGAATTGTTGATCTCCTCATCTGACTTAGCAGATGAGGAATAAACGTGTACGCCAGACAAACCATGAACTGTAGTTCAACTCAGCATTTATTTGCTCAGAGCCAGGGAACCAAGGTGAATAGGACAAAAGATTATCAGAGAACATTAACAGGGCTGTCTGTGTACAGAAATATCACAATCAGGTTTGCATCTCAAACCTCAATAATGTACATAAACCAGTCACTCGTTAACATAATTTGAACATACATAGTTTCCTGTAGGCCCCCTTTTTATATGAGTAAGCCTGGTTTCTAAGATAAGTATTACATTCTATTTTAACCAACCAAGGGTCCATGAGTTACTCACATAAAAAGCAGCACAGTCTCTCTCTGGTGGAAGGAGCGGTGGAGCCCAACAGACCCCCTGGGTTTGTGTCTGGTCTGAGAGCTCCCGAGTTACCATTTAGGGCCCTCCTATATACTATAATTTCTAGCCAATAATAGAATTCAGTTCACTATTACAGTTGATCCAATCAGGCGTCTCCTGTGGGCGATCTCTTGTGGGGGCTGGCAGCCCCCCCCCCCTGGGTTGTGGCGACGTGATGGGACAGAGATAGAGGGGGCCCGTCGGTGGCCCACGTCCGTGTGGTCCCCCGCTGAGCACAGAGGGGTTCTGCTGGTGGCCCCCGTCCGTGTGGTCGCGGTGTTGGGTCTTGTCTCACGAGGGGGGGTGTGACATGATGTCCTCTGGTGGGGGGGTGTGAATACGCTTTGACCCTTTGGGCCTTATTACCATACAGTACTAATCTGATCACATTAGGTGTGACCTTTATCTATTTAGCCCTGCAACCACTTCTGCTAACCAGTATACAAGGTTATTTATGAAATTCAACTCAATATTACCACACCTGCAAACAAAAACTAGATGACCTGTTGACATACAAAGCGGAAGGAGCCCTTAGATTTGCTGGTAGGAATTACTATGAGATGGGAAATAGGGCAAGCAAGCTACTGTCATTCCAGCTCCACAAAATACAGTCAAGTCGGATAGTTCCAAAGATTAAACACCCCAGCACACACATGGAAGTAATGCAAATGCAAGAAATTGCTAATGCATTTGCAGATTACTATACCGACCTCTACAAAGCACAGCAATTGGAAAACAAGAAAGAAAAAATCAACAACTTCTTAGATAACCTTAAACTTTCTAAACTATCCCCAGATGAGGCGGATGAGCTAACCTCCCCTATTACGGAGAAGGAGATAGGGGAAACTATTCAGATGCTTAAGAACAATAAATCACCAGGTACAGATGGGTTTTCAAATGAATTTTATAAACATTTCACTGAACAATTAACACCAGTATTAAGTGTAGTTTATAACTATGCCCTATCTGAGAGAGATCCACCAGGAAGCTGGTCAGAAGCTATTGTCTCGGTAATACATAAAGAAGGTAAAGACCCCACAAGATGTAGTTCCTATAGGCCCATAAGTCTCCTTTGCAATGATTTCAAGATATTGACATCTATACTTAAAAAAAGAATACAGAAACATATAACAAAACTGATACACCCAGACCAGACTGGCTTTATCACTGGTCGACAGGGTGCTAACAACATCAGAAGAACTTTAAATCTGCAAACAGTGGCTGGATTTCGAAAAGAACCATCAATGCTTCTCGGCTTAGATGCCGAGAAGGCATTTGATAGAGTTGATTGGCTGTACCTTGAACTAACATTGAAAGGTATGGGATTCAATAACACATTTATAGAATGGATAAAATGTTTATATAAAAATCCTAAGTCTAGAGTAAGGGTGAATGGTCACTGCTCTCACTTCTTTGACATACAGAGAGGGACACGCCAAGGAGACGTTTTGTCTCCATTACTATTCGCGATTGGCATAGAGCCACTAGCGGAGATGATTAGATCAAACCCTCAGATACAGGGAATAGATTACCAAAAAGGCATTACACACAAGATCTCGCTATTTGCTGATGACATTTTACTTTATATCAAAAACCCTTTAGAATCAATTCCAAACATAATGATGGATTTAAGAAATTACGGCGAACTGTCGGGTTATAAGATAAATGAGAAGCCATGATGATAGTGGGAACATGGCCAATACATCTGAATAGTATAGCACCCTTCCATTGGGCTAGAGACGGATTCAGGTATTTAGGAATCATTTTGACTCCCAGCAGCAATCAGTTATATCAAGCAAACTACGAAAAGTTGATTGTACAAATCAAATCAGACATGGCCAGATGGGACATTTTACCTCTCTCCCTAGTGGGAAGAATAGAATCAATTCGAATGAATGTGCTACCTAGACTTATTTTTCTCTTCCAGTCTCTACCTATACCAATACCTGCCACTACCTTTAAAAGGTTAGATAAACTCCTATCCAAATTTATCTGGCAGAGGAAAAAACCTAGAGTAAGGCTTAAAACACTTTGTTTGCCAAAGAACAAGGGTGGTCTTGGTCTACCAAACCTAAGAAACTACTACTGGGCAGCTCAATTACGCATACTTGTGCATTGGATACAAAAGGACCTAGACTCAGGATGGGTACAGATTGAGCAAAACTCAATTCCAAAGACCCCTCTCAGATCCATAATATTCCTGGGGAAAACATACTGGAAAAAAATTAAGATTGGTAACAAATGGATTACAAATACATTAAAGGTATGGGAAAGTGTAAGGAAAAAGGGGGGAGGTCCACGATCAATATCTAGGGCCATGCCAATAGCAGACAATACAGAATTCCGGCCAGCTATGGAGGATGGGGGTTTTAAAAAATTGGCGGATTTGGGCCTGGTTACTATCAATCAATTAATGGAAGGAGACTGTTTTAAATCGTTTGCACAGCTACAGCAATGTTTTGATCTACCTTCGAAAGACATGTTTAGATACTTTCAAATAAGACACTATGTAATGACTCACAGTGAGTGGGAAGCAATTAAGAGACCACCAACAAATGTGGAGCGGTACTTTATTAACACAATAGAAAAAAACTTGATGGAAAGAAAGCAGATATCCAATATTTACAACATGTTACAACTAGACGATCCAGGAGACACCACCTATATTAAAGAAAAATGGGAGTTGGAAGCTAATGTGATCATAGAAAATGAAGAATGGGAGGACAGCCATTCAAGCAATCATAAAATCACAAATAGCCCAATGTGGAAGGAGTTTGACTGGAAGGTCAAGGTCAGGTACTTTAGGACTCCTCAAGTTCTCTCCGGATTTGCTGGTGGGTCCTCACCACTATGTTGGAGAGGATGTGGAATGATCGGAGATCATACACATATTTTCTGGGACTGTCCAAGGGTGCAGACATTTTGGATGAATATCAAAAATGAGATTAAAACCATTCTAGATCTTGACTTACCTCTGAATCCATCGTACTATATCTTGGGATGTATACCGAAAGGCACATACTATGGAGATACGTTATACATCTTGAGAGTGATACTGTTAATAGCAAGGAAAATGATAACTATGGCATGGCTACAAAATCAACCACCGACAATCAAACAATGGACCAAGAGACTGAGACAGATGTATACAATGGAAGAAATGACTGCACAATTGCAACTGAAAAAAGATATGTTTATGCAGAGATGGTCACTTGTAACCTTGTACCTGGAGATACACTAGCATGAGCCTGACGCCCTCTCTCTCTTTTTTTTTTCTTTTTTTGTTGTTCTTTTTTTTCTGTTAAAGTTTTTTTTTTTTTTTTTTGCTAAATTTATTTTTCTATTTATTTTTTCGTTTCTTATCCTACAAAAAATCATAAAAAAAATATTGTAAAAATCCCTCCCCACTGGGTTGTTTAAGAGGCGTACTCGGATTATACAGCTTATTTTGATTACGCTGAATACCTTGAAAACAAATTGAATAAGAGGGAAGAGCCTGAGTAACAAATGTCCTTGACTATGTGAATCAAGTATATTATACTGTATGATTAATGCAATGTGATGTTCATTATGACACAAAATAAAAGAAAGTTCAAAAAAAAAAGCTCTCTTATGCAGTTCCCCTGTTCTCTCTGCTCCAGATTTCTCCCTGCCGTTCCAGCTGGAGGTGGATGCCAGCGGGGTGGGAGCTGGAGGAGTGTTATTATAGGAGGATCACGATGGTGTCAGTCACCCGGTTTGTTATTTTTCCCGGAAATTTAACAAACATCAACTAAACTATTCCACTATTGAAAAGGAGACTTTGGCTATGTTGTATGCGTTGCAACATTTTGAGGTGTATGTCGGTTCGAGCGTATTACCAGTGGTAGTATACACCGACCACAACCCATTGGTATTTCTGTCGCGGATGTACAACCACAATCAGCGCCTCATGCGTTGGGCGCTCATAGTGCACAATTATAACCTCAACATAAAGCATAAGAAGGGGTCTGAGAATGTGTTGGCGGATGCTCTATCTCGGAGTTAAATCTCTCGTGCGGTCGACTTGATTGTTGACTGGCTCATTGTTGTACCGACTGCTTATTTAGTTTTTTTCATAGCCCTTTACTTTGAAGTACAAGTTATCTCGGAGATGGGGATCTCGTTGTTGATATGTGTTATGTGTCAAACATGTTTTTGTCTTATGTATGGGGGTGTTACATCTCAATGTATATATTCCCCAGTGTGTGTCTCTATGTGTGTGTGTTCTCCATTGTTCTTTCCTCCCTCCAGCCATTGTTCCCTCCACCATTGGTCCCTGCCAGGCCTGCCCTTCCATTACCCAGCACAGCACCGATTGGTGGATGGTTTTCCAGACTCCAACACTCAATCAACACCACCCAATCATGGATCACCACACACCTGTTAAAACATGGCTTCTCACTTCAGTCACTCTTTCTCTCTGGCATGAGGCTAGGCCTTTGTAACCTTGACTTTGACAATATTGCATTTTGTTTATTGGCCTTTGTGCTTAGTGGAAATGCCATTTCCTTTGGACATTGTTTTCTCCTGTTTTGGTTAGGTAAGGGTAGTTTAGGTAATGTAATTTCTTTTACCATAGATTAGATTGGTTTATTTGGAGTATAGTGGTGTTTGTTTGTTGTTTTGGCCTGGGCTCACCCTTGAGTTACATGTGCTTCCTTTGCATCACAATAGATATCATTGTTGTTTACAAACGTGGTCCATCTTTTCTGTCAACCAACTGTTATGTTACAGCCCTTTACCCTTAGACACACAGGGGTCGTAACAATGAGTAAAAGTTGCGGGACGCCCAGATGTTCCCACGATAGAAAGCTCGCGTGGAGCCCATAATAGGCTCACTTAATACAGCGTTTTTAAAATCACGCAACATTTTCAGGGTCGCGAGCCGACCTTTTCCCCTCGTTTTCGATGATGGAAGTGATTTAGGAAAAGCTTCGGCACACCGAGAGGTACCCGTGGATTTAATCTCGCGAGTATCGGGGCAATATTCGGCCCGTGGGAGCAGTCACGGGTTAATAAAATGTTCAAATGTGCAGAGGGGAGGCCAGACTACTTAGTCTGCTGACAGGCCCGTTTTAAGGTGTGGGCAGGGCTTTAGTCAGCTCGAATCTGATTGGCTAGTATTGGTTTTGGAGTCCACATACATGGGGAGGCTGGAGAAAGACACCTCCCCCTGCCTCCTCTCCAGTCTCCTCTGCTGCAGTGAGTCTGACAGTGTGTTAGAGAGAGTGAGAAGGAGAAGAGGGAGACATTTAAAAAAAAAAAAAATTATAACACAGATGAAAAATAATGATTTTTTATTATTATTGTAAACTATATATATACATATATAAAAAAAATCATATTTCATATTTGATATTAATTCATATTTTTATAGGGAGGCCTGGCTTCTGTTGGCTTCCATGAGGATTCGCCACTGTTAGTTAGCCAACAACAATCTAAACTATAGCTTTCCCTTCACACTTTTTAAGGGTAACAATTGTTTCATTATAAACCAATTGTGTAAAAGCATAGACGAAAAATACTGAGGAGCTGAATATTTACAACTCCACATGAAAAACATAAAAAGTCCTCTCACCTAAAGTTCAGCTGTCTTACTCCAAAGAAGACTAGGTGAGCTCTGATCCCAATTCTGGACATTTCCATACCAAAATATGGGAGAAAGCGAAATATAATTAATGTGACAACCTACCCATGTGACAACCATCTCTGTTCTCCCCTACCCATTCTGCAATATTTTAATAAAATGTTCAATCAAACAACAGAGAAGAGCACAACACAACAGAGCAGAGCACAACACAACAGAGCAGAGCATAAGATAACAGAGTAGAGCAAAACAGAGTAGAACAGAACAGAGCAGAACAGAGTAAAACAGAACAGAGCAAAACAGAGTAGAGCAAAGCAGAACCTAACAGAGTAGAGCAGAGTTTCAACCTGCTTAGTTATCAGATGGAGGTTTACCAGTTTATCAGAAACTGACACAGAGTATTTGTCAACTTGGCACTTGTTGTCCTGTGTTGCAAACTCCATCCATCTGAAGGTCAAGACAAACACTAAGATTTATTTTTACAATACTGTTGAAGCCATGCAGAACAGAAGACAACAGAACACAACAAAGCAGAGATGAGAAGTGTATAACATACCAGAGCAGAACAGAACAGAGCAGAGTATAACATACCAGAGCAGAGTAGAACAGAGTCGAACAGAACAGAGCAGAAAAGAGCCGAGCCGAGGAGAGCAGAGCAAAGCAGAACAGAGTAGAACAGAACAGAGCAGAACAGAACAGAGTTTCAACCTGCTTAGTTATCAGATGGAGGTTTACCAGTTTATCAGAAATTGTGAATTACAGAACAGAACAGAAGGAGAGGGTGGTGGTGGCGGCGGCGGGTGGCATTATGGGTATGATGGTGGCATGCCTGCTTGCCTGCCTGCCTGCCTGCCTCCTCTCCTTTCCACACGAGGCGTTCGTCCGTATGTGAGAAATGTGATTACAAACGAGAGCGTGAGTGAGAGAGCGGAGCGCCACAGCTGGCATGGCATCTGGCTTGGCATATCGCTGCCTCGGCCTCGGCCCGCTGCCTACGCTCTCTAATGTGGCTGTCGACAAGCCCATTAAAGAGCCATTACTAAACGCTCAGTCTCCACTCTGCCTCCACGCCTTACACGGCACAGGCCCAAGGGAACATGCCAGGGACACACAGGAGAGAGAGGGAGGGAGAGAGGGGGGGAGAGAGAGAGAGAGAGAGAGAGAGAGGGGAAGGGAGAGAGAAAGTGATAGGGAGAGAGATAGAGAGATAGATTGATTGATTGATTGATCGATTGATTGAAAACTTTATTAACAGATTGCAGAATGGGTACAATACAGTACGGCTCAATAGAAACAATTGTGAAGGGGATGCAGACCAGAAAAATAATTTCGTCTTGTTTAAATCAGGGTCCCCCATTTTCAATTAATCAGAGAGAGAGGGAGAGAGAGAGAGAGAGAGAGAGAGAGAGGAGAGAGAGAGAGAGAGAGAGAGAGAGAGAGAGAGAGAGAGAGAGAGAGAGAGAGAGAGAGAGAGAGAGAAGTGATATGGAGAGAGAAAGAGGCGGAAAGAGAGAGATACAGTGGGGGGATCAGTGGAGAGGAGAGCGGGAAAGAGAGAGATAGAGAGATAAATAGAGAGAGATAGAGAAAGAGAGATGGAGAGGGAGAGAGAGGGAAGGAGAGAGAAATAGAGAGAGAGGGATAGAGAGAAAGAGGAGAGAGGGAAGGAGAGGGAGAGGAGGGTTTGGGGGCAGTTTTGAGGCATTTGGCATCTCTGACACATTCAAATAGACTATTCTGTGACAGATATGATTCTAGCCCCTGTCTGACTGTCAAATAGTTTGTGTGTGTGTGTGTGTTTCTGACATACTGTGCCCCATCTATGCCAGGTCTGACAGCTGTTAGCATCAGCACAATATAGATCAATATCGGTGTGTGCGTGTGTGTGCGTGTGTGTGTTACTGACAGCATGGCAGAGACAGAGGGAGGCCACGTTAGTTTGTCTAGACCAACAATCACCTCAGGAATGAGAACATCATCCCTTGTATAGCAGTGCTAACAACTGGCTTAACTGACCATGAAGATGGATTGTTAGAAAAAGTAAATATGTGAGGAAAGTGTCAGCATGTGTCCACTAGCTGTGTTCATGTTATCACAGCTTTCTCAAGGCCTGCTTTCATAAATAATGGGTTGGGACTAGGGATGTCCGATATTATCGGCCGACCGATATTATCGGCCGATATCGGTAGTAAAATGTGATATCGGAAAATATCGGTATCGGTTTAAAAACAAAAAAAAACAATAACAATATTTGTTATATATATATCCAGTGAAATGATTAGTTACCTGAAATTATTCCGTTTTTTGGACGGGGAAACCCTGCATATATCGGTATCGGTTGATATCGGTTGATATCGGTATCGGAAATTAAGAGTTGGACAATATCGGAATATCGGTATCGGTAAAAAAGCCAATATCGAGCATCCCTAGTTGGGACCCAGAATTTGTTGCAATATGAGAAATTATGTGATTTAATGTTCTATGCCTTATCTTGACTTTGTCTATTTTGCTGCTGTCTATTTTATGCAAATGTTATGTCTGCACTTTATGCATTGCTCTTTATCTGCCAATGTTGTGCTAATTATTAAAACATTTTGGATACATTTTTTTTATTTTAAACTTCAACCAAACAAAAAATAATAAATATGTGTTGTATATAAACTAGGGCTGTCCCCCATTTGGATGGTCGACTAGGATTGGCCAAAATGTGCCGTTAGTCGACTATTGAAAAAAAAAAAAAAAAAAAAAAAAAAAGTATAATATTTAAAAAAATAAAATAAAAAAATAATTTACATTTTGTATCATTCCATTTGGGCTGTGGGGGGTGTCTAGTCTAGTGTGTTCATTAGATGGGTGAAATCCTCTTTCAGTGCCTCTGTGCCTGTTTTCGTAGGCAGTTAGCCTCTGGTATGCATGCCATTAGCGTTAGCCACGGTTCTAGGCCTCTTTTCTTTTGGAAAGAATGATACAAAAATAAAAATAAAATAAAAATATTAAATATATATATATTTTTTTATTATTATATTCAACTAAGAGGTTGGCCAGTCGACTACGGCTCCTTTCGACCAATTAGTCGACTAATCGATTAATAGGGGTCAGCCCTAATATAAACCTAGACTAAAAATACGAAATAAACATTTAAAAGTAAAAAAATATACGCCTTCAAATATATGACTGAGTTACCTTGTTTGTAGAGCTATAACTATATTCTATATTATAGCTATGGATACAATACTATGGCCCATTTGACATCACCTATCTATCGTTCAATATGTGAGAAATAATAAATGTTTCCATCCATACGTTCCCGTGTTATACCGTGGTGAATATAAGTATGGTTTTAGACCGGTCTAGAGTAATTCATGAAATCCTGAGTTAAAGCCCTATACGTCGATTCCAATAGACGTTGCCATTCCTTGCCTACCCATACCCTACTATCCCAAAATCAAATCTATATCATAGCTATTATGTTCCATCATGAATGCATGAAAGGGGGGGGGGGGGGGCGTTTCTGATTATTTGATTGTCAGTAACGGCATTCGCATTGAACACTAAAAACGGTTATCAGCCATTATCAGATCGGTATGAAAGCATTGCAGAATCAAGCTACAATTTACGTCAAAACGTCCTTACCTGTGATTGGGAGTATTCCAAAAATAATATTCCAATTGTTTGATTGCCATCTGGTATATCCAATGTCCATTTGGTCGACGGCATAATCCACCACAACATATGGATCGGGGTTATTTGACGCGATTCGATGGAACCGACAGAACGGCTGCCCTCGCCCGACAAGGAAGCATGAAACCGGAGATGTTTTGCCATCCCACAGAGAAAGATACAAGGGTATAAAGGGTGCTCGATACCGCCGTCTAGCGTGATGCGGCCGGTATTGCACTTTTACATTCTCATGATGATTCCCCATGTTAACCCTGAGTCCGTGTGCCTTTAATGAATAGAAATATCGAATAAAAGGAAAACGGACCAAATAACGTATATATACGTGGTTGGCGTTCAACGGTTGTCGGACAAACGCATATATAATCGTTGTTGGTGGCCAATGAGTTAATAATGTAATGTAAAAAGGGTAGGCAATATAAGTGTCGGCTTCAGCCTACACCTTTTCGGTCTTTAAAAAAAAATATTATATAAATGTCCTACTACTGTACATTGCTTTGTAAAATTCATTAATTCATTCATTGCACATGCTCCAGCTTCCTGCTTTACAAAGGACTATGCATCACACAATGCCAGTGAAAGGTTGCCACTCCTACCAAACACACCAGGAGTGGGGGGGATGAGCTTTTTACTGATTGAGAGACGGTCAAGGTATCAGGAAACACCATTGTTGAAGTTCTTCAAAATTTAATAGGGAATATTTGATCAATTTAAAAAAAATATGTAAATAGGGGTAGAGCTACGTGTCATTATAACATATAGCTCAAGCAAATTCGCACCTTCCACTGCCAATATTTCTGAGCAGATATCACACTGGCCAGACACATAGAGAGAATGAATCAGTTATGCCTCCATCTGGTAAATTAGTTTAATGTTGCTTTGCAGGGGAATTTGTAAGAAACCATGACATAAGGCATAATACAATATTGTAGACAAATAGGCCAATAGCCAGAGATTCACCGTAATTTGCTTGCAAAGTCTCCCCTATACCCAAAATCACTTTGTGGTAATGAAAAAGCCTTCTTTAGCTCCATGTGGTGTGTGGATGCAGTCTTCTATCTCTAGAAATACTCTCTCACAGAACCATCGACGTGTGTGTGTGTGTGTGCGTGCGTGCGTGCGTGCGTGCGTGCGTGTGTGTGTGTGTGTGTGTGTGAGAGACAGCATCTAGCTCAATAAATAACCACCACCTGGCCTTCTCTCTCATTACCAAATTACCATCCTGATCCTGACGTCATCTTCTGGGACTCTCTCTGTGTGTGTGTGTGTGTGTGTGTGTGTGTGTGTGTGTGTGTGTGTGTGTATGTGTGTGTGTGTGTGTGTGTGTGTGTGTGTGTGTGTGTGTGTGTGTGTGTGTGTGTGTGTGTGTGTGTGTGTGTGTGTGTGTGTGTGTGTGTGTGTGTGTGTGTGTGTGTGTGTGTGTGTGTGTGTGTGTATGTGTGTGTGTGCGTGCGTGTGTGTGTGTGTGTGTGCGTGCGTACGTGCGTGCGTGCATGCGTGTCTGTGTGTGTGTGTGTGTGTGTGTGTGTGTGTGTGTGTGTATGTGTTGGAAGTCAGTGTATTACTGCCAACAGTGCACATTCCTGCAGTCTCATCACTACTGGCTCTGGTCAACATCCAAAAAGTGTTGCATAACACCAAAAACCATGACAAAATCATGGGTCGGGACCCCCAAATGTGGGTATTGGCAAGACTATGTCAAAGCCTTGCCAAGTACCTGCAATCTAGGAGGCTAGCAGGTTAGAAAAAACAGACAAGTGTACCTCAACATGGCCTGGTGGTATAGGAATGTTACAGGTTCGATCCCTGTAACAATCAATGTGCCCATCCTTGTCACCCTCGAGCAAGGCAGTGAAACCTTACCTGATTCAGGAGCAATACCACAAAAAGCCAATCAAAGACTCTTCTTCCTCCGCCAGCTCAAAAAATACAGAGTCAGAACACATCTCCTGCTCCGTTTCTACCAGGCCATCATTCAAAGAATCCTCACCTTCTCCATAACAGTTTGGTACAGCAGTCTGGACACTCACTCCAAAAACAAACTCCAAAG
Source organism: Notolepis coatsorum (assembly GCF_963971535.1). NCBI lineage: Eukaryota > Metazoa > Chordata > Actinopteri > Aulopiformes > Paralepididae > Notolepis > Notolepis coatsorum. The sequence goes on from NC_140166.1 coordinate 102,671,069, forward strand.
AATAATCAATAAATCCTCCAAAATAATCCGCACCCCCCTCCCATCTCTCGAATCACTCCACCGCCAAAGCACAATAAGATGAGCTAGAAAAATTATCTCTGACCCCACTCACCCAGCACACCACATCTTCCAGTTGCTGCCCTCCGGGAGGCGCTACAGATCCCTGACCACCAAAACATCCCGCTTTAAAAACAGCTTCTTCCCCACTGCCATATGGACACTGAACTCCCTGTAGCAACCCCCCCCCCCCCCCGCAACCCCCCCTACCTCTGTTGCTATGGACATGGACATAAACGTTGATATTGTGGTCTTGTAATTATGTATTTATGTATTTAACTGCATGTAGTATGTACGTATTGTATTGTAAGTGATGTTATATGTTCTATGTTCTATGTTGGAACAATGCTGTAACAATGCTGCACTGAAATCAAATTCCACCAGCCTGGCTGGGTGGTCATTAAAGATAATTGAGATTTAGATATATTATAATTTGGCATTTGTGTGCACAAAGTAGTGTTGTCTAAATATTGTCAGTGATGTAAATAGGTTTTGGATGTAGCTGTTTATTCCATCTCTATTATTGAATATGCGCCCAAACAGCAGACTTAATCAATATCGAAAACATCATGCGATGCTGGTTAAATTGTGAAATTAATCTGTGGTTCACATGTGTTCCGAACCAGGGGGAACGACCTGTACGCATCACAGATCAACAATCTGAGTTTATTTACATGAGTTTATTTACCAATACCAAATTAGTAGCCTCATAATATGTGAGGTGAAAGTGGCATTGGATGAAAAAGGAAATGGGAAACAATAGTGTGCGTCCCCTGGACGCATCAATAGTGAGTTATCCCTTTCACTGCCACACGACAGAAGGTTAACCCTTTACAACCGACGGTCGGCTGTCGTGTGGCATTGAAAGGGTTAACCTTCTGTGTATTGTCGCGGTGAAAGGCTTAACCGTTTTGGTAGCGTGGCAGTGAAAGGGTTAATGATTCCTTTCGGATTCGAATGCGTTAGAGATGCAGGATGTGTACCTATTTACATCACTGTAGTGTATTGTAGATGAGAAGGTGTGCAATACAAATAAAATACTGTCCTATGTATGCGACTTCATCACTTATTTCATCTTGAGCGGTATTGAACAATATTGTCATTAAAATACTTTCAATCCTTTAAAAGCCATTTGTAAACAATTATGGTGTGTATGGGGTTTCATACTTTATTGAATGCTTGCGTATAACAAAGATACATGAAATTACACCATTTGATTAGATGTTGTAGATTAGAGTTGTTGACGCGATATTGAATCTTATCTTTCACGTCCATGGACTCCACACAGACATAATGATACCTAGGAGGAAACCTTCCTTCCTGGCTCCTCTTGTCTGCTGGAGGCTCAGACGATGTTGCCAGCCTTGGAGTAGAGACGACCAAACTTATCAAAGACCTGACAGGAGGTGAAGGCAGTCTTGAATGGCTGCAAGAAAGGAGATATGGAGATAGAGAGAGGGATATATAGAAGAGGAAGAACATTAATTGATTTAATATTTTGTTATTTTATTTATTATAATTATTGATGTGTTATTTAGGGTACTATTACATCATTTACTTACATGAGTTGTTATTTATGTTTTATTATTTGATTTATTATCATTATTAATGTGTTAGTTAGGGTACTATTACATCATTGACTTACATGAGTTGTTATATTTATGTTTTATAATTGTATTTAATATAATTATTGGTGTGTTAGTGAGGGTATCATTGACTTTCAAATTATGCCGTTTTGGATCTGTCATTTTCAACCTTTCAGACTTCAGACCTTAAAGGGGAACAAAATCTAAATGAACAATCCCAATATGTTATTTCCATGGCCCAGGAAGGTTCAATCAATATTAGTGAACATGAGCTCCTCTCTCCCAAAGCCAGAAACCAGAGAAGTAAGAATCACACTTGTGACGTCCTCAGGTAATAAGTCTGGAGCTACTCCATTGACAATTAATTGATTCATTGATTTTTTTAACCCACAGAATCTTTGTTTGAGTTTTTATACTCAAATTAGCTTTATTCTCTAGTAGTGATCTCAATACTGAAACAGAAAATGTACCTGTATAATCAGAAAATTTCTGTGGATGCTCTCAGTATGCCTTTACCATATTTCCCAATTCATCGTCTATGGAGCAGCTTCAGACTTTATTTAAGCATTACATCACGCGCAGGAGTGGTTTGTGAACAATAAACCATGCCTAGGGGTGGTCGTTAGACCCCCCTAGGCATGGTTTATTGTTCACAAATCACGACTGCAAGTGGTGTAATGCTTTTATACAACTGCCATATTCATCCAACCTTATTGCTATACAATAAACACACATTAATCGAAGATTTATTGAAAAAACCATCCGCCAGAAAAAGTAGTTCCCACAACTACAAAAAAGACAAGTTGCCTCCATGTGGAAGCAGCTTGAAGTGCATCCAACCAACTAACACATCCAACTGTGTATTATTGGAATGATTGAGAGAAGTTGCCTCATGTGGAAGCAGCTTGAAGTGCATCCAACCAACTAACACATCCAACTGTGTATTATTGGAATGATTGATTGAACATTTTATTACCAGATGCAGAATGGGTACAATACAGTACGGCTCAATACACACAATTGTTAAGGGGATGCAGACCTACTTTCTATAGAACTTCATTCTTAGATGCTTCTATAGAAAGTAGGTAAAACAAATTAAAAAGTTTTCTTTGCCCTATAGGAAAAAAAAGTTTTCTTCGCCCTATTTTTTTATTTTTTTTTTAAACCTACTGTAGAGGGCCTAAACATAACCAGTTGGAAACCAAGCGTACAGTAATAAAATTAGCAATCAATCAATCAATCAACTCAATAGGCCATGCTCACTTAGAACAGCGCAGCACCCAGCTCTCTCTCAGTCTGACTATCCCCCGCGTTGCAGGCAGAGTGTGTGTGTGTGTGTGGGGGGGGGGGGGGGGGTGTAGCGGTAGGTGGAGACTAGAGCGAGCGCTGACAGTCGAAAGGAATTTTTTTTTTTTTTTAAATTGAAAATTAATCAATCAATCAATCCGCGATTTTTCTTTTGTTACAGAATGATTCAAGACCCATCAATTACATCATCCAACATTGTTTAAAGCACTAAGACATTCGCTGTGACAGAATCGCTTGATATTTAGTCGTTTAGTCGTTATCAACATATCCATTTGTTAAATTATTGTCCGGCATCTTGTGAGCCGGCGGAGTGATGTGATTCGGTTGTGGGCGGGTCCTGGGCCAGCAGCGTGGAATTGTGAAGAATAAACATGTGTAAAATGACTGTTTCAGCCAATCAGAATCGAGAAATTTGCATGCCGTTGTATAAACCTGATGACATCACAGATTTGAGTTTTAGCACTCTAGTTTTTGGATTTGGGTTGTTCATGTTCACTAATTAGACCACATGTATGAATTGACCTACAATAAATACTACATACAGTATTCTGTAAATGAAGTAAACGGCGATACTGTACACACTGTACTGATGAGTCAACTAAAATGGAATAAACCATTATGCATAAGTAACAGTTCAATAGAATAACAACAATAGAACAATATGATTTTACTACAAGAATCCAATCCAACATTTAAACACACTAAACATTACAAATAAACAATTACCCCACTCCCCCCAAAAAAATTATAACATGATTCAGTTATTTGTGTAGAACCAGAGTGCCTTTCACATTCTGCCCTAGAGAGGGAGAGCGTCTCAGAAATCTGAGTTGCATGTGTGATGTCACTAATATGTTGAACCTATAGTGGTCAAATATGTGGCAACTTGACACATTTAGCTTCAGCAAACACAGAAAGCTAAGTATTATTGCCATGTCTTAAAATGAATATGCCAATGTGCATATTCATAGATCCATGCATTAAAAGTATATAGATGCTGATAAACCACTTTCAGTAGTTTATTGAACAATTTGGTTGAACAAACTAATTGTTATTCAATATAGAAGAAATGTTGGGATCTTTAAGCATTTTGCTGATGTTTTACTTGAATCCTATTATTCTATTGTGAGAAGGACATGATAATTGGACATAAAACTTACCAATGTGTTCTGAGTCTCAAGAGTTCAGCCACCTCGGAGAGCAGTCCTCTAGTGAACTGCTGATGCTATTTCCTCCACTATGTTCAACTGTAGTAGAGCCCAACATGAGGAGAGTTGGAGAAATAGTTGAGGCAATAGTGTCTGAAGTTCACTAGAGGTCTTCTGGTTGACGTCATCCAGTGGAGTTTGTTGGGGGGCGATGGGGCAGACACTTTATGTGATTATCACGTGTCCTCCTCACAACAGAACGATAAGACCGTCTTTGCATCTTTGACAGTGAATAACACCATGCTAAAAATGACCAGACATGAAAAACTGCCACTGATCTCGTTCAGTACCTTCTTGAGATCATGTGTACAAATTAATAAAGGGAAGATGATTAAACAGAAGGTTTTGTAGATACAGTACTGAATTCTCCCATCCGGACGAATGCAATTTGAAATATTGTTATAGAATATAGAATAGCAGGCGTATAAATTACCTTATTATAGCCAATTCGCACATTTATGGATTGTGCCAAATCTTATATTTCAAATGCCCGAGTTCAATTTGGATTTAGTATCACCAGGCGTGCATAAGAACAGATAATAAAATCTACTGTATGTACAGTAGCTTTTTTATTTTTGCCAAGGTGCCACCATTTTGAAACTATCTCCATACTAAAATATCTCCCCATAATATCTTCCCGAAGCACCATAGAGGCCTTTGGGAAGTGTCAAAATGGTCGACTTTCGCGACCAAAACAATAGAAAAACGAAAGCGAAAATCTATCTAATAACACTTTAACCTATTGGTAAACTAACATATTGATGCTAATATAACTATTTTTTTATCCACTTTTTCTCCTTCTTTTTCTGTTTTTCTCCCATCCCAATTTAGTCGTGCCAATTCCCCCCTCCCCTGTCTTGATCGTCGCTGGTCGGTCGTAGGGAGGGTTGAAGAATCTATCGCATGTCCCCTTCAATACATGCAGAGTCAGCCAGCCACTTCTTTTCACCTGCCAGCGCAGACTATCATTGGCGAGGTGTAACATGTGGGAGGCTCACACTACCCTCGACATCTCCTGCCCTTGCTGTGCAGGCGCCCTGACCGACCTGTAGGAGTCGCTGTTTACAATGGCCAGATTACCACCCATCGACTCCCCTCCCGCTGACTCTGCCAATTGAGTCAGTATGACGGCCGGCCCAAGCCGGAGGCAACGCTGACAGCCGGATTTGTTATGTACCATGAGCTTGATCACTCCTGTGTCACTGGGCATGCAGGTGAGGGCTGCTAATTAGCTAATTACTGCTGATTGGATACCTGCTGGCAGGTTAAAACCAGTCTCTGAGACACACATGCACTCTGTCTGTGGTTAGAGGATGGTGTGTTAACAGAGAGTTGTCACGTTCTCTCATTCTTGTTCTTTAGTTTGTACCAGTAATTCATTGTTAGAGTAGTATTTTGAGTTAAACACGGGTTTTGGTGTCGGTTTGCACATAGGTTGCATCCCTTTGAGCCAGGGTCGTAACAGTTGGGCGCTCGTCCGGGAGTGAATTTGGAAACAAATACCCCTAGAATTTGTTTGGTGTTTTTTTTGTTTTGCATGGGGTGTCGTGGTGCTATAGTGTGGGTGGTGTTCGTTACATGTTGTGTAACGTGGGGGCTTGAGCCGATCATCAAACAGGTGAGTATGCCCTTATTTGTTTGTAATTTTATGTGACTACTTATTGCTGTTAAAATATATAGTTTAGTGGGCACCACATGTAAGTAGGGACCTTATTTTCTGGTTATTTGTTAGCTTTCTGTGCACCACATACTCCTGGGGCAGTCAGAGAAATTATTAGCACCATCTACTTGTCTTGTACCATACCATATACTTGACGTGTGGATGGTCAATATGATCTTTGGCTGGTAGCAGGTGTGGTTGAAGAGGGTTAGGTCTACAGGGCATTAGCTTAAGGTAGGATAGGGGGCCAGAAAACACATGTAGTGTGGTAGGGCCTGGTTTAGTGTTTTTTAGGGTAGACATGTGGTGGGCCGTTTTGACTGCAGTTTAGATGTAGAAGCTCTAAGAAGTCATATCAGGTTATAAGGGGCACCTGTTTGAATTTGTTTGTTGTATATATATGTTTTGAGTGTTTGGATAGCCTACCTGTTAGCACCTGACCTCCTGACCTCCTGACCACCTGACAGCTAGTTATTCAGGGTGGTTGTTTTTTTTATTTTTTTTTGCTAATTAGAAAGGTGCGCTCAGTAGAGCACACATTTCCACCGTGTCTCCTTGTAGTTATTGGTATTGGCATTAGCATGCTAACTTGCTTCAGCGGTCTTCGGTGGTTCTTTAGTGTTTCTTCAGTGGTTCTTTAGTGGCTCTTTAGTGGTTCTTCGTGGCTCTTCAGTGGTTCTCAGGTAAATTGTGTGTATGCTAGGGTGCTTTTGGTGACTCTAAAGTGAGCAAGTTGTGGCGCTGGTGCAGTAAAGATGGATTCCGTTAATGATTTTGTTGATCGCCCTTTGCATGACATGTTGGAGAGGTTTTCCAAAGAACAGCTTCTGGAGCTTGCTGTGCACTACAAGGTAGAGCTTACTGCCAGTGAGAAACGTTTGAAACCAACTGCCTTGAGTGCTTTGAGGGTTTTGCTCGTTAGGGAGCAGGTGCTTGCGGCGAGGGTGGATGAGCCTACTTTGTCTGACGCGTCTCCGCTACTATCTGGTGCGGAGGGTGAGTGGAGGCTTAGAGAGTTGGAGTTTAAGGAAAGACAGCTGCTACAAGAGCGTGAGGAGAGGAGAGAGGAGCGTGAGCTTCAGGAGAGGAGAGAGGAGCGTGAGCATGAGCGTGAGCTTAAGGAAAGAGAGGGGAGAGAGGAGCGTGAGCTTAAAGAGAGGAGATAGGAGCGTGAGCTTAAGGAGAGACAGCTACAACAAGAGCGTTACTTGAAGGACTTAGAGCACGAGCGTGCGCAGAAGGAGCTTGAATTTAAGCATGCTGCCTTACAGACAGTCAGAGTCACGTTCCGGTTTTGATGTAGGCAGGAATATTAGGATGGTGCCTCCTTTTTTTGAGAAGGATGTGGAAAGGTATTTTCCGCTTTTTGAATGGGTGGCAACCACATTGAAGTGGCCTGATACAGCCTGGACACTGCTGCTGCAGTGTGTTCTTGTTCGTAGGGCGCAAGAAGCCTATACTGCTCTGTCCCTTGAACAAAGTGCTGACTATGAGCTTGTTAAAGCTTCCATATTGAGGGCTTATGAGTTAGTCCCCGAGGCCTATCTTCAGCGTTTTAGAGGTTATCGCAGGTCGGAGGGACAGTCGTATGTTGAATTTGGAAGAGAGAAGGAGAACCTGTTTGACAGGTGGTGCACCTCTCAGAAAGCAGAGTCAAGAGAGCAGCTTAGACAGTTGATTCTCCTAGAGGAATTTAAAAGATGTGTTCCTGATACCGTTTCCACTCATCTAAACATGCGTAGGGTATCGAAGATAGGCGACGCTGCTGTCTTCGCTGATGAGTTTGTGTTGACACACAAGTCCGTTTTTGTGGAGGACTACCGTGTTGAGTCCAGGGATAGGCGTCCTGTTCAGGGGGGCCGTTTCCCAAAACCTGTATCTGCTGGTCAGTTAACTTCACCTCCTAGGCGGGGTGGTTCTGCTAGTGCATTCCCAGAAGGGATTATATGTTTCTACTGTAAAGAGCCTGGTCATATCGTTGCTGGGTGCCCGGTGCTTGAACAGAAAAAATTCAGAACGGTGGCTCTGGTAGAAACCATATGCAGAACACCTATGCCAACGTTAGAGCTAGGCTATAACAATTTGGAGAGATACCGGAGCTTTTCAGTCCCTCATTCTGGAGGGGATTTTGCCGTTTTCAGAAAAGTCTTATTTGCATTCCGGTGTCGTTGTTCGTGGCTTTGGAGGTGGATTTGTGGATGCACCTTTGCATGAGGTCACACTAAATTCTCCCTTAGTATCAGGCAAAGTTGTTGTGGGGGTATGTTCTCACATTCCCATAAGAGGGGTGTCCTTCATTCTAGGGAATGATTTGGCTGGTGACAAAGTGTTGGCTACTCCAGTTGTAACTCCCATTCCTGTGGTTTCTGAGGTCCCTAATGAGCTGGCACAGAAACATCCAGGAGTGTTCCCTGTGTGTGCTGTGACACGGGCAATGTCAAAGGACAAAAGTGATGTTGTTGATACTTCGACTTGTAACATTACACTTAGTGACACATTCTTTGTTGAATTGAAAAGTGTACCTGTTGAGAATTTTGGAAAGCACACTGTGGAAGTACCTCTGCATAATGATTCTCTTGATTGTGCCTTTGTGTCAGGCCCGGTGGTGAAACCAGAGTTGACATGCGTGCCGGATAGGCATGTGGCAGGAGATGATCTGGCAGCGCAGTGTCTCAAGGTCTTCCCAGCCTGTACGGTGGCTAAGGCCACGAACGAATTGGAGGATGAGTGTGGGAAGGATGCTATGAGAGATGCTGTTGATTCATGTGACACCGTTCTAGTTGAAGAGGCTACAAGGCCTGACTTAGGCTGCCAGCCTTCCCACAGTAGCTCTATTGTCCCTGATGTTTCACTTGTGGGCAGGGATGGTCCCAGTATGTCAGTTGATGATTCTGACATTGATTCACGTGTCCACACTGACTCTCTGCCATGCACTAGGTGTGATAGTCAACCTAGTTACCTGTGTCCTGTGGAGCAGGAGCCGCCTTCGCGACCTGGTCTGATGAGTGGCAGCCATTTTGATCAGGACAATGTTATTTTGTGTGACACCATTTTAGATGGTGTTCCAGACGCTTTTGTGACTGATGTATTGCCATGTTCCAGGGACGGTGGGGCTGTACCTGAGGCGGTACATCCTACTCTGGATGTTCACGGTTTGCAGTATCCTGAACTGCCAGTGCCAGGTGGGATGGATATGGGCGCTGTGGTGGTATCAGAGATCTATGGTTTTTGTTTTTCTGTGTTCTGTCCTGTTGAGCGCAGTGAGCTTAGCTCTCAAATAGATTTTGGTTTGCAGTCTATTTTTGACAGGTCGGTATCGGTGAAGGGGCCTGTTGAAATGGAGCTCATATATGATAAGGTCTTGGTTTGTCGATGGGGTCCTAAGTCTTACGCCTCAGGGGAGGAGGCGCCTGCCCCACTCCAGCCATCTACTGCAGTGGCGGAAACTTTTGTGAGGTCTAGCTTGCCCGAGAGTTTGTGAAGTCAATCAATGCAATTGTACAGAATGTGCAATATTCGAAATGCCCCGTTTCATACTTTGATAGTAGATGAGAGCACAGACATCACAGTGCACAAAATGCTAGTTCTGTATATAAAATACAGGGAGGAAAATGATGTCAACTACAAAACTGAGTTTGGTGGCATCATTCAGTTAACGTCATGCAGTGCTCCAGCTATTGTTGAGGCCATCACGCAGTTTTATTCCAAACATGAATTAGACATACAGAGAATGGTGATGCTGACCTCTGATGGTGCCTCAGTAATGCTAGGAAAGCACAATGGAGTGCAGCTATATTGAGACGCCAAATACCACATCTCACAGAACAACACTGTGTGGCCCACAAAGAGGACTTGGGCATTGATGATGCTTGGAAACATGTGCCTTTGATGCGAGAAGTGGAAACTCTTCTTAGAAGTGTATACAACATGGTCTCCCGGTCAGCAGTAAAGAAGGGCAGATTTGAGGAACTAGCAGAGGTCCTTGATGAGGATACACTGTCATTCAGGCCTGTGTTCTGATGTGCAGGTGTTCTGATGTGCATGTGTTCTTATGTGCAGTGTTCTGATGTGCAGGTGTTCTGATGTGCAGGTGTTCTGATGTGCAGGTGTTCTTATGTGCAGTGTTCTGATGTGCAGTGTTCTGATGTGCAGTGTTCTGATGTGCAGGTGTTCTTATGTGCAGTGTTCTGATGTGCAGTGTTCTGATGTGCAGTGTTCTGATGTGCAGTGTTCTGATGTGCAGATGTTCTGATGTGCAGTGTTCTGATGTGCAGGTGTTCTTATGTGCAGGTGTTCTTATGTGCAGTGTGCACACAGACTAACAGAAAGGACTAAGTACGAGCTAAGACCAGACCTGAGGAGTCTGGAAACAAGTGACTTTTTTTTAATGATGTGTATCTGAATAACAGAAAGGAGGAATGAAGCAGAGGGGAAGGTGAGAGGTTTAGAGGGAGAGAGGGAGGGAGAGAGAGAAGAGGGAGGGAGGACGTTGCTCTGTATCGTCAATGGTCAAATACATATTTTATTAAGGAATATATGCCTTTTTGTATTATTTCTGTGTATCAGCAAAATGTGTAGATTTTTATGTTGGACATTAAGGTAAATCATTTTTTACAAACCACCGCTTAATAGGAAGGTGACGTATGTTGCTCAGTAGTTGCTGATGTCTGCTCAGTAGGTTTGAGTGTTTGCTCAGACCGAAAAAAAATTAGAGGGAACATTGATTATAACTGCTGTTGTGACATGGTTATGATGTTTATACTTGAATACGTTTGAAAAATAAAACAATACTTTTGTCAGACCGTCTAGACTCTAGACAGATTGATTTATGACATTTGCGGTCCGCCGATGGACCGCACGGGTGGAAGAGGTTAATATAAAGATAATATATTACAATACAACAACACATGAAAAATGACATCTTCATCTGGGATATAGTAGTATCTGGTGGGGCGTGTTGTGGTTGGAGAGGGACGTGGGTAGTTTGAGTGTACTTGGATTGTTTGCTGGGTACGGTGATTGTGGCACCGTGCCTGTCATTGTGCGTGGTGGTGTCGTTTCTGTGGGCTGCTTTGTTGCCTCTGGTCCTGGTGGCCTTGCTGTTGCGGGGGGATCTGTGGGTTCTACGTTTTGGTTTCGGATACTGCGGGGGTGGCGGGTCGCGTGAATACTTTCGGCAAGCAACAAGCCCTTCAGCGTTGCTCTGATTGGCCGAGCGCGCGCATGAGCTGTGACACGCTCCTCAGCCAGGCAGGAATACTAAGCTCCGCTTAACGCAATTTATACAAATGGAAGTATTGATTTTGCCGTAACGAATCATTAAAAAAATATACCGTTAACTGGAATATGTTGTGCCTTTACACATATGTTGGATTATGTAATTGGTTTGTCATGACAAGCCAATAAAAAATCGCGAATTAACCGGTGGCTACAACAACACACAGTAACTACATGCATCATTGTTTACAATGAACGGTGGGGCTAATCGAAAGGACTGGACACGGACAAGTTAAACTAACCTAAAGTTAGTTGTTCACCAACAATCTACAGACACAAACAAACACAGAACCGGACTGTTATATTAAATTAATTGATTGCTGTTTAACGCATCCGTGTCCAGTCCTTTCGATTAGCCCCACCGTTCATTGTAAACAATGATGCATGTAGTTACTGTGTGTTGTTGTAGCCACCGGTTAATTCGTAATTTTTTATTGGTTTGTCATGACAAACCAATTACATAATCCAACATATGTGTAAAGAAACAACATATTCCAGTTTATGGTATATTTTTTTAATGATTTGTTACGGCGAAATTAATACTTCCATGTGTATAAATTGCGTTAAACGGAGCTTAGTATTCCTGCCTGGCTGAGGAGCCTGTCGCGGCTCATGCGCATGCACGCGCTCGGCCAATCAGAGCAACGCGGAAGGGCTTGTTGCTTGCCGAAAGTATTCACGCTGGCGGGTCGTGTGTTCCATGGCATGTGGCCGTGCCGGGGGGGGGGGGCACGATTCTGGATGTTCAGGCGGATGGACATGGTGGTGGTTGGATGGGGGGGGGGGGGGGGGCGTGTGGCATTGTGGGTGGTCTGGGATGGCACTGGGACCTTTGGGACGCTTTGGGGGTTGTGGTGGGTTCTTCATGTGGAGGGTCCCTGGGGTGTCGGTGGGTTGGGGGAGTTCAGTGGTGGGGACTGGCCGGAGACCGATGGGGCATGTGCGGGAGGCTGGTGTTCGGCTCTGGGGGAAATCTGGGGGTGATTTGGTTGAAGTCTATGGCGCCTATGGCTTCGGCTGGGCTTTTCCCGGACCTTTCCTGCACCTTTCCTGGAGTTGGGTGCTGGTCTCTTGCGTGTGCTTTGATGGACTTTGGTTGGTTTTCATCGTTGGCCCTTGGTTCGCTAGCGTTTTGGGGATTCCTTGCGTGTGGGGCTTGCTACGGCTTCTGCTGTGTTTCGGGGGGTCCCGGGGGTCCCGGTGTCGTCTCTGACCATCCATGGTGCTGCATGTCTTCTCATTTGACCGCTGTTGTGTCTGTCTGCTTGAGTGTTTGGAGTCGTTGCCTTGCTGCGTGGCTCCTTTGGCGTGGCTGCAGGTCCTGGGGCGTTTTCCTTCTGTCATGACATGCTTTATCAGGGGGTGTGTCTTGGATGGGGATGTGGTGGGGATTGATGCGTGGGGTGTTTGGGGGACTGGCTGTTCCGAGGGGGTTCACATGCCTTCGAGCAACACTGTACTTATTTGTACTTATTTTATGCCTATTCTTATGTCTGCACGTTCTACATTGCACTACTTTTATTGTCTTTTATACCTATTCCTATGTCTACACTTTATGCATTGTTTTTATTCTGTCAACTGTATGCAAATTTTATGCCTACGTTCATTTTATACTATTTGCTGTTGGGGCACTTTGGGCTGCGGTCCATGTGTGAAAGGTGCTATATAGATAGTTAGTGTGGGTGACCTGGCGAAGCCAGGTTGCCACCCACACTATAGAAATCTATACTCTTTTTATTATTATTATTCCACCGAATAATAATAATAATGTTGCCAGAGCGTTCGCGCCCCATACACGTGAAAGGTATCAAAACGACCGGCTTGCATCATCGCTATTCGAACTCGGAAAGACATCAATGTAATCCCAAAAGTCAGAAAAATCCGAAAACTCTGAAAAATTTCAAAAACTCGGAAAAGTCAGAAAACTCGGAAAAATCCAAAAACTCAGAAAAATTCGAAAACTCGGAAAAAGCCGAAAAAGTTCAAAAAATCGGAAAAATCTGAAAACTCTGAAAAATTTAAAAAAATTAAAAAACTCGGAAAAGTCCGAACAATTTCAAAAACTCGGAAAAATTCGAAAACTCGGAAAAGTCCGAAAACTCGGAAAAATCCGAAAAATTTCAAAAACTCAGAAAAGTCAAAAAAAATCAAAAACTCGGAAAAATTCGAAAACTCTGAAAAGTCCGAAAAATTTCAAAAACTGAAAAATCCGAAAACTCGGAAAAGTCCGAAAAATGTCGAAAACTCGGAAAAGTCCGAAAGATTTCTAAAACTCGGAAAAGTCCGAACATTTTCAAATGGTCTTCAAATGGTCTATGTTGACCACTCCCCCGATCCTTAGACCGCACCCCCTTTTGTATCCTTTGAACCGTTTGTCATAGAGACTCACGAGAGACCCTCTCCCGTTGGCCGGCGGTGCATTGGCGTCACCCACACTTTCACAATTTCCCCCGCGCGGAATTGTCTATTTAGTGTGGGTGACCTGGCACAGCCAGGTTGCCACCCACACTATAGAAATCTATACTCTTTTTATTATTATTATTCCACCGATTTTGCAAACACTACTCTTGCCAGAGCGTTTGCGCCCCATACACGTGAAATGTATCAAAACGACCGGCTTGCCTATGGCAACATCGCTATTCGAACTCGGAAAGTTTCACCCCACCGTTTGGCTACGAATCGACTTTAAACGGGAAGATTTCGGTCCCATTGGAAATGCATTGCAAGTTAGAGTGCGGCAGCTGAAATAATCTTTTTTCCACTACCTTGGGTAAATTGCGAGAGTGATCTCAATTTTGGACGTAGAAAAACAAACACATCAAAACGATGACACGGCTGTCAGCTCGCTCACAAAAGAATACTCGGAAAAGTCCGAAAAATGTCGAAAACTCTGAAAAGTCAGAAAGATTTCTAAAACTCGGAAAAGTCAGAACATTTTCAAATGGTCTTCAAATGGCCTATGTTGACCACTCCCCCGATCCTTAGGCCGCGCCCCCTTTTTGTATCCTTTGAACCGTTTGTCATAGAGACTCGCAAGAGACCCTCTCCCGTTGGCCGGCGGTGCACAGGCGTCACCCACACTTTCACAATTTCCCCCGCGCGGAATTGTCTAGTTATTATTATTATTATTTATTATTTTTTTTTTTTTTACTTTATTTTTTAGCGTTTATCGCTTTTCTGGTCAAGCATGACCGACAGTTGTAGGGTGAAACGGGAGAGAGAGCAGGGGGAGACATTCGGCAAATGACGGCGAGTCCGGGAATCGAACTCGGAGTCAACCAGATCCGTGACACAGCACGGAGTCCCGCGACGCAGCGCGGTAACATGGTGTGCTACTGGAGCACCCCCCTATTATTTATTATTATCAATAAATAAATACAAACATTTTAATTATAAAAAAAGAAAAATGTATGCATTGAATTGTCTGTAAGTCTCGACGACATTGAAAATGAGGGTGACCTCAATTGACCTTTTCGAGAATAAATAAAGGTTTGAATGAATGAAGGAATTTTATTCCACCATTTTATTTTATTATCTGTCTGTTATTGTCTGTCCGTTAACTCAATCCCCGCTAACAACGTTTATATACGTGTTTGGCCGACAACCGTTGAACGCCAACCACGTCACGGCAGACAGAAGTTTCACACATGAAGAACAGACACGACAGGAAACCGGGTAACAGAGACAATGACGCCACAAGGAACTCAGACACAAACAGGTATAAATACTTCTCTTGATTGAAATTATTAACAGCTGGCAAGCCCAGGCAAAAATACAAGAATGCAATATTCAGAACACACTAGGAAAACCCAACCTAGACACAAAAGGCATAATCACACACAACAACCAGACAGGAGGACGACATCAAACAAAGAAAGGGAGAGCCAAAGACAACATGCATAATGACATCACATTAATCATATTTAGCCACAAAGAAATAATAGAGTGCACAATCTGAAGATGCCCACCAGAGGGCAGCAGAAGGCCACTGTTCATATTGTTCCAACTGTCCCAGCCAGCACCGTGTCTGGGATCGTGACAGTATCCCCCCCCGAATGGGCGGCTTCCAGATGCCCGATAATATCGTCCGGGAATGGGCGAGGTGGGAGGCCGAGACCCCGGAACAAACTGAGGGCGAGGACCCAGAGAACTGGGGCCGGGAGCCCGAGAAAATAACCCAGGAGGGGCATAGCAGCAGGGAGACCGGGAACTGGACCAAAGGGAGGCCCGGAGAAAGGTGAACAGGGCACAGAGCCAGGGGGCCCAAAAACGGGGGCAAAGGGCCGGAGAGGGGGGCTGGACCCGGGGACAGAGGCCCGATGAGGGGGGGTGGGGACGGGGACAGAGGCCCGGTGAGGGGGGGCGGGGACAGGAACAGAGGGCCGGTCAGGGGACCTGGAGCAAAGGGGTGAGGGTAACAGACCCGGAGCTGGATCCCGGACGGAGGACCCTCCAGGCGCAGGACTCGGGACCGGACCAGGGGAGCCGGAACGGAAGTACGAAGGCGACGACCCCAGAGTAGGACCGCAGATGGGGACCATTCCAGGTGCAGACCTCGGAACCGGGCACAGGACCCCGGACGGGGGTTTCTTCCGGCGTAGACCTCGATGCGGACCCCGACGTATACCACGCCGCAGACCAATGGCGTAGACCATGCCGTAGGGCTGGACCAGACGAGGAGCCAGGACCAGTCGAGGAGCCGGCACTGGGCGTTGCAGCCGGACCAGGCATAGAGGCTGGGCTGGGCGTGGAGACCGGGCCGGTCTTGGTGGCGAGGCGTGGCGTAGGAGCCGGAGAAGGAACAGTGACAGCCGGAGCTACACTAGCAGGAACCAGGCTGGCAGTGAAGGCTTGGTTAGCTGCCTGTGCAGTGCTAGGTGCCGGAACTGTGCTACCCACAAGAGCTACGCTAGCCAGGGCTAAGGAAGTAGCTACCGGAACTACACTAGTGGCAGGGGCCAAACTAGCTGTAGGGGCGACGCTAGCTGTCTGGGTTGTGCTAGCTGCGGGACCCATGTTAAATTAATTTCTGCTAGATGCAGGGGCTATGCTAGCCGGAGATAAGGGAGTAGCTACCGGGGCTTCACTAGTGGCAGGGGCCACACTAGCAGTAGGAGCTACGCTAGCTCTCTGAGTTGTGCCAGTCTTCTTAGACTTGCTAGCCTTGTGTGACTTGATAGCCGCAAGTGCTACGCTGGCTATAGGACCTGAACCAGCAGTAGAGGAAGCTAGGGGGATCACTGCTGGAGCTACGGTGGTGGTAGGGTCCTGGTTAGCTGCAGAGGCTAAGCTAGCTATCGGGGATAAGCTAGCAGCTCCGGTCATAATAACCTCTTTAGACTTGCTAGCCTCCTGAGGTTGGCTAGCTGTACATGCTACGCTAGCCATAGAAACAGTACTAGCAGTAAGAGCCTTAGTGGAAGGAACTGAGATGCTAGCAACAGGGGCTACATTAGCAGTCTGGGGTAAGCCGGCAGGGGCTAAGCTAACAGTGGGGGCTGTGCGAGTAGCCTGGCCTGAACTGGCTGACAGGGCTACTCCAGCAGCTGAGGCCATGCTAGCTATAGGAGTCCTGCTAGCTGCGCTAGCTACATGGGGCTAAGCTAGCGGTAGCGGCAGTACTAGTAGCCTGGGTTGTGCTAGTTGACAGGGCTACACTCGCAGCTGAGGTCATGCTAGCTCTAGTGGTCCTACTAACGGTGCTAGCTACAGGGGCTAAGCTAGCCGTAGCGGCTGTGCTAGTAGTCTGGGCTGTGCTCGTTGACGGGGCTACACTTGCAGCCGAGTTCATGCTAGCTATAGAGGCCCTACTAGCTGCGCTAGCTACAGGGGCTAAGCTAGCTGTAGCGGCTGTGCTAGTAGCCTGGGCTGTGCTTGTTGATGGGGCTACACTCGCAGCCGAGGTCATGCTAGCTATAGAGGCCCTACTAGCTGCGCTAGCTACAGGGGCTAAGCTAGCGGGAGCGGCTGTGCTAGCTGATGGGGCTACACCAGCTGTGGAGACCCGGCCAGCCGCAGAGGCCAAGCTAGCAGACGGGGCTGCACTAGCTGTGGAGGGTGGCGCAAGAAAAAACGTCTCCATGAGGCCTCCGACCTGGTCGGCCCAAACCCTCATCCGTGGCCCCTGGTCCGGACTCTCATCTGCGACGGACTGGATCATCTTCAGTAGGAAGACCCATTTAGCAGGGGTGTAGGTAGCAAGATCCCCATTCAGCATGCCAACTATGATGCTCAATATCTCTGCCACTCTCTCCGCTGGGTTCTTGGTTGGTGGCATCATTCTGTTACGATGGGTGGCGAGGGAAGGTGAGGAGAACCCAATATGCGGAACAATGATAACGAGAGAGAGGAGGCAGATACGAAGGAGTAGTAAATAATGAAGTGTATTTACTGAGCAAGCCGTACACAACAGCATGTTACAAGGACAAACAAAAGCAAACTGAAAACACGGAAAACAAACCTAAGCTGAGCTGGAAAAACAGGACTGGAATAAACAGGAACGAACTCAATGGGAAATAAAGGGTAAACGGCAGACAGGAGCTTCACACATGAATAACAGGGACACGACAGGAAACCGGGTAACGGAGACAATGACGCCACAAGGAACTCAGACACAAGCAGGTATAAATACTACCCTTGATTGAAATTACTAACAGCTGGCGAGCCCAGGCAAAAATACAAGAATGCAAAATTCAGAACACACTAGGA
The DNA here is from genome assembly GCF_963971535.1 of Notolepis coatsorum. Lineage (NCBI taxonomy): Eukaryota > Metazoa > Chordata > Actinopteri > Aulopiformes > Paralepididae > Notolepis > Notolepis coatsorum. Next base: position 102,688,873 of record NC_140166.1, read on the forward strand.
AAACCCAACCTAGACACAAAAGGCATAATCACACACAACAACCAGACAGGAGGACGCCATCAAACAAAGGAAGGGAGAGCCAAAGACAACATGCATAATGACATCACATTAATCATATTTAGCCACAAAGAAATAATAGAGTGCACTATCTGAAGATGCCCGCCAGAGGGCAGCAGAAGGCCACTGTTCATATTGTTCCAACTGTCCCAGCCAGCACCGTGTCTGGGATCGTGACATACTGGCAATCAAATAATCAGAAACGACCCCCCCCCCCCTTCATGCATTCATGATAAAACATAATACCTATGATATAGATTTGATTTTGGAATAGTAGCGTTTACAGGCAAGAAACGGCAACGTTTAGAGTAGAATTGACGTATGAGGCTATAACTCAGCATTTCGGGAATTACCCCAGACCGCTCTAAAACCATACTATATTCACCACGGTATAACACAGGAACGTATGGATGGAAAAATGTATTCTTTTTCACATATTGAACGATAGATAGGTGATGTCAAATGGGCCATAGTATTGTATCCATAGCTATAATATAGAATATAGTTATAGCTCTACAAACAAGGTGACGCACTCCTATCTTTTAAAGCGTGGCAGTGCTAGAACGGGGCCCGACTAATCCCTGGCGGTCAATGAGTTAATGTTGCATCAGAAAACGACCAAAGCAAATTCCTTGTATGTGAAAACTACTTGGCGGACTTCTGGTTTGCGACGTTCTGGTGAGCAGCCACATGAAAGAGCTCCCGGACAATGAATATCAAACAAAGGAAGTAAAACAATTCGAAATAAAGAGTGACAATTCAAGGATACAAGAGAAAAGGAAAGATGAACACGAGCAAAAGCAAGAGAAAAGCGACCCCAGAAGAAGTACAAGCAATGACGCAGGAGGTAATTCAGGCTAGCATGACGCAGTGGGCAGCGGAGCTACAGGCTAGCATATGGATTTAAATACAAGCTAGCATACAGATTAACATACAAGCTAGCGCGTTAGCTAACCAAGCTAACACGCAGAACATTCGGAGCGACATAGCCAGACTCAGGGAAGGATTAAAGAAGGGTCGGGACGAGCTCAGAGAAGAAATGACCCCTGACAAAGAAAATGTGACGAAGGGACAGGTACAACACAAGGAGATGACGCAGCAAGTAATACAAGCTAGCATGGCGGAGGACCGCAGCGAGGCCTGGCTGGAGACGGAGCTACAAGCTAACATGGAAGTTGACACGATGAATGTGCAAGTTAGCATTCGGATCGGGCTGGGAGCGGTGCGGAATGCTAACGATGCTAACATGCAAACCAACGGGGAGACTGGACTCGATGCAATGCGGAGTGTTCGGAGGAGCATGGAGGCTAATTCAAAAGAAATAAAACAAACAACCCCCAAAAGAAGGACAAAGAGACGCTGGATACAACCGGACCAACCCGGACTCAGGCATCGAGGTCGGCCGGACCATCCGCACATGAGATGCAGGCGCGGAGGTCGCCCGGGCCGGCCAAGATACGAACACGGAGGCCACACACACCAACCGGGATTCGAGCACCGATAGCAACCGGACCAGCCAGGACTCGAATAACGAGGTCTCACACGCCAAGCAGGACTCGAGCACACACCGACCAAGATTCAATAACACATTAGTATAATTATAATTATAACACATATAACATAAATAACACGTGCTAGACTGAACTGTGGACACTGACGCACATGACGCACAACTAAGACGACGAGGAACATGGGGGAAAGCATTCAGAGACCTGACCGGGAGCTCTGGAAATGTGCTATCATGGTTGTCAGTGGTCAGTGGTCTTAAAGTGTACACCTTAAAGTAGTGGAAAAAATCTGGAAATGCCATACCTCCGTCGGCTTTGTTTCTCTGTGCGGTGGATCTTTTTATACGTGGTGGTTTGTTATTCCAAATAAATTTGTATGCGGAAGAGTGTAATTTTTTCCAGTAACCATCTGGAGGGGGTAACGGTAGTGTAACTGAGGGGTACAATTCCCTGACTGTATTGATAAGTATGGTATTATTAAACCACTACCTCTTGTACTTTAACTTCTGGCCATCCAGTACATGATATAGATATGATGAACACTTTCCCACCTGATGAAACGAAGTCCACACAAATGTACAAATCGAATATTTAATATAGCAAAAGGTATATACAACGTTCACTTGTTGACACTTATGATTTGAAATGCACTTGTATGGCAAATGAGTATTCGTAGGTAAATCAATATTGAATGTCCAATCTCTGGTTACGCAAGAACCCGGTTCTTTAGGGAACTATAGCGATGGTACTTAAATGATTATAGCTGGATACACTAAGGGGGGGGGGGGTCCCGCTGGTTGTAAGACAGTAGGAGGGGGGGGTTAGAAGAGCCGCTGGCGGTATCCCATCTGGCCGACGATTTCTTGGGAGAATTCAAAGTCTTGAACACGGTGCCCACAGAACCTCGGTCCGCAGATGAATACAGCTGGACCCTCTGGTGGACGGTAGCTGCCGGTCCACAACGGAGAGACGTGAGGCGACCTCACTGGTATAGAGCGCCGTCTCACCTGGACTCCTCTCCGGGGGGTAGTTCCAACACTCAGCAGTGTTGGCCGTTATCCATGGAATAATCAAAGCACCCAAAGCATAATCCAAGCCGTGGAAGGCTCGCCGTCGTCCGGGTAGAGTAATCCAATGTACAGGTCTCCTCGTCCTGGCCCGGAGCTCCTCGGATGCAAGCACCACTAGTGGTCTGCCCAGCCTGGTTAAGACTCCAGATAACGTCAGGAACGGTGGGGGTGCTGCTCACTTTATAACTCTAACCGACGATGCACCATACATAATAGACTATTATTAGCTTAATAGAAATACGTCCAACTCGACGGTATAGTGCCAAACTATGACAATTCAACTATTAATCCACACGATATCTCAATGCCTATTCTGAGGCCAAGTAGGCCTTACTGCACCACACGTGCGTCGTGGGTGAGGCTTCGCGTCTGTTACTCGGTTGGAGGGTAAAGAACTAATGGACTAAAAGAAAGTTCTACTTTACTTGCGCCATATATATATGCGCTGTGAACAAATAGTACCATTCGTATTTCGCCAGACGTATTCCTACGCGGAACCGGGCTTGCCACGACATGTTGGGCGGCACGATTGAACTTGAACCTAGGGGGTATGGCTGCTGGCGCCAGGTTCTCGTCCAATGGTAGAATGAAACTATTATGGGCTGTTTAGTAGACTAAAGGGATATTCAGTGCATATTGTACAAGGAATATACAGGGGATATCAAACGATATACAAATACTATTAAATATATATCCATAAATAAATATATATATTCGGTTTAATCTGATCCTTCACAACAGCCGCCCCCTAATTAGTCCCACCTAATTAGCTAAGCAGAGACAGATTAACCGCACTGTCTACCACTCAAGGTCCGCTGTAAGGGTCAGTCAACTCACAAAGTCATGGGGTCATGGTCATCATCGATAGTATCTGGGAGTCGGGGCAGTTCTATTAGCCTCGCCACGGGTCGTGTGTAAGTTCGCCCTTGGACGAGTACTTCAGCTGCTCGGACCTTGCCATCGGCACCGGTGATCACTTTGCTTACGCGGCCAGCCGGCCACATAGCTCTGGGTAGTGACTGGTCGATAATCATGACGACTGTTCCTTCTGTCAAATTGTCTCTCTCTTTTACCCACTTCTGGCGGGTCTGTAGAGACGGTAGGTAGTGGAGTAGGAAGCTGCTCCAAAACTTGTCAGCTAGTACTTGACTGTACCTCCACATTCTTTGGCCGTTCGCTTCTTCAGGCCTGTACATTGTCTGGGGTAGCGCGGGGTCCAGCCGCCCCATTAAGAGTGTGTTGGGGGTGACTGGGTCGACATCTGCTACATCACTGGAGACGTAACCGAGGGGCTTTGAATTCAATACTCCCTCGATCTCCGTGAGGACTGTCATTAGGACTTCCTCCGCCACAGTCTGGGCCCCAAGCACGGCGTACAGGGCTGTCTTTATAGAACGTACTTCTCGTTCCCAGGTTCCACCGAAGTGGGGTGCGTTCGGGGGATTAAACTGGAAGACAATCTGGGATGGAGCTAGGTGGGTCTTAAGTTCTGGGCCCATAGCTTGGAAGCTCTCTCTCAGCTCTCTTTCTCCGCCTTTGAAGTTTGTCCCGTGATCAGACAACAATGTAGACGGTTTTCCTTTCCGTGATGTGAATCTTCGGAAGGCCATAAGGAATGAGTCTGTGCTCATGGTCGGAAGGAGCTCGATATGTATCGCTCTGGTGGTCATGCATTTGAATACAATACCCCACCGCTTCTCGGTTCCTCTTCCTCTCTTTATATACAACGGGCCAAAACAGTCCATGCCTGTGGAGTGGAATGGCTTGTCGCCGAGTCGGAGGCGACAGGGGGGTAAGTCAGCCATCCGTGGTATGCTGGGCTGCGCGCGCCACTTTCGGCAGTCTAGACAGGTTCGCTGGAAGCGTCGCACCGCTTCTCTTCCTTGAAGTATCCAATAGCGACGTCTGATCTCCGCGAAGACTCTCTCTGCTCCTGCGTGGTGTACATCCTCGTCGTATTTCTTTATGATCAGCTCTGTGACCTTGTGTCGGCTGTTCAAGACGATCGGGTACTTAATGTCATCCGGTAGATCGGGGGCTCTCCGCAGGCGACCACCCACTCTGATGAGATTATGGGCGTCGCTCTCGGGTGCCAGGTGGAGCAGTCTGCTGTCTGATGGGACGGGCTTTCCTCCCTGTAGACAGTCTAGCTCATCGGGGAACGAGTCTCTCTGGGCTCGTTGTAGTAGAAGAAGTTCTGCTTCTTCGTAGTCAGCTGCTGAAATGTCAGTGGTGGACTGAATCTCTGGGTGGTGCCACAGGAATGTCTTTTGCTGCGCACTCTCTAGGGTAATGCAGTCATCTATGTTGGGGTCTGTGGAGGCGACTGTGCTCAGTCCACAGAACATAGGTTTCTTGTTCTCAGCCTCCTCGTTACTTGCTTCCCGTGGGGTGGGCGTAGGCCACTCTTCTTCCGGGAGCTTGAGGAATTCTGGTCCGTCACTGTAGATGTTGCGACGGGTGAGGTCATCCAGAGACATTCCCCGGGTGATGACGTCAGCGGGGTTGTGTTTGGTGTCCACATACCGCCAGCTCGCTGCTTCTGTTAACTCTTGAATCTCGGTGACTCTGACTCCCACGAAGACTTTGTATCTGCATGAATCAGACTTGATCCATGTGAGTACTGTCATGGAATCTGACCACAAGATTGTTCTGTGCACCGGAATGGTGAGTTCACGTTGGATTAACGTGGCTAGATGCACTCCTGCTAGGGCTGCGCAGAGCTCTAGACGCGGGATAGATTGTTGCTTTCGTGGGGCTATTCTTGAGTGAGCCAGGATGAAAGCAGTGTGTATCTTTCCTCCCTTCTCTTGGGCACGCAAGTAGGCCACCGATCCATAGGCTACTTCGGAGGCGTCGCTGAAGACGTGTAGATCAATCTTGCATGTCTCTGGCCTCACTGTGGATGGGAAGTAGCTGCGGCGTATATTGACGCCTGGGAGTGAGCGGAGTTCCGTCTCCCACTCTCTCCATGTCGAGGCAAGGTGTGCGGGTATGGGGTCGTCCCAGCCCTGGTCCTTGTCCCATAGTGCTCGTACAATCATCTTTGCCCTGGTGGTGTAAGGTAGAATACATCCCAACGGGTCATATTGTCTGGCGAGTGTTCTGTACACACTCCGTCTGGTGGTCGGTGTCGCCGTCGACCTTCCCTGCTCTGGAGTCAGGGGTTTGTGTCTATAGTGGAGCGAGTCTGTTTTGAAGCGCCAGACTAGTCCTAGTGTCATTTCTTGGGCTTCTCCTGGGATGGTCGCCATCCAGGTCTCGCTGCTGGCAGCCTTGTCCGCGGGGGAGAGGCTGCGCAATACGTGCGGGTCACTGCTGGCCCACTGCCTGAGATCAAAGCCGCCTTTGATCAGGGAGGCGCGTAGCTTGATTAGGAGAGCCTCGGCTTCTTCTTGAGTCGAAACGCTTTGTAAACAGTTGTCCACGTAGAAACTGTTCTTCACACTGTGTCGGACCTCTTCATCTGCTGCTGGGTCCTCTGCGACGTGTTTCTGTAGTGCAAATGTAGCACAGCACGGGCTGCATGTGGTTCTGAAGGGGAGTACTTCCCACTGGTAGATGGCTGGGTTCTCATCTCCGATCCTCTCTCTCCATAGGAACCGCAGCAGGGGCTTGTCCTCCTCCACTAGTCTCACCTGCAGGAACATCCCTTTGATATCCCCGCTGATAGCCACCTTGTCCTGGCGGAAGCGCAGTAGCACGCCTAGTAGGGAGGGGCCGAGTGTGGGGCCGGGCAAGAGCTCTTTATTCAGATTTTGGGATCCGATCTGGTAGCTGCAGTTAAACACAATGCAATACTTGCCGTTGTGGTGGACCTTGTGATGCGGCACGTACCATGATTCGGTCGTCTGATCGGCCTCTTTAATGTCAATCTTTGTCACGTGTCCCGCTGTGATTAGCTTCTCAATCTCAGCGCGGTACACACCCTCTTGAGCGGGGTCTTTGGCTAGGCGCCGCTCCGTGTTCAATAGATAGCGCTCCGTGGCGTCTTTCTTTGCGTGAAAGGTGGGCATTCCCTCTCGCCTCAGGAGTGGAGTTGCGTATCTCATCACTCCGCCGACTGTGACTCTCTTTGTCCCTTGCTCGAGTAGGTTGATGGCGTAAATGTCTTCTTTAGAACGAATATCTTTCTTTTCGTTCTTAAAGGGCATTGTCTCTAGTGTCCATAGCCTCTCGACATGCTGCAGGAGAGTGGTGTCTTCTTCTGTCGTTCTGGAGTGGAGACAGCTAGTGGCTGCTGTTCGGTTGAGAGATTTAGCGAGGGGGCCTTGTAGTGTCCACCCTAGGCGGGTCTCGACTGCTGCAGGACAGCCTCGGGGTCCTGTATGGACCCGGTCAATCGGGACTATGAGTTCTGCATGGTCGGAGCCTATCAGCAGGGTCGGGGTAGCGCCGTCTATGAGCGGGATAGGTAGTTGTCGCAGGTGCACATATTTATCCATCAACTTGGCGATAGGGTAGGTGTACTGCGATAGTCCTATTTCTTGGCTGGTGAAAGCATTTGTAATCCTATACCGTCGCTCTGGCTGCCCATTTGCTGCGATAGTGAAGGAGACATTCTCGCCCTTTATCGTCTTTAAATCTCTTCTTATTGTCCGAATCGTCATTTCGTTCTCGCTCCCCCGCAGTCCCAGCTGGGCCGCAGCGGACGCGAGCAGAAGGGTCTTCTCTGACCCGTCATCAAGGACGGCGTAAGTGTCCATGACTTTATCTTGGTAGCTCAATGTCACACGGACTACCTTTAAGAGCACTTGGGCGCCGCTGCTGCTGGCGGGGTCAATGTACATGACACTTGCCTTGGTGCCGCTCGATGGTGCAGGTGAAGGCCGTCTTCTGTTACTGTCGTGTAGTATATCTAGATGGGCTCCGTCGCACCGACTGCACCTTTTCTTTAGGCGGCATTCGGCTGCCATGTGACTGCGCGCACATCGGTAACAGCGCCTGTTGGACTTTATCCATTGACTCACTTCTTCTGCATTCATCTTTGTGAACAGGTCACATTGTGACAGCCAGTGTTCTTTCTCACAGTAAGGGCACACCATCTTCCACTTCTCTTTTCTCGAGGGGGTACTGTGGCTCTTACTGCTCGGTACTGACTCTGATTGGTGCATGACAGTCACCGATCTTCTTCCATCATTTATTCTCCTGGGTCCCTCTCTGGAGCTTGGCGTGCTCCGCCCGAACGTATCCAGTCGTAAGCTGCTGACTTCTCTCGCCAGGAAGTCGGCTAGATCAAGGAGGGATGGTTCGGGGCCGTTAGGATCCCGGTAGTCTCTCTGCCGCCTAAAACGCTCTTGTCTTGCGGGTGGCAGCTTCTCCAAAATCCTCTCGACGTTAGAGTTGGCGTATAGCTCATGCATGCCCTTTTCCCGTTGCGCTCCCAGCATCCCTACCAGGGACTGCACTTTGATTGACAGGTCGTCTAATGAGCGATTGTCTGTTGCTGGGGGTAGGCGATCAATATGCCTTATCTCTTGGATTACGTAATCCCATATACGTCCATATCTCTGGTCCAGCGCGGCTAGGGCCGCTGTGTATAGGGTCGTAGAGGTGGCATAGGCTAGCGCTATATTGTGCGCTCGCGGTACTTTCAGGTGCTTCAGTAATATTGCATACTTGTGGCGTTCATCAGCGACATCCACCATCATTGTCTCTAAGCACATCCGGAGCTCCGTGTACTGTGCTCGATTCTCATAGGTGAAGTCTGGAAACGACGGCGTGGCAATGTATGACGCCGTGGATGGCTGATACATCGGCGAGCGTTGGGGGAGAGACCTCCTAGGCGAGTCCCCTCTTGCGCCTCTCTGTGGGCTGGTACCGACAGGGTACCATGGCCCGCTGGTCCAGGTGCTATTCCTCGGGGCTGGTCGTGCGTCGTGCTCACCCGTGAATAGAGTCGGGGGTCTGTAGCGCAGCGCCGCGGGGGTATAGCCTGGGCTGTACTGGACCTCCTGGTCCGGTGGAGTACTGTGCTGTCGTCGGGCTTGGTTCTCCTCCTCTCCCTCTTCTTCCTCTATTAGGTCTTCCAGATCCTGTAATCGTTTATTTAGCTTCTCCGCAGTGTATGCCGCTCCTTCCTTGTAGCTGGGTCTCGCTTGGACCGGTCTGGGAAGGGGGTCTGCGGGGGGTATAGGCTTGGTCTGTTGGTCAAGTTCAGGGTCGCTTGCTCGGTTAGGAGACGCTGCCCTTGACTGTTGTCTCGACGAGTTCCTTGAACCCCTGGCGGAGGGAGAGGGTGTTGCCTTGAGGATCAGCTGCTCCATGAGCTGCGCTTGTAACTTGTCGCGCTCGGCTTGTAGTCTGTCGCGCTCGGCTTCGCGCTGGATGAGAGCGAGTTCGCGCTCTGCGTCTCTTTGGGCACCGGCAGCGGCACGCTGGGTGTCTGCTCGGTCTCTTGCCATATTCTCTTCCGTCTGAAGGCGTCTCATCTCCAGGCGTATGCGCTCTTGTTCGCTCCGTTGTTGTGCTTGGAGTTGATCGCGTTCACCCTGAAGTCGATCGCGTTCGGTAGAGGCTGTCAGGCTGACGAGGAACGCCTGTTGTAGCATCCTCTCCGCTTCGCTGGGGGAAGGCGGTTGTGGAGGTGAGCCGCTCCTGGGTGAGCCGCTCCTGGGTGTACTCGTTGGGGAGTCCTGGAGCTCTATTTCCTCGGCGCTCTCCTCCTCTTCTTCCGTGCAGAGTTCTCTCTCTGTAGGGTTGTCTTCCTCCCGGGGCTGGTCGGGGACTACTTCTTCGGTATTGGCGGGGGGTAAAGGCATGTCAGCTCCCTCCTGGTCCCCACCGTGAGCTTGGTCAGTTACATTAGAACCTACTAGGGCCTCTGTGGTCGGGGAAACCTGGTCGTTAAGGTCAGACATAATTTTACTTTCTACTTTTACCGCGTTTACCGTTTGTCGAAGGCTAGGTAGTTGACTGACAGCGTAATCCTCTAAGTACTGAGGTGGCTGTCGTCTGCGCCGCGGGCGTTCTACGTTAGGAGGACCGTTTCGTGGAGTGTTCATCATAGGCCATTTTAATATTAATAACACTATATTAATATTACACTAGTTACCCTCCGGCTCGAAGGACCAATTGTAACTGAGGGGTACAATTCCCTGACTGTATTGATAAGTATGGTATTATTAAACCACTACCTCTTGTACTTTAACTTCTGGCCATCCAGTACATGATATAGATATGATGAACACTTTCCCACCTGATGAAACGAAGTCCACACAAATGTACAAATCGAATATTTAATATAGCAAAAGGTATATACAACGTTCACTTGTTGACACTTATGATTTGAAATGCACTTGTATGGCAAATGAGTATTCGTAGGTAAATCAATATTGAATGTCCAATCTCTGGTTACGCAGGGAGTAAGTATACAACCCGGTTCTTTAGGGAACTATAGCGATGGTACTTAAATGATTATAGCTGGATACACTAATGGGGGGGGGGGGTCCCGCTGGTTGTAAGACAGTAGGAGGGGGGGGTTAGAAGAGCCGCTGGCGGTATCCCATCTGGCCGACGATTTCTTGGGAGAATTCAAAGTCTTGAACACGGTGCCCACAGAACCTCGGTCCGCAGATGAATACAGCTGGACCCTCTGGTGGACGGTAGCTGCCGGTCCACAACGGAGAGACGTGAGGCGACCTCACTGGTATAGAGCGCCGTCTCACCTGGACTCCTCTCCGGGGGGTAGTTCCAACACTCAGCAGTGTTGGCCGTTATCCATGGAATAATCAAAGCACCCAAAGCATAATCCAAGCCGTGGAAGGCTCGCCGTCGTCCGGGTAGAGTAATCCAATGTACAGGTCTCCTCGTCCTGGCCCGGAGCTCCTCGGATGCAAGCACCACTAGTGGTCTGCCCAGCCTGGTTAAGACTCCAGATAACGTCAGGAACGGTGGGGGTGCTGCTCACTTTATAACTCTAACCGACGATGCACCATACATAATAGACTATTATTAGCTTAATAGAAATACGTCCAACTCGACGGTATAGTGCCAAACTATGACAATTCAACTATTAATCCACACGATATCTCAATGCCTATTCTGAGGCCAAGTAGGCCTTACTGCACCACACGTGCGTCGTGGGTGAGGCTTCGCGTCTGTTACTCGGTTGGAGGGTAAAGAACTAATGGACTAAAAGAAAGTTCTACTTTACTTGCGCCATATATATATGCGCTGTGAACAAATAGTACCATTCGTATTTCGCCAGACGTATTCCTACGCGGAACCGGGCTTGCCACGACATGTTGGGCGGCACGATTGAACTTGAACCTAGGGGGTATGGCTGCTGGCGCCAGGTTCTCGTCCAATGGTAGAATGAAACTATTATGGGCTGTTTAGTAGACTAAAGGGATATTCAGTGCATATTGTACAAGGAATATACAGGGGATATCAAACGATATACAAATACTATTAAATATATATCCATAAATAAATATATATATTCGGTTTAATCTGATCCTTCACAACAGGTAGCATTGAGCTGATGCAGTTGATTCTAGGTAAGACATCCATCTTAACTATTGAAACCCGTGCCTGTACTGAGTTTTTAAGTTTTGACCACCTGTCAAAGTCGTATTTGATTTTATTTTGGATTTTTATGTAATTGTGCTTCACCGTTTGGCTTATGGTAGGGAATACTTCAACTCCCAAACATCTAAAGTGTTTAACCATTGGTATTTCTACTGGAAGGAGTATATTTTTTGCAGGGGCGTTAAGTGGAAGGAAAGCCGACTTTGGCCAATTTATCTTAAATCCCGATAGATCGCCAAAGTCATCAATCAACTTGAGAAGATGAGGCATTGCGGTGTCAGGGTTTTGCATGAACAGTATTACGTTGTCCGAATTGGGATTGTCTTATATATTGTGCTAAAGGCTCTAATGATAAATCGAATAGTCCGGGACTAAGAGGGCCACCCTGTCTAGAAGAGCGTGATACCGGAAAGATTTCGGAGGTGATTATACCTGTTGTAATCATGGCCGATGGGTCTTTGTATAATACTTTAATCATATCAATGAATCCTTTTCCTAACCCCATCCTTTCTAATACTGCCCATAGATACGACCATTCCAACCTATCAAAAGTTTTCATCGCATCCAGGGACAGCATCGCCTTAGGTGTGGTGTCGTCCTTGCTGGCATCTTGCAGCCAATGGGGGTTAAACGGGATTCAAAATAATTACCTGGGAAGTGCCAATTGTCTTAAGTCTTCTTAAAAATTTTGTTCTGAGTTATGTTAGAATAGCAGTTGCTTTAAATGTGCACATGGACAAATGTGAAGGACAATAATCTCTGTCTCTGGGGGGAGGGGCTTCTCCAGTGGGAGAGCTGATCCCCCTCCAAACCGCCAACCCGGGAAAGAGTGCTAACCATATAACTTATTTTATTTTCATAAAAAAATTTCTTATTGTGTTGTTAGTTCTATTTTCACAAATGTAGGTGGTGATGTCGGTGACATGGGGGGTACAGAGGTGGGCAGGCTGGGGGGGGTGTTGGGGGGGAGGACCATCGTTCCGGCGGTTCGACCCGGGGGAGGGGGGGCCTTGCGTGTTGTGGGATTGGTGTGGGGGGGGGGGGGGGGTGCCTGGGGCCCTTGGCCGCTGTGGCCTGGGTGGTCTGGTCAACGGGCCGGGGGGGCACCGGGCTTGGGGTCGCGGGGGGTCATGGGACCATTGAGGCGTGGTGCTTTGGCCTTCTGCAGGCCTGGGCTTGGGGTTCTCGTGGGCCGGGGGCCTGGCGGTCGGGCGGGGGCGGGTGGGGGCTCTGGGTGCTCGGCTCCGCGCATGGTGGACCAGGATATGGGGGTGTTCTGTTTCTCGGGGAGGAGGGCGGGAGGGAGGGGTCTCTCTCAGGGGGGTCAAAGCGGCTGAGCTTTGCCCGGTGGGGTCCTGTGTGTTGCGGAGTCGGTGGGCATGGGGTGGGGCTCTCGGTGGCATGGGAAATAGCGGGCTTGGCTCGTGGGGGGGGAGTCCCCCTATCCTCTCCTCTACTGGACCTGGCCCAATTGATTCAAGGGACCCGTGTCACTGGGGGCCCGGCTCCGCGCACATCGGCCTGGGATATGGGGGGCTCCTATGGGCTTAACTCAGGGGGGGGGGATGCCGGGGGAGGGTGATCATCGTTTCCGCGGTTTGGCCCGGGAGGGGGAGGTCTTGGATGTTGTGGGGTCGTCGGGCGTGGGGTTGGGTGCTTGGTGGCATGGGAGGTAGCGGGCTTGGCTCTGTGGGGGGGAGTACCACCCATCGCCCCTCTACTGGGCCTGGCCCAATCAAATTCAATGTACCCGTGTCGCTGAGTGCTCGGCCCCGCGTGGGACGGCCCTGGGATGTGGGGGAGCCCTGTTTCTGGGGATGGATGGCGGGAAGGGGGGGGTCCCTCTCATGGGGGTCTGGGAGGCTGAGAGCGGCCGAATTCAAGGGGCCCATGTTGATGTACTGTTGTGTTGTTGATGTCATTGTAGGTATTGTGTAAGTGTTGTTTGTCTATAAATGTTAATAAAAACTTAAGTTAAAAAAAAAGAAAACTACTTGGCAATAAAGACCTTTCTGATTTCGATTCTGATTTGAGGTTGAAAATGTGCGTAGTGGCCCTTTAAGGGATTAGGCACCTGGCGATGTTCTGATGAAGTTCCACTGCCTCCTGGTTTTAAACCATGACCAGTAGTGACACCACTATCATGGTCAGACCAGTGATCCTAGTGCCTGATCTCTCTGGGTGCTCGT
>NC_140166.1:102702428-102744928 GCF_963971535.1 Notolepis coatsorum
CATGCCACCCGGGAACGAACGGAGGAACAACCTCGTTACTGCCCCCAGAATCACGGGGCCAAGGGCAAACCCAACCCCGTGGCAAGGCCGTAGCAGCGGAGCGCGAAGGAAGACCCAGACCCACCAAAAGGACTGGACTCCCTGGAATGGGGGCCCGGAGAAGTCCATGATGCCAGCATCAAGACCCCACCAGGTGGGCACGCAGTGCCCCGCCCCCCACATCGCCAGCGTATTCGGACAAAGGCCCCTCAGCTACTGCACCCGGTATTCCCAGGCGGAATCCCATCCAAGTACTAACCAGGCCAGAACCTGCTTAGCTTCCGAGATCGGACGAGATCGGGCGTGTTCAGGTCGGTATGGCCGTAAGCCGAGCGGGCCCCATCCCCCCAATAGTACACCGCCTGGCACACTGACCCTGCAGAACAGGCAGTCAGCATGGCCGTAAGCACACAAAAAAGGTTAACCAACGGAAGCAGGCAGCGCACCGGGGAAAAACCAGGCAACAGGCTGTTAACCCTAGCCTGGAGACTGCGGACGAGACAGGCGCCAGAGGGGACAGCTGAACACAGCCGCCCCGGCGGAAGGAGCGTAAGCTGGCGGTGTTGCATGACCAAGCCTCCATTTAACAACCCCCACCCAGAGGGGTCGAGGCAGAGAAGGCTGACACGATTGGCAGACGTCATGAACGTGCAGGGGCACCCTCAAACGGTGAACCCGGGAGTTGACACTGCTCCAACACACCAGGGAATCAACCACCTCGGTGTTACCCAATGCGGTGGTTGTTCCTATAACCCCTCAAGAAAAAACTCCAAAACACACCTGCGGGTATACACCGGCTATACCGCAGTACAAGTGTTTCAGTTTCCAAAAAGGGTTAACCCAGGCCTACGGGTCGCAAACATCACTTCGGACCGGGCCTGGCGGTACGGGAAGAACAGGGTCACCAGAGGAGGTCAAAAAACCACCCCCACAGGCCCCTCTTCGCCATGCGTGAGAGAGGAGCGAAAAACAATGGAGAACCAGCCCCTAAGCACACCGTACCTGGTATTCCCCGGCGGTCTCCCAACCAAGTACTAACCAGGACCAACCTGTGTAGCGGCCGAGATCCGACGAGATCGAGCGCGTACAGAATGGCATGGCTGTAAGCCACGACGACAGTGCTGAGTAAAAACATACCCAACCAGGGTCTCCATAGCGCTTAACCCTGTGACACCCAGACCGACCTGGCATTTTTCCCCCTGAAAAAAGCCCAAGTCCCTCAGGGTACCAGAACAGCAGATCTGCATCCCCGGCGGACAACGGGTTCAACTGATCTGGACCAGCGTGACCAGAACCAGTCCCGTGCCCTAACCACGCCGACATGCCTACTCCAGGAGAAGGGCAGATATGCGTGTTGATCTCAACATGAAAAGAAGGCGCCACCCAGACGTTCGGACGAACCGCGCCTGGTGGCCCACCCCAAGGGCGTGAGACCCCACTACATATGTTCAGATCCATCCCGTCATCATCCCCCAGACATGAACGAGAATCCGTCGACAACCCACCCAGGTCATGGGATGTGGTCGTCGGAAGAGGAAAAACCCCCATCTCAGTTGCTTTATAAAAACGCTGTTTCAACCACAAGCAACCAAGGCGTGCCAGTCAATCGCCTGTTTACAGCGAGCTAGCACTATACGTGCGTCGGGACACACCCCCATCAACGAACAGGCTACTTAGACCCGTCATTGAATCCCCAAGGCGCCCAGGGGAACGACAAGAGGGGTGTGACACTCCCTAACTCCAACACTTCTGGAATAGAAAGAAGGAAGCATCAACAGCATGTATCCCAGTCTACACAGCCGGGGTAAAAAATTGTCACATTTTTACATCCCACCACCCTCCCATAGGAAAGAGACGGGGATCCCCAGAGAGACTTCCCACGCGAGCTGTACAGATTGAAAAGAATATATTGCACCTTGAGCCATGTAAAAAACTGGTTTTAGGGCCTCCGGGGAAGAGGCACTGAACCCATACACACTCAATAAACGAATTGAATCGAATATACATACAATAGAAAAGGACCCTTCTAGAGGGTCCACTCACTTTGACAATCTGAGGAGGAAGGCTCTGTACTCTGATGGAGGCTTCCTCACATGGAAGAAGGAGTCCGAACTCACAGAAGGCCTGAATAGGCGCTTGGTGAGGAGGAGCCCTGACCACCCCCCCTGAAAACAGATCCATCACATGGACCTGAACAGCACACGGAAGTCCTACCAACAGAGACGCGCACGGTGACGTCTCTATGGCGGGGGAATTCCTGCGGTGCACACGCCCAATATACCAGGCCGTGGGACCAGGAACTCCCTCCCCCCCCCCCCCCCCCCCCCCCCGTAACGTGCCGAACCGCCACGTGACGGGAACCTTGAAGGAAGGAAAGGTTACCAGTTCACCCCTTTACGACCCCACACCCATGATACGACGTAACGACAAAAAGAGAATATGACACAGTCATAGTCAGCTCTATGAAGCGCTTCACAGCTCCACACAGCGCATGAGCTAACCTGCTATCTGATTTTTACTAAGGAAAAACACAGAATAGAGAGGGCTCTAAGAACCCCGGTCCAACATACACATGTGCTTCTGTGGCCAGTACAACCCAGTTGTAGGTCACATGACACACACAACCCATCATCACCTACAAAAAATGGCAAAAACACTCAACAGAGGAATGCCGTTTTTTTTCACAATGAGAGAATACATCATTCTTGATTAGTATCGACCACAGGCCTTGCTAAGCACACATGACAGCAACCAAACCAATTTCCCTTTAGGAAATAAGTTTCTCCAGCAGATTTAGCACAACCTCAGCAATCAAGCTAAGAGTTACATCGTATCCCTACCACACAAAAGACACAATTAATGCACAACATGTCTGATAGGAGGTGATAAAGTCCCCAGGGAACCGAGGGGGGAAAAACACAATCCTCCTATTTTACCCTCAATACGGCCAGTTAAAACAGGAAAACCTGTTAATGTGTGAACACACTGTTCATTGTCATTACAGTCTGAGAAAGAACATTCTTTTACTCACTTGTCACCAAGCATAGCTTCATAGGTTAGTTGCCTTAGTAGTGAGTACACGGTACACATAAACACCATGATGTTTCTCACACAACAACCAGATCAATACATCACGATCTGCACGGAGAAGCTAACTGCCAGTGACAAAAACAGCCCACACATAACCCGCAACGTATCCTAAATGTATTTGCAACAACACACGTTTTGGGAAAAAACACCGTTATTCACAATACATCTAGCAAAGTAAAACCAGAAGACGTGTTATGAGGTCTGGTCAACCCCGTACCTACCCGGAACGCAGATCAGCGAAGTGCAGTCACAAGACACCGTAGAACACAGCCGTCCTGTGTTGTTCGATCCGGGCAGCGTCGCCGCTCCAACCAGTCGCTACAGTCCTTTTTGTTGACGCAATCCCCGTCCAGGCCCAGGGCAGGGTCGACGAAACATCCCCTGTCAAGGATGACGTCGCGGTCAAGAGTGTAAAACATGTTAAAATCAAAGCACGTTCAACAGAATAGCATCAAGCCAACGGCGATCAGAAGCGAGCTCCCGGCGGCGCGCGAGAAGCTAAGCTACCCCGCGCCAGCCATCTAACCGTAAGCTATGAACATGTAAACAATGACATAACACTCACCCAGACAGGCCGCCGTTCTGAACCTCTCCTCACTTTTTAAGAGAAAAGAGAAAACAAGACGTCAACACCGCTTCACAACGGTGACATTACCACGTCCGACGGAAATCAGCACAGTACCAACTGGCCTGTGTAGCTGACTTTAAACATGAATCTGCCGCTATCGCACATTACATGCACATATCCCCTCGTGAAGGAATACTCTCATTTGGATATGAAAGATGGGGCCTTAACACGGTGACAGAGGAATACTCTCATTTGGATATGAAAGATGGGGCCTTAACACGGTGACAGAGAGAATCCACTCGTCCAGAACACACAGGGATCACCAGTGTCAATGGTCGCGGCCCACTATAGTTAAACTATAATGGTCTTCAGACCAAGGTCTTCTGTCGCCTAGGTGGCTAAACAAAGGACCCTAGCCTGGGGCCGGTTTCCATAAACTTTGTCAAGTAGCCCCCATAGCACTAACAGACAAGTGGAGCCCGCCAGCAAACACTACTCACCCAACCTGGAACGCACCGCTTCTCACAACAGCGGCATGTCCGACAGTTCAGCTGTGGCCTGACAGGTTTCACCCCAACAAACACAGCAAGGAACTGCAGTTGAGAAGCATGCAGCGGCGTGCTCCCAATACGAAAACCGGTGGAGGGTTTTTAGAATGATCATCATCTTCTAGACACTCCAGTACGAAGACAATATCGCCGTATTTTCTCGAAAAATAGTGAGAGAGAAAATAAAGATATGATGTCAACGTATCCTTGTTTCCCAAGCTGTTCCTAATCCAATTTCTTCCATCATGGTGTCAAGTGTGGGGATCTACCGAGGCACCTCTTCCTTGTGGTGAAAGCGAGAAGGAGGAGAGCAGGTGACCACACACCTGCTTATGAAGGTAAGCTGATGAGGGGTGTGGTCAGACTAATACTGGTATTAGAGGTACATTTGTGGTTTATTCAGTACGCGTGCACGTACGCGAGATAGTGCAGTAGTGATGCCAAGCTAAGCCACTAACGATACAGAACTAGATGATGAGGAGGAAACTAGATGATGAGAGGAGGAAACTAGATGATGAGAGGATGAAACTAGATGATGAGAGGAGGAAACTAGATGATGAGAGGAGGAAACTAGATGATGAGGAGGAAACTAGATGATGAGGAGGAAACTAGATGATGAGAGGAGGAAACTAGATGATGAGAGGAGGAAACTAGATGATGAGAGGAGGAAACTAGATGATGAGAGGAGGAAACTAGATGATGAGGAGGAAACTAGATGATGAGAGGAGGAAACTAGATGATGAGGAGGAAACTAGATGATGAGGAGGAAACTAGATGATGAGAGGAGGAAACTATAGATGATGAGTGGAGGAAACTAGATGATGAGAGGAGGAAACTATAGATGATGAGAGGAGGAACCTAGATGATGAGAGGAGGAAACTAGATGATGAGGAGGAAACTAGATGATGAGGAGGAGGAAACTAGATGATGAGGAGGAAACTAGATGATGAGAGGAGGAAACTAGATGATGAGAGGAGGAAACTAGATGATGAGAGGAGGAAACTAGATGATGAGAGGATGAAACTAGATGATGAGGAGGAACCTAGATGATGAGGAGGAAACTAGATGATGAGGAGGAGGAAACTAGATGATGAGAGGAGGAAACTAGATGATGAGAGGATGAAACTAGATGATGAGGAGGAAACTAGATGATGAGGAGGAGGAAACTAGATGATGAGGAGGAAACTAGATGATGAGAGGAGGAAGCTAGATGATGAGGAGGAAACTAGATGATGAGAGGAGGAAACTAGATGATGAGAGGAGGAAACTAGATGATGAGAGGAGGATACTAGATGATGAGAGGAGGAAACTAGATGATGAGGAGGAAACTAGATGATGAGGAGGAAACTAGATGATGAGAGGAGGAAACTAGATGATGAGAGGAGGAAACTAGATGATGAGAGGAGGAACCTAGATGATGAGAGGAGGAAACTAGATGATGAGAGGAGGAAACTAGATGATGAGAGGAGGAACCTAGATGATGAGAGGAGGAAACTAGATGATGAGGAGGAAACTAGATGATGAGAGGATGAAACTAGATGATGAGGAGGAAACTAGATGATGAGAGGAGGAAACTAGATGATGAGAGGATGAAACTAGATGATGAGGAGGAAACTAGATGATGAGGAGGAAACTAGATGATGAGAGGAGGAAACTAGATGATGAGAGGAGGAAACTAGATGATGAGAGGAGGAAACTAGATGATGAGAGGAGGAAACTAGATGATGAGGAGGAAACTAGATGATGAGAGGAGGAAACTAGATGATGAGGAGGAAACTAGATGATGAGGAGGAAACTAGATGATGAGAGGAGGAAACTATAGATGATGAGTGGAGGAAACTAGATGATGAGAGGAGGAAACTATAGATGATGAGAGGAGGAACCTAGATGATGAGAGGAGGAAACTAGATGATGAGGAGGAAACTAGATGATGAGGAGGAGGAAACTAGATGATGAGGAGGAAACTAGATGATGAGAGGAGGAAACTAGATGATGAGAGGAGGAAACTAGATGATGAGAGGAGGAAACTAGATGATGAGAGGATGAAACTAGATGATGAGGAGGAACCTAGATGATGAGGAGGAAACTAGATGATGAGGAGGAGGAAACTAGATGATGAGAGGAGGAAACTAGATGATGAGAGGATGAAACTAGATGATGAGGAGGAAACTAGATGATGAGGAGGAGGAAACTAGATGATGAGGAGGAAACTAGATGATGAGAGGAGGAAGCTAGATGATGAGGAGGAAACTAGATGATGAGAGGAGGAAACTAGATGATGAGAGGAGGAAACTAGATGATGAGAGGAGGATACTAGATGATGAGAGGAGGAAACTAGATGATGAGGAGGAAACTAGATGATGAGGAGGAAACTAGATGATGAGAGGAGGAAACTAGATGATGAGAGGAGGAAACTAGATGATGAGAGGAGGAACCTAGATGATGAGAGGAGGAAACTAGATGATGAGAGGAGGAAACTAGATGATGAGAGGAGGAACCTAGATGATGAGAGGAGGAAACTAGATGATGAGGAGGAAACTAGATGATGAGAGGATGAAACTAGATGATGAGGAGGAAACTAGATGATGAGAGGAGGAAACTAGATGATGAGAGGAGGAACCTAGATGATGAGAGGAGGAAACTAGATGATGAGGAGGAAACTAGATGATGAGGAGGAAACTAGATGATGAGAGGAGGAAACTAGATGATGAGAGGATGAAACTAGATGATGAGAGGAGGAAACTAGATGATGAGAGGAGGAAACTAGATGATGAGGAGGAAACTAGATGATGAGGAGGAAACTAGATGATGAGAGGAGGAAACTAGATGATGAGGAGGAGGAACCTAGATGATGAGAGGAGGAACCTAGATGATGAGGAGGAAACTAGATGATGATGAGGAGGAAACTAGATGATGAGAGGAGGAACCTATAGATGATGAGAGGAGGAACCTAGATGATGAGGAGGAAACTAGATGATGAGGAGGAGGAAACTAGATGATGAGAGGAGGAAACTAGATGATGAGAGGAGGAACCTAGATGATGAGAGGAGGAAACTAGATGATGAGAGGAGGAAACTAGATGATGAGAGGAGGAAACTAGATGATGAGAGGAGGAAACTAGATGATGAGAGGAGGAAACTAGATGATGAGGAGGAAACTAGATGATGAGGAGGAACCTAGATGATGAGGAGGAAACTAGATGATGAGGAGGAAACTAGATGATGAGAGGAGGAAACTAGATGATGAGAGGAGGAAACTAGATGATGAGGAGGAAACTAGATGATGATGAGGAGGAAACTAGATGATGAGAGGAGGAAACTAGATGATGAGAGGAGGAAACTATATGATGAGAGGAGGAAACTAGATGATGAGAGGAGGAAACTAGATGATGAGAGGAGGAAACTAGATGATGAGAGGAGGAAACTAGATGATGAGGAGGAAACTAGATGATGAGAGGAGTAAACTAGATGATGAGAGGAGGAAACTAGATGATGAGAGGAGGAAACTAGATGATGAGGAGGAAACTAGATGATGAGGAGGAAACTAGATGATGAGGAGGAAACTAGATGATGAGAGGAGGAAACTAGATGATGAGAGGAGGAAACTAGATGATGAGAGGAGGAAACTAGATGATGAGGAGGAAACTAGATGATGAGGAGGAAACTAGATGATGAGGAGGAAACTAGATGATGAGAGGAGGAAACTAGATGATGAGAGGATGAAACTAGATGATGAGAGGAGGAAACTAGATGATGAGAGGAGGAAACTAGATGATGAGGAGGAAACTAGATGATGAGGAGGAAACTAGATGATGAGAGGAGGAAACTAGATGATGAGAGGAGGAAACTAGATGATGAGAGGAGGAAACTAGATGATGAGGAGGAAACTAGATGATGAGAGGAGGAAACTAGATGATGAGGAGGAAACTAGATGATGAGAGGAGGAAACTAGATGATGAGAGGAGGAAACTAGATGATGAGAGGAGGAAACTAGATGATGAGGAGGAAACTAGATGATGAGAGGAGGAAACTAGATGATGAGGAGGAAACTAGATGATGAGGAGGAAACTAGATGATGAGGAGGAAACTAGATGATGAGAGGAGGAAACTAGATGATGAGAGGAGGAAACTAGATGATGAGGAGGAAACTAGACAATGAGAGGAGGAAACTAGATGATGAGAGGAGGAAACTAGATGATGAGAGGAGGAAACTAGATGATGAGATGATGAAACTAGATGATGAGGAGGAACCTAGATGATGAGGAGGAAACTAGATGATGAGGAGGAAACTAGATGATGAGAGGAGGAAACTAGATGATGAGAGGAGGAAACTAGATGATGAGAGGAGGAAACTAGATGATGAGAGGATGAAACTAGATGATGAGGATGAAACTAGATGAACAGAGGAGGAAACTAGATGATGAGGAGGAAACTAGATGATGAGAGGAGGAAACTAGATGATGAGAGGAGGAAACTAGATGATGAGAGGAGGAACCTAGATGATGAGAGGAGGAAACTAGATGATGAGGAGGAAACTAGATGATGAGAGGATGAAACTAGATGATGAGGAGGAAACTAAATGATGAGGAGGAAACTAGATGATGAGAGGAGGAAACTAGATGATGAGAGGAGGAAACTAGATGATGAGGAGGAAACTAGATGATGAGGAGGAAACTAGATGATGAGAGGAGGAAACTAGATGATGAGAGGAGGAAACTAGATGATGTGAGGAGGAAACTAGATGATGAGAGGAGGAAACTAGATGATGAGAGGAGGAAACTAGATGATGAGAGGATGAAACTATATGATGAGAGGAGGAAACTAGATGATGAGGGGAGGAAACTAGATGATGAGAGGAGGAACCTAGATGATGAGAGGAGGAAACTAGATGATGAGAGGAGGAACCTAGATGATGAGAGGAGGAAACTAGATGATGAGAGGAGGAAACTAGATGATGAGAGGAGGAAACTAGATGATGAGAGGAGGAAACTAGATGATGAGGAGGAAACTAGATGATGAGAGGAGGAAACTATAGATGATGAGAGGAGGAACCTAGATGATGAGAGGAGGAAACTAGATGATGAGAGGAGGAAACTATATGATGAGAGGAGGAAACTAGATGATGAGAGGAGGAAACTAGATGATGAGAGGAGGAACCTAGATGATGAGAGGAGGAAACTAGATGATGAGAGGAGGAAACTAGATGATGAGGAGGAAACTAGATGATGAGGAGGAGGAAACTAGATGATGAGGAGGAAACTAGATGATGAGAGGAGGAAACTAGATGATGAGAGGAGGAAACTAGATGATGAGATGAGAGGATGAAACTAGATGATGAGAGGAGGAAACTAGATGATGAGAGGAGGAACCTAGATGATGAGAGGAGGAAACTAGATGATGAGAGGAGGAAACTAGATGATGAGAGGAGGAACCTAGATGATGAGAGGAGGAAACTAGATGATGAGAGGAGGAACCTAGGTGATGAGGAGGAAACTAGATGATGAGAGGAGGAAACTAGATGATGAGAGGATGAAACTAGATGATGAGGAGGAAACTAGATGATGAGGAGGAAACTAGATGATGAGAGGAGGAAACTAGATGATGAGAGGAGGAAACTAGATGATGAGAGGAGGAACCTAGATGATGAGAGGAGGAAACTAGATGAGGAGGAGGAAACTAGATGATGAGAGGAGGAAACTAGATGATGAGAGGAGGAAACTAGATGATGAGGAGGAAACTAGATGATGAGGAGGAAACTAGATGATGAGAGGAGGAAACTAGATGATGAGAGGAGGAAACTAGATGATGAGAGGAGGAAACTAGATGATGAGAGGAGGAAACTAGAGGAAACTAGATGATGAGAGGAGGAAACTAGATGATGAGAGGAGGAAACTAGATGATGAGAGGAGGAAACTAGATGATGAGAGGAGGAAACTAGATGATGAGAGGAGGAAACTAGTGTGCACTGTGTGCAACTGTGTGTGTGTGCATATCCATATGTGCATATCTAACTTTATGTTCATGTGTGTGCTTTTGCGCTCATGTGCATATGTGTTTGTGTGCAAGTGTTTTTTACCTGTGTGTTCATGTATGTGTGTGCGTGTGTGTATGTGTGTGTCCGTGTGCTGGGGGTCAGGGGGTTGAGACACATCAAACAAGGGAGCCAATAATCTGAATAGTGTCTAGACCCCCCCACTCTCTCTCTCACACACACACACACACACACACACACACACACACACGCACACAAACACACACGCACACACACACACACACACACAGAATATGAAGGAAAATCCTCCCTCTGACTGGGGAAAATTGAGTGTGTGTGTGTTTAAGAGAGAGGGGGTAGAAGGAGGAGGGGGGTAAGCATGTCATATCAATTTGTGGCTGTGCTGTTTCTAAAAGAGGCTAACCCCTTTTCTTCATCAGCTTAGAGCCACTGGATCACACACGCACGCACGCACACACACACACACACACACACACACACACACACACACACACACACACACACACACACACACACACACACACACACACACACACACACACACACACACACACACACACACACACACACACACACACACACACACACACACACACACACACACACACACACACACACACACACACACACACACACACACACACACACACACACACACACACACACACGATAGATAGATAGATAGATAGATAGATAGATAGATAGATAGATAGATAGATAGATAGATAGATAGATAGATAGATAGATAGATAGATAGATAGATAGATAGATAGATAGATAGATAGATAGATAGATAGATAGATAGATAGATAGATAGATAGATAGATAGATAGATAGATAGATAGATAGATAGATAGATAGATAGATAGATAGATAGATAGATAGATAGATAGATAGATAGATAGATAGATAGATAGATAGATAGATAGATAGATAGATAGATAGATAGATAGATAGATAGATAGATAGATAGATAGATAGATAGATAGATAGATAGATAGATACACACAATACAAATATTATCAAAGGAGTTGTCTTCCTCACATTGCATTGAGGAGTTCAGAGTAACAATTGTATCCATTCAAACATACAGGATGGGTGACCATATGGGGCAGAATACAGGTGATTTCATGCGATTCTCAAATGCTAAAGTATGGCTCTCAAAACAATTGTATTTTTACATGTTAATCTCATAATTAGGCTGTGATTAATCACAGTTAACTTCACAAGCCTCAGACTCTAAAAGTCCTGCTAGCAACTGTACTGCTCCTAACAGCAGATCTGAGAACAACTGGTTACATTGCCAAGGAGCCCTGTGCTTAGTGAGCGCCACCCTAATGCTTGGACCGAGTGCGACCGGCCGACCGACCGACATTGCCATCCTATCTTCTTGTGGCACAGCGGGGCAAAAAATAGGGGCTGTGGTAATGAAGAAATGCATGGCAAAATGGTTAGGGGGAGTACTGGTAAATACTTGTGAACTGGTGGTTCATGTAATCACAGCGTTCTGGGTTCAAGTCCTTGTTGCACGTAATCTCCCTTTCTCTGTCCCTTCCTTTACTATTATGAAAAGGAAATGCAACAAATCCATCTTGTCAATACAATTTGATTGTAATGATAGCTTTGTTGTGACCAAGTCGACACCGGCTTGTTGCTTTGGATCGTGGAAATGGCAACGCGAATAGATACAAGTTGATTTGCAGATGCCTTTAATAATGAAAATGTGTTGCTCAGCAGCGGTGTGGGGGGAGGGTGTCTGGTCCGAGGTGACACTCTGGCACGAGGTGAGGTTCAGAGGCCCTATAGTGGTGACCTGGGCTGAGGCCCCAGACCCACTTCAACCACTCGTCTCCATTAGCAGCCTCCATGATATCAGCATGCTCTAACCAACCATTTACCCTGCTCTCCCTCTCCCCCTCCCCGCCTTGCTGCCCTGCTCTCTTTGCCCCAATGTTGCTCAATGAAAAAAGACAGCGGGGTGAAAGAAAAAATATGAGATTGATTTATTTGCTTCAGTGTTATTCAGGATGGAGTCCTCTCTCCCTCCCTCTCTCTTTCTTTCTCTCTCTCTCTCTCTGAAACTGAAACCAATTAGCAGGCCGAGCACTTGTAGCGGGGGAATGTAGGGCAAGCGCGGAGTAATAAAAAAGTATTGACTTTTCGGTGACTGTACGCGGCGTGAAAGGGGTGCCGCGGCCTTGTCCGACATGAAAAGAGCTCCATTAATTTCACTTATTTCACCGAGGGCCCCTGTCAGGGGGCCCTAATGCGTCCCCGCCACACTTCTCACATCCACAGGCAGTCAAAAGACAGCATGTGTAGTCCCCAGACCGGGCCCCGGCTAACCAAAATGACTTCACATTATATAAATATATGAGAGAGGGGGGGAGGAGGTGGACGTTGAGAGAAAAAGTAATTTCTAATTCCCTTGGTTGAGACATAAAGCGAGGCCTCTCGTACGTAGCTAATTTTGCCCCCAACCTCTTCCTCTGACAAGCACACGGGGGCCCCACAGCGTAGGCTAGGAAGGCTGGCTTGTTACGACATGGATTACTAATATTCACACACACACACACACACGCACGCACGCACGCACACACACACACACACTAATAAATATCATACGCTGACAATAACCACTGGTGTTAGAAGATAACTACACCCGCATCTAGGTACATCACTCCCCATCAACATGTTAACACAAGGATTGTTAAATAACTATGCTCAATTTAAGAATCCATATATGTTATTTCAATGGTCTAAAATACAAATATTAGTGAACATGAACATGAACAACTCTCTCCCAAATAAAAACAAAAATCTAATATATGATGTCATCAAAGTACAAGGGCCCAGCTGTATTCATCGATCGCAAAACAGGCGGAAGGTATTACTGTTATTTGGTTTGTTTTCAAATTATAACATAATCAGGACCTAACATAATCAGGACCGAACATAATCAGGACCGAACATAATCAGAACCTAACATAATCAGAACCTAACATAATCAGGACCTAACATAATCTGAACCTAACATAATCAGAACCTAATATAATCATATTACATAATCATTTGCAGAAACAAGAGCTTTGCTAAGGGATGGTGATGTATCCATCAGTTCCAAAAGTGAATCCTCTCCATCTTCTTTTCTGTCCGTCAAAATGGACACAAGTCTGGCAGAGACAGACTACATCATCAGCCCTGTCCAACAAGTGGATACTACTCATTGATTTTTTTTTTTTTTTTTAAACAGACGTAGGTAGATAGACAGATACAGTGGATCAATGTAAGACCAAGAGAACAAACACACTTTCACTTTCGGTTTTAGCAAAGCTGTAATGAGTCAAACCTCCATTGATTGACAGGCATTTGGCTTGTTAGATTTTGATGAAGATCATATAGACTAGGCCAGTCCCCAAAGTTGTATAGTCAACTTTGATTGGTCAAAATTTGCAGATAGTCGACTGTTGAATGCAAAAAATTATAATAATAATAATTATTATTATATATTTTATTTGTATCATTCCATTTGGGCTGTGGGGGGGTGCTTAATGTCTGAAGGAGTCGACTGAAGGCTTCTTGTCCTCTGCGAAAGCATGCAATTGGTCCACTGATGGATACATCTTGATATTTGTCTAGTGTGTTCATTAGATGGGTGAAATCCTCTTTCAGTGCATCTGTGCCCTTTTTCTTAGGCAGTTAGCCTCGCTGGTATCCGCACCATTAGCGTTAGCCACGCTTCTAGGCCTCTTTGCTTTTGGAAAGAATGATAACAAAAATATATATATATATATAATAATAATAATTCAATGTATATATTTTTTTGCATTCGAAGAGGTTGGCAGTCGACTACGGCTCCTTTCGATCGATTAGTTGACTATTCGACCAGTCGGGGTCAGCCCTAGTATAGTCCAATCAATTTGAAGCACAAGGGCCTCCAGTGCACTCTATTTGTGTTCTATGTCACCCCCGTGCTTGTGGTGTGCTTGTGCATTTCCTCATGCTCATGCTTAGTGATGCACGATATATCGGCCGATATGGCTGTTTTTTTACACATCGGTATCGGTATCGGTCCGATATCAAGATAGGGCCGATATATAAATCTTATTTTTATTTTTTTTTACATGGTGTGGCCTTAAATAGTTTCAAAATATCAGTAATTTTTTTTTATTTTTTTTTATTATCTTTTCCCCCCTCCTTTTTCCGATTTTTCTCCCATCCCACTGTTAGTCGTTATGCCAATTCCCAACCCCCTTCCTGGTTGTTGCGCACCCCCCCCCCCCCCCCTACTGTTGGTCCGGGAGGCCGGAGACTGTCACATGCTTTCCTCCGACACATGTGCAGCCAGCCGGCAGCCAGCCTGGCAGCGCAGATTCTCACCGGGAGAGTGTAACGTGTGGAAGGTCACACTACCTTTCTCCAGATCCTACCCTCGCTGTGCAGGCGCCCAGACCGAACTGTAGGGGTCGCTGTCCACAACACCCAGGACCCACCCACGGCTTCCCTCCCCCTAACTCAGCCAAACGAGTTAGTATAGCGATCAGCCCAAGCCAAGGCAATGCTGACTCTCCGGGAGTCGAGACCGCAGCCTCTTGCATTGGTGACGAGCACAATCTCCGCTACGCCACCTGACCGCCCCAGTCATTTCTGAAAATAAGTTACAAAAGTAAAAAAAATTATGCGTTCTGGAAAATAACTCTTTATTTGATTATTATAAAAAAGTGTTTTCTATACAGAGATATCGACATCTGTAAATATCGGTATCGGCCAGAACAGCAATATTAATATCGGTTATCGGTATCACACAATTTTCACATAGGTGCATCACATGCTGGAAGGACACGTGACAAACAATATTTTGGGGACCTCTTTTCTCCTCTATAGCACCAATTTGATGAAATAGTGCTAAAAAACTCTGGATACATTTAACATTAATAGTAAAGCTACAGAGCTGACCAAAGCAGCTCTGTAATAATAATACATAGGTTTTTAAGGTGGAACCTCCAAGATAGAATGCAAGCTGGCTGACTGATGCTTTCTGATTTCTGGAACACCTTAACTAAAATGTGGAATTATGGTCTGAAACTGTCACTCACCGTCACCAACTACCAGCTAGTTTTCATATCCCGCCGTATTCCCAAAATGACTCACCTTGGGCGAGTAGGCTACCTTGAACTAGCCCTCACTACTACACGCACGCACACACGTACGCACGCACGCACGCACACACACACACACACACACACACACACACACACACACACACACACACACACACACACACACACACACACACACACACACACACACACACACACACACACACACACACACACACACACACACACACACACATACAAACACACACAAACACACGCACACACACACACTGGGGCTAGTCTTGGCCTTGCAAGCACCTAATAATGCGCCACGTCAAACTTCAAGTGGACTGAAGACAAGTGTATTGGTGGTTTGTTGTTCATGTGAAACAGCTTTCCAATTGACCCTGTCTACCTAAAGGGCAAAAAATGAACAGAAACCCACCTGGAAAAAAAATCATCATATTGATTGGAATGACTGTGCAGAATGTTGGGATTTCTCATTGAAACGTGCAACGAATAGAATTTAAACGAAAACGGTGCAGTGTCAGCAATTTCTAAAAGAAAAAATAACAATAAAATAATTTAAAAAACTCAAAAACTCAAGGTATACAGCAGTACGTCGTCCCCCCGACAGATGCATGGTGGTTAGAGAGAGACCGTCTTGAGAGACTTGGAAGGTCACAGGTTCGAACCCCGCAAAGTGTTATTGAGCAATACACTCAGAACTGACCTCCAAATGGCTGACCCTATACATTCTGAACCCCTCTCCTGTGTGTCTCAGAGGAGATTAGAAATGAGAGACACAATCAACACAAAAAGTTACTTGATAGAAATCGTACATGTTGTGTTGTGTTGTAACATGTTGGCCCGCGCCACATTATGCCTGGTCATATAATGCATATCCACTTGGGTGTGCATTAGAACTGACTCTAAAGGTAGGAATAAGTCTATCAACGGCTAATCTATGCACTGTTCAATTTAATGGGGCAATTAAAAAAAAAAGAAAAAAACAACAACCATTTTTACCATATTTTATTGATACAGATCTTTTCAGTGTGATTTGCAGAGTTTGGGAAATATCTGCTGTTAGAGATATGTCTGTTGTAGAGATATCTGCCATCACTGGAGCTGAATGGCATTTGGCTTGTGGTGCTAAAAAAGTGCAAAAAAGTGCCAAAAAGTGCCATTTTAAAAACTCAACAAGCAATGTCATGACCTGGTCACTCAAGATAATCCACAGACCTTGTTGTGAACAGTTTCATTAACTCATTCAGTGCCAGGGGTCGCTGTTTACCTTCTGGGTAGAACGCCATTGCTGTAAGTCAATTTTAAGCACTTGCGAGTGCTTAAAATATATGAAATATTATAGCTATGGATCTAATAACACGGTCGATTGTCAGTGAGTTGCTTCTGGTCAACATGCAAAAAACTAGGGATGTCCGATATTATCGGCCGACCGATATTATCGGCCGATATCGGCAGTAAAATGTGATATCGGAAAATATCGGTATCGGTTTAAAAACAAAAAAAAAACAATAACAATATTTGTTATATATATATCCAGTGAAATTATTAGTTACCTGAAATTATTCAGTTTTTTGGACAGGGAAACCCTGCATATATCGGTATCGGTTGATATCGGTTGATATCGGTATCGGAAATTAAGAGTTGGACAATATCGGAATATCGGTATCGGTAAAAAAGCCAATATCGAGCATCCCTACAAAAAACTGATTGTTTTTCATCCGTACATTTCCATTTTATACCGTTATACCGAATATGAGTATAGTTTGGGTGATTCTTAGTAATCCCAGGAAAAGACGCGATAATAGCCCTTTAGTGAAATACAGTTATCACGTTGTCATTTTTCGCCTGATTATCGAATCTTCCTGAAATCAACGCTAGATTATCGTTATTATCCCCCGCCACCAACAGTAAACAGCACATACACATACACACAGACAGCTTCGATCGCGGGAGAAAAAAATATCAGATCAACGCCAGATTGGATATATAGTAGATGTATCGTTGTAAACGCTCGTCTTACCGGAGTATTTAAACCCCGCCTGCACGGCTTAGCTCAGCCCAGAAAACAAACTACATTGTTTCAAATGGAGTGCAATAGCGGCCGAAGGCGTTAGAGGGCGGTATTGACCGTCTGCCAGCTCAGACACATTCAGAACAGTATGCACAGCCTGCCCTGATGAATTATGAATGGCAATAGCGAATAAAAGGAATAACGATTAAAACCCGATTTTTCTCGTGATTGGCGCTCAAGCGATGGCGCGTTAACCCGACTTGTTTCATCATTGGCGCAGAATGAGTTAAGAACTAGTACGGCAGGTGTACTTCGGTAGAGAATACAGGAGTTCCTAAATGAAACTGTTCACAATGAGGTCTGTGGATTATCTTGTGCAACGCGTTGAGCCCCACAAACCCAATGCCATTCAGCTACAGTGTACTGGAGTGACGACAGACATCTCTACGGCAGATATGTCCAAAGGTCGGCAAATCACACCAAAACTATCTGAATGGATAGATAGCACTCCGGGTAAAGGGGGACATATATATATATATATATATTTATTTATTTTTAAACTTGCCGTTTAAAAAGTGCCTAGCTGGTGGCTCGCATTGGTCTTAGCCAGATCCACGGTCCACTGACACCTCATTTACCTGAAATCAGGTACTTTCCAAAGTTTGGAGGCTCTTTCTTTCTGTGCGTGTGTGTGTGTGTGTGTGTATGTGTGTGAGTGAATGTTTGTGTGTTTAGGATGATGGGTGCCGACGACGTGTGTGTATCGGTATGTGTGTGCATACACAAATGTGTGTGTGTGACACACGTGTCAGTGTGTGTGTAACAAATGTGTGCATGTGTGTGTGCAAGAGGCTATCTGTAGACAGAAACTAATCAGTGTGTGTGAGATAAGAAAGCTGCCTTTATGGTGTATGGTAATGACCACCCCCCCCCCCCCGCCCCTCCAGCCCCATGCATAATCACCAACACCACTTCCTGTGATTGATGAAATATGCGTCTGTGAAATCCCACCAGCTTTTGTTATCATCCTGTTTTCTCTCCACCCCCCCCCCCCCCCTCCCATTCCATTCTCTCTTTTTCTTCTTTCTACCCCCCCACCCCTCTTCAACCCCCCCACCCTTTTATTCTTTACAGTGGCCAGAGAGCGACACATACAAAACAGGAAATTACCTGCACAGCAGGGGGTCTCACACACACATATATACAGAGGGCTGTGTTTTTTTTGTAAGGCAAAAATGTATGAGATGCATGAGAAAATAACGTTCTCTGAAGAAGATGAAGAAGAGAGAGAGATAAAAAGAGAGAGAGATAAATAGAGAGATGGAAGGGGGGGAAAGGAAAAGACAGGAGACATTAATTGTAATTTCCTTCAGACACAAGTGTTGGCCGAATGAGAGAGGGGGATGAGAGGAGAGAGGGATGGAGGGACAGAGATGGAGAGTTAGATGGATAGATGGTTTACGAAGCTCTGCTCGTTGAGACTTGACAGCATTAATGAGGCAAAGGGGGTAGGATCTACCACTAGGGTATTGCTGGGGTAAATACTAAACAAAAAAAAGTGTGAGACAACAAAAGATTTGTAATTAATTAATCTAATTAATCGCATTTTTATCGCATAACCATTTTAGGCCTGATATTCTATATTCTATAATCATATTTCAAATTGCATGTGTCCGGATGGCAGAACTCAAGCCTAGTAACAGACACAGTATTTCTGACACTGGGAATACATTCCCTGAGATCCATAGATGTCTCTAGAATCAGATACCAAGAACATGCAAATGGACCATATTAAAAAAATGTCTGTAAATGTGTATTCTACGTTCTTATGGAATAAATGAGATTTAAAAAATATATAAAAAAAAGAAAAAAAATGTTTAGTTAATTTTCATAACGTGATAATTGCTGTGTAATTAATTAATCTAATTAACGCGATAAACTGACAGCCCTAATATATATACATATATTATCTTTCAAATGCCCGAGTTCAATTAGGATTTAGTATCACCAGGCATAAGAACAGATAATGAAATCTACTGTAATCTACTGTACTTTTTTATTTTCCCCACAGTGAAACAGGAACAGTATAGTGTAGGAACAGTGTAGGAACAGATCTAATTGTTCCTACATGCTAAAAATAGGGAAGAGAAACTAACTGTGTTTCAATATTTGTCAAAAACTTTACCTTTTGTGGTAGAATTATCCCGAATAATAACAGTTATTGAAATAATTCATACAGAACTCTGAACCTTGAACGTCATAGAACTTTAAGGGAAGTTTAGTTTTGAAAAATTCCAACGCAGAACCAGACCTGTGGAAGACCGCTACAAAATGGCCGCAAAGAAACTACAATTCCCATTCCCCCGGTTTTACAAAATGGTCGCCTCTCGCGGATTATACAGACATTCCGAAGAGGAAAATCTATCTATATAACACTTTAACCTATTCCTAAACTAACGTATTGATGATAATATACATTCTAAATGCTGTTGTGACATGTTTATGATGTTTATACTTGAATACGCTTGAAATAAAATTCGCTAGTTTTATAGAACAGTCTGGAAAATATTGATTTATGACCAGATGTCATTTCGGGACCGGTACCGGTCCCGTCGGGTGGAAGAGATTAAGCATCTTAACTCATTCAGCGCCAGCCATTATCTTCATCCTTGTAGTCAATGGGCCACGCTTTAAAAGATAGACATTTTCACTGTGTGTCACGATGTTTGTAGAGCTATATCTATATTCTATATTATAGCTATGGAGACAATACTATGGCTTATTTGACAGTCACTATCTCTCGTCCAACATGTAAAAAATAGTAAATCTTTTCATGTATACGTTCGCTAATTCCTAGAAGCTGCGTTATGGAGCGCTATGTGCATTTTGCGAAAATCGTTTGCATTGCTCGTCTGGACACGATATTATTTCCAAATCAAAGGTATATAATAGGTATTATGTTTCATCATGAAGGCATCAAAGGGGGGGGTAGTTTTGTGATGCTCTGATCGTCAGCAACGGCATACGTTTTGAATACTACATACGTTGATCGTTGTGATCGATGTGAAATCATTGTAGCATAAAAGTAGGATTGATGTCATATAGTTCTTACCTGTGCTAGGAGGTATTGCAAAAAGAATATTCCAATTGTCTGATCGCGATTTCCAGTATTGATGTCCATCGGGTCGCTGACATGAAATTTGACAAACTATGCATGAAGTGTGCTGGACGCGTTCCAAGGGGCTCGACTGAATCCTTTCACTTGCCCGGGTACCATTTCTCCGCCCGGACCATATATAATGTAACACACAGTGTGAAATAAGGTTTCAAAGGGTAGGCGATACTGCCACCTAGCAGGATTCGGCCGGCATTGCAATCTCAAGGTCTCAGAATGAGTCCCAATGATACATCGAGGTCCGTGAGACTGTATAGAATAAAAAAAAATAGAATAAAATAAAAAACTATGAAAAAGAACGAAAACCCGACTATACTCGGGTTCTGGCACTCAGCGCATGGCGAGATAACCTGACTATAGTCGTGGTTGGCCGTGAATGAGTTAAGAGTATAACAGAGTGGTATCATTTTATAATAATTTACATATATTTGGTCTTTATTTGTTGTTGCTGAAAGGTACACAGACAATAATACAAAATATGTGAGAGAGCTATAGAGAGATAGAGAGAGAACGATAGAGAGATAGAGAGAAAGAGAAAGAGAGAGACAGATAGATAGGGAGAGAGAGAGAGATAGAGAGAGATAAAGAGGGAGACAGATATAGAGAGGGAGAGAGAGATAGATACAGAGACATATAGAGAGAAAGATAGAGATAGATATAGATAGATAGAGAAAAATAGAGAGAGATAGAGATAGATAGCCTACTTTACAAAAAAAGGTCATGAGTGGTGGAGACATAATGAAAAAACACACACACACACAGACACACACACACACACACACACACACACACACACACACACACACACACACACACACACACACACACACACACACACACACACACACACACACACACACACACACACACACACACACACACACACACACACACACACACACACACACACACACACACACACACACACACACACACACACACACACACACACACACACACACATTCTGAAACATCTTGGAAGAGGAGAGCTGATCTAAAACCAGCCTGCATGCTGAGGTCCTGTCTGAAGCGTGTCTGGTGACCTGAGCACTGACCACAGATCAGGTTGGGCTATTCTGTCCGTATACTGCCTTCTGTTTAAATACTGTAATACATAATTATTATGTCATTACGTTTAATTAACTTTCATTTCCTATCCCGTCTTCCCTTTGAGACCCACACACACATTTCACCAGAAGGGAGCGGGGGGGGGGGTGGGGGGGGGAGATATCAGGTAGGGGTTCAGTCAGTGGTTTGCTCAAGGACACCTGCCACGGGGATGCGACCCATTAGCCATCATAGTGCAGGGATGGAACCTATGACCTTCCAGTTATGGGACGATCTCTCTCTAACCAGCTACCTGGTTCTCCAGGGTGGGGCTACAGGGCCTATCAGGCTAGGGGCGTGGAGAAAGGGGTTGTGGGATAGCGGGAGAGCCCCGGGGGGGGGGGGGGGGGGGGGGGGGGTTGGCTGAGACACAGGAACGACGGGGAGATTGAGACCTGGTGAATAAAGCCAACCTCCCCCCCCCCCCCCCCCCCCCCAGCCTCCGCCTCAGGGTGCTATTACACATCTATAATGAGAAACAGAGAATGGGGGGGGGGGGACTCTCTCGCACCTCGGCTACACCTTAGATTAAATATGCACAATTCCCATGCAAAGCAGGCGAGGAGTGGGGCTGGGGTAATCCTCGCCGTGCTGTGGCTGTTTCACCCGGGGTTAGCAGCCTCATCAGTCAACGCAGGCCTCAGACACACCACATGAAGGCCATTTGCAGCTTTAAGTGTTTGTGATTGCTTCTTTTTATTTTTTTATTTGATGCCCCCCCCCCAAAAAACATTGGTTACTACTGGTGAGCATATTCAAATCCACAAGCGCTGGGAGGTACACCTATTAATGTATAACCGTCATGGGTCCATGCAAACTATAGAAAGAGATCATAATATGATACATGTATTTTTTAAGTTAAATCATTTGAATAAAAAGGCACTGTGACACTTCTATTACCAAACAATCAAATCACTATACTCTCGAATTTGCACTGGAAAAAACAAATATTGTAAAATATGGTTATACTGTCAAATATAAGAGAACTATTGTGATCATATCGTTCAGCCGTATAGCCATATAGGACACACACACACAAGTGAGCATGTACACAAACACAGACACACGTGTTGACAAAGAGACAGACACACACACATTTACACGCTATTTACTGTCCGTGCCTCTGCCTACCCTGCCATAGAGAAAAACACTGTCATTTCTCCTCTCTCGTGGTTTTTCTTCACTCTTTACACTATTAAAGCAGAAATGCCCCCACCCCACATTACATCATATGTGTCACATAAGTTAACTCATTCAGCGCCGTTCACGCATAAAGTTAACTCATTCAGCGCCGTTCACGCATATATACGCGTTTGTCCGCCAATCGAATAACGCCAACCACGTATATATACGTTATTGGATCGTTATCTTTTTTATTCACTATTTCCATTCATAAATCATCCAGAAAGGCTGTGGTACCATAATGCAATGTGTCTGAGATCGCAACGGTCCAATACCGCCGCTTGGTGGTATGCAGCCGATGTTGCACTTCCTTTGTTTCTCTGTGTATGACTCTGTGTATCATTGAAATTCCTCCAGGCAGAGTTTTCGAGTAGCCTGGACGCTTATAGCTTATCCGCAACAGTAAGATACTTCCGGGGTAGGCCTGATTGGCCCCGACAGGCACGTGACGCGCAACTTTCTCTGCCGCGGAGCGGCAGAGCGGAGCTCATTATATGCCAGTAACCGCCCCCTAATTCAGTATCCAGAAATAGCTCAATTGGCAAGACTGCATGGCTGTGGATCCTACGGCTCGTTGCTGGCGAGTTCGATTCCCTTCAATTATTATTTTTATTTTTTTTTAACGTGCATTCGCATTCTTTCGCCGTTTCATTTCGCCGGTTAAGTTTAGGCATTGTTTCGGAGTTGGTTAAGGTTAGGCATTGTTTCGGAGTTGCTTAAGGTTAGAAGGGTTAAGTTTAGGCGCTGTTAAGGAGCTGGTTAAGGTTAGAGTTTGACTTAGAGAATGGCAATCTTTTTTAACGTGCATTCATTTCGCCAGTTAAGTTTAGGCATTGTTTCGGAGTTGGTTAAGGTTAGGCATTGTTTCGGAGTTGCTTAAGGTTAGAAGGGTTAAGTTTAGGCGCTGTTAAGGAGCTGGTTAAGGTTAGAGTTTGTGTTAGAGAATGGCAATAGACAGCCTATTTCCGCGCGACAGCTCTCAGCAGCCTCGTTGCGCGTCCTGAGTTTGCCGCGTCACGTGCCTGTCGGGGCCAATCAGGCCTACCCCGGAAGTAACTTACTGTTGCGGAACAGTTACACGCAGCCTGGACCGAGGGGTATACCTGATCGCATTGAATCGCTTTCGGGACGCCCGATTCATTATGCTGTGGGGGGTTATGGCGTGGCCCAAATGGACATACGATCTAGCAGATGGCAATCAAATAATTGGAATATTCTTTTTGGAATCTCATCGGCCACAGGTAAGAGCAATTTAACATCAATTTCAGCTTGGTTGTGCATTGTTTTCATAGCCATCGCCCTGATCAGCGTATGCTGTTGTACTAACGAATGCCGTTATTGACAATCAATTAATCAGAAATGACCCCCCCCCTTTCATGCATGCATGATGGAACATAATATACCAATCATATGCATTTGAATTTTTTATTGTAGCGTGTAAAGGGACGAAATGCCAATGGATTAAGTATAATATGCGTTGCGGCCTAATACTAGCCTCCCAGGAATTACCCTAAGCCACTCTAAAACCATACTTATATTCACCACGGTATAAAACGGGAATGTATGGATGGAAAAAATATTCCTTTTTCACATCTTGAACGATAGATACTCGATGTAAAATGGGCCATAGTATTGCATATATAGCTATAATATTTAAATAGTTATAGCCCTGCAAACAAGGTGAGCGACTCCCACCGTTTACAGCGGTGGCGGTAGCTACTACAGGATGAGGCTAATCCGTGGCATCCAATGAGTTAAGGGAAAGGTGGTCCATGGATGATAAACATGACAGTTTCAGAGAAGGAATATAATACTTTTTTTGTGAAAAACTAAATCTAAATGGTGGCCATATTGTTTACTTATTATTTGAATATTGACAACATCTCTAGGATATCAAAGCAACAACACATGCCATGATAGGACAAACCATTGAGGAGCAGTTCACATTTTATCTTAGTCACCATCATGAGAACAAATTATTCAAAACTTGAGGCTTCCTAGCTATTGTACAACAAACAATTTGTCAATGTTTTGAGAATCACATCATGTGGGGAAAATCGAACAAAGCGATCTGACGGAATTACAGTTTGGCCTTTCAGGTTGATTCCGTTTTATCGACACTGTCGTTTCAGGGATATATTGAATGAATGAATGAATTGATTGATTGATTGAACATTTTATTAACAGATTGCAGAATGGGTACAAACAGTACGGCTCAATACACACAATTGTTAAGGGGATGCAGACCAGAGAAATACTTTCGTCTTGTTTCCATCAGGGTCCCCCATTTTCAATTCATAACATTTATGACAACATGACATACAGATATACAGTACTGTTACATCCAGACATTTATGACATACAAGATATACACATATACAGTACAGTACTGTTTATTTACAGACAGAGTTTCTAAAAGAGAATATATACATTTGAGGGGGAGGAAACTGTACATTGGGGTGGTTGGGGAGGAAACTGTACATTGGGGGGGGGGGGAAATGGGGGACCCTGATGGAAACAAGACGAAAGTATTTCTCTTGGGAGGGGGTTGGACATTTACCGGGGCCAGTTTCGAATGCGGCCTCCCGTAGGTGCTTTTTAGAGCGGTTTTGAAAGTGGGTAGGGATTCACATCATTTTACGGCTGTGGGTAGGGCGTTCCACATTGTTGTGGCATAATTGCGAACGTGTTTAGTCCCTTGTTTGAGCCTAATCTGGGTTGGACGTGATTTGTGGAACTCCCTCTGGTGTTGTGGTATTCACTGACCTTTGGGAAGTATCTCGACATGTACATGGGTACCTTAGTGGTGTAGTGTAGGTTCCTGTACTCTGTCGTCTAAGCCATCCTAGGTTGTCAAAATGGGCAGGGGTAAGGTGGGTTTTAGGAGTAAGGTCAAGCAGTAGTCTGACCAGTTTGTGATGAATCATTGCACTTATATAGTGTATTTCTAGACACTCAAAGCCCTTTACAATGTAGAGCAGGATTTGCCTCCTCCACCACCAATGTGTGGCACCCATCCTTGGGCTACGTAGGCTCAATGACTGCTATACCCTGGCACCAGGCCCACGACACACTACACAATGTCTGAAAGGCTCGGGAGACTATGATTGATATCAGCCAAGGAGAGGAATGATTAGGTGGCCTTGATGTCAGAGACCTGATTGGGAATTTGGCCAGGAACGTCGGGGGAACCCCCTACTCTTAACAGCACTCTCAACCACGACGTCGCGGTCACCATAACAGGAACACTGCCAAGTCCAGAGGACACTTCATGCTGGACAAAAACACCATATTCCAACAATGGGGCTCGAACCTGCAACCTTTCGATCACGCTGCCAGACAACTACAGTATAACCAAAACCAAAAAACAACATACCATGGAGAACATGGATGGGGAAAAGCTGGGAACCACCATTGGAAATTAAATAGTAATAAATAAATAAATAAATAAATAAATGCAATAAGCCTGAATGACTTCAAAACAAGGAATGAAAAGACAGAAATATGACAACCCTGTACGAGGGAAAACGGGCTGTAACGCAGGCCAAACAAATCCATTGTGCTGCTTGTATCAGGATATGTCTTCTCAGACCTTTCTTTTTTTTAGCAGCTGTACAGTGTAAAATACATGCATGTGTCCTGTCTGTCTGTCAGCCAGTCCACACCGGAGGCGCGTACATCTGCATTTTCACTCTCTGCATAATGTAGAGACTTCTATCACCAACACACTGCCTTAGGAGAGGCCTGTCGTGTTCCTTAGCAACGTATGTGTGTGTATTGAGTATATGTGAGGTGGTGGTGGTATTTTTTTATTTTGTTTTTATATATCTGACATCAGTAACTCACACACACACACACACACACACACACACACACACACACACACACACACACACACACACACACACACACACACACACACACACACACACACACACACACACACACACACACACACACACACACACACCACGCCTGCATGGAGGGAGAGAGAGAGAGAGAGAGAGAGAGAGAGAGAGAGAGAGAGAGAGAGAGAGAGAGAGAGAGAGAGAGAGAGAGAGAGAGAGAGAGAGAGAGAGAGAGAGAGAGAGAGAGAGAGAGAGAGAGGAGGGTGGTGATACATAGTATGGTTCAGTGGAGCATGTCTGAATTGTGACAGCCAGTCAATTAAGTCATACACACCCTTATCCAACTGCCTGTCTACAGAGTGCTGATTTCCATGTACACACACAAGGGAAGAAATATATACATACACTGGAAGCGTTCTCTCTCACAGACTCAGCCTCAGAAATAACCTGACGTCAAACAATTGTCTAGGTGTTTAGATGTATCGTTTTCAATTTCCCAGCTGAAATGGCTTTATATTCTGCTTTATTTTTTTTGGAATATACATTGCAGGTCTATGTGATAAATTATATCCATTTCTTTGTTTATTCATTGTTTTGATGACATAAAGGTGTTTCTCCTCACATTAAAGAAGGATTGAAAAGAAAAGGGGGCTGACTGAAACCATACTTAAATATAAGTACTTATTTCATCAACTAATCTCAACTCAATTAACCATTATGAATAACTTTTTCAGGAAAAGGTGCCATCTAAAATGCCAGTGCAGTATCAGGGGATATGCTTCGTCATGTGGACGAATCATTTCTGTGTCAGACAAGAAGGATACCACGTCAATTCAATATGTGACCAGGCACAGACTTGGGGTCTTGTTGAGGCCTTGTGGATTTTTTTCTCGATTGCATGATATGAAACTACAGGTTTGTACAGTAGATTTGTTTCAGTAGATCCGTACCCATCACACTCACCATCAATGATTCTACCATCACCCCCTCCCCCCTTGTCCGCAACCTCAGTGTCATCCTTGACCCCATGTCCGTTCCATTGTTAAAACCTCATACTTCCACCTCCGCAACTTAGCCAAAAGTCGTCAGTGCCTCTCCCCCCCTGCCGTGAATCCCTCATACATGCCTTCATCCCCTCCCGCGTCGACTATTGCAACTCCCTCCTCACTGGCATCACCTCCCGCCCCCTCCATAAACTGCAGATGGTCCAAAACTCAGCCGCCCGCCTCCTCACTAACACCCGGTCCCGTGAACACATCACTCCTGTCCTCCACTCTCTCCACTGGCTCCCGATCAAGGAACGCATCAACTGCAAAACACTAGTTCTCACCTTCAAAGCCCTCCATATCCTGCCCCCCCCTACCTGACTGATCTCCTTCTTCCTTACCACCCCACCCGTTCCCTCCGGTCCTCCTCCCCTGCTTCCTTCACTGTCCCGTCATCCAAGCTCAAACATTTTGGTGATCGGGCCTTCTCACGCACTGCACCTCGACTCTGGAATTCGACTACTTTGCCCACAGGGCCATTGCAATAAAGCTACCCCCCACCCCCCCGCCTAACACCTTCTCCCCCTGCCTAACACCTTCTCCAGGTGAGCTGCAGGAGAGCAGGGTTCGTGGCTTTGTTATTATGATGTGATGATGTGAGAGACAGTTTACTCCCAAGGCCTTGTCCAGACGAAGACGGAACAGATCTTTTTAGTTTTCATTTCGTTTTCATTTCAAAACGTTTTCCGTAAACACAAAATTCTCTCAAGAAATATGTGCGTCCAAACTAAACCACTGAAACGCTGTACCGCTGCCACAAATGTACAAAATAAATGTCTTTCCTGTTTTAGACATCGCTCTTTTATTTTTAAACCCCCCGACCAGAAGTGTTATTGTTGTTTTCGCTAGCGGAACAACTTGTGTTGTTCGGTTCTGTGCTTTTGAGCTGACGCTAGTTTCCAAAGGAGAGGAGAGAGACACCGCAGCCCTCATGCGCAAATGCAGCTACAGGCAATCGATGATGAGGAGGAAGGGCTGCTGATTTTAATCGGCAGGAGAGAGAGAGCGCGCCAAAGCCGTATATAATATAGTGTGGTCGTAGGCACGACAGCGCAGCTCGAACTACCTGTTGTATTAAATTAATTGATTGATGTTTAACTTGTCCCTGTGTCCAGTCCTTTCTACTAGCCCCGCCCGTTCATTGTAAACAATGATGCATGTAATGTTATGGTTTGTAACCGACCCCAATCGCACAACACAAGACAGGTATGATGGTTTGCCAAGAAACAGATATTTATTGAGAGACAGGGAAAAAGGGCACTGTCCCTTTAAGGGAGAACACAAATACAGGAATATAACAAGAGGGGAAAAACTAGGTGCCTTTAAGAGGCGGGCAGGAAAAGGGAACACTAAGGGAAGGTTAATGAACGCTAGGGGAAAGTTAAAGGAACACTAGGGGAAGGTTGAAGGAACAGAGGAACTAGAGACTAGGAGAAGTCGGGACAAGGAGAGCTAGGGAACAGGAGAACTGGGGACTAGGAGAACTAGGGACAAGGAACTAGGTGGAACTAGAAGGGGAGAACTTGGGACCAGGAACTAGGTGGAACTAGAAAGGGGAGAACTAGGGAACAGAGGGGACTGAGGCCCGCGGAGGCGGGCTGGGGAACAGGGAGGAACTGGGGACTGGTGGGAAAACATCTGGGCCGCTCTGCAGAACAGAGGAGAGGGTTAATATTCAAAAGGGAACAAACAGAGCAGATGCAGAACAGTCCAAATAAACAAGGTTACAAAGTAATAATATCTTCGTGTGACAAACACACAGGGGGAGATGTAATGTCCAAAAATACTATCTAAGTGAGAACAAAAACAGAGTGGGAGATGAAATGTCCAAACTACTAACTAAGTGAGAACTAAAGGAGGCAATACGCTGGGAGAGTGACATCACAATCAAAACTCACCCAGGCGTATGCGTAATGGTACAGGAAACGCAGCGGGAAGGGGGCAAGGGGCATTACGCTGGGTGAGTGACATCACAATCAAAACTCACCCAGGCGTATGCGTAATGGTACAGGAAACGCAGCGGGACGGGGCAAGGGGCATTACGCTGGGAGAGTGACATCACAATCAAAACTCACCCAGGCGTATGCGTAATGGTACAGGAAACGCAGCGGGAAGGGGGCAAGGGGCATTACGCTGGGTGAGTGACATCACAATCAAAACTCACCCAGGCGTATGCGTAATGGTACAGGGACAGCAGCGGGGCGAGGGCATCGCCACCGGGTGGC
This sequence comes from Notolepis coatsorum, assembly GCF_963971535.1. NCBI lineage: Eukaryota > Metazoa > Chordata > Actinopteri > Aulopiformes > Paralepididae > Notolepis > Notolepis coatsorum. The sequence continues at coordinate 102,732,409 of NC_140166.1, forward strand.
TGGCTGTCCGAGCCGAGGAACAGAGTGCTGGAACAGTGGCGGTGGCGAGGGTGTCGTCCACCGGGTAGCCGACTGTCGGAGCCGAGGAACAGAGTGCTGGAACAGTGGCGGTGGCGAGGGTGTCGTCCACCGGGTAGCCGCTGTCGGAGCCGAGGAACAGAGTGCTGGAACAGTGGCGGTGGCGAGGGTGTCGTCCACCGGGTAGCCGACTGTCGGAGCCGAGGAACAGAGTGCTGGAACAGTGGCGGTGGCGAGGGTGTCGTCCACCGGGTAGCCGCTGTCGGAGCCGAGGAACAGAGTGCTGGAACAGTGGCGGTGGCGAGGGTGTCGTCCACCGGGTAGCCGCTGTCGGAGCCGAGGAACAGGGTGCTGGAACAGCGGCGGTGGCGAGGGTGTCGTCCACCGGGTAGCCGCTGTCGGAGCCGAGGAACAGGGTGCTGGAACAGCGGCGGTGGCGAGGGTGTCGTCCACCGGGTAGCCGCTGTCGGAGCCGAGGAACAGAGTGGCGCGCCACACCTTGGTGTGCACGTCGGAACCGAGAGACGCATCGGGGTGCGTCTGCGAGGAGGAGTGTGCCAAGCACAAGGATCTTTGGAAGATGCGCGTTGCGCGCTGGAGACTGGAGAGCGTGCCAAGCCCTTGAAGATGCGCGTTGCGCGCTGGAGACTAGAGAGCGTGCCAAGCCCTTGAAGATGCGCGTTGCGCGCTGGAGACTGGAGAGCGTGCCAAGCCCTTGAAGATGCGCGTTGCGCGCTGGAGACTGGAGAGCGTGCCAAGCCCTTGAAGATGCGCGTTGCGCGCTGGTGACTGGAGAGCGTGCCAAGCCCTTGCAGATGCGCGTTGCGCGCTGGTGACTGGAGAGCGTGCCAAGCCCGAGGGTCCGGAAGATGCGCGTTGGTCTAGATGTGCGTCAGGACGAACAGCTGCGCTGGGGTCTGCAGTGGAACGCTGGGGTGCCTCCCGTGGAAGTTACAGGGAGCGCAGAACAGTCTCCTCCACAGGCTACGGCGACAGCAGACGAAGGCTGGAGCAAAACATCTCAAGGCTGGAGAAATCCATATACAGCATTGGTAGACCAGAGGATCTCCCGAAAGAGTCTAGATGTTAGAGAATATGACTCAGCATGAATACAACACGACCCCACGCCGAAACGAGGGGAAGAGCCCTGGTATTTAAAGCCCACAGGGGAACTAATTAGCCTGCCACCACAGGTGCGAGAGGTAATTGATAATAGTCCAGGTGTGGCCACTGAGAGTAAACGAGAGTAAAGAACGAGAGGGTGGGGGCTAGAGAGAGTGAGTAGGGAATTCCTAACAGTAGGCTTAAAGAAGACAGAGAAAGTTGGTGAGCAGCGGACAAAACCTCACAGTACCCCCCCCTCAACGGGAGCCACCTGGCGACCCAAAACAAATACAGACAGAGTGGCAGGGGGCAAAACAAGACAAAAACAAAAGGTACTGGCCAAGCCAGCAGGGGAAGCCACCACAAGAGTGGGGCTAGCAAAAGAAACAGGGTCGCCGAGGGGTAACTGGAGGAACTGGCCTAGAGGAAACCGGGCCTAGAGGAACCGGGTCAGGAGGAACTGGGTCCAGAGAACTAGTCTAGAGGAACTGGTCTAGAGAACTGGCCTAGAGAACTGGCCAAGAGAACTGGCCTAGAGAACCGGTCTAGAGAACTGGTTTAGAGGAACTGAGGGGCAAGCAGGGTAGCTAAGGGGTAACCATGGTAGCACCGGGAAAGGGCTAGCAGAGGGAAAGTTAGCTGCCAGGGCACTGATAGCTACAGGGCCTATGCTAGCTGTACTGCTACATCAACATAGAGGCTGTGCAAGCTGCCGAGCTAGGCTAGCAGAGGGAAAGGGTAGCTGCCAGGGCACTGATAGCTACAGGGCCTATGCTAGCTGTACTGCTACATCAACATAGAGGCTGCGCTAGCTGCCGAGCTAGGCTAGCAGGGGGAAAGGGTAGCTGCCAAGGCACTGATAGCTACAGGGCCTATGCCAGCTGTACTGCTACATTAACATAGAGGCTGCGCTAGCTGCCGGAGCTAGGCTGGCAGACAGGGCTGGACCAGCATGAGAGAACAAGCTAGCTGGAAGGACAGTCCTAGCTGTGTGAGATAAACTGACCTTGCTAGCTGAAAGGGCAGTCCTAGCAGTGGGAATACTGACCTTGCCAGCTGAAAGGGCAGTCCTAGCAGTGGGATAAACTGACCTTGCTAGCTGAAAAGGCAGTCCTAGCAGTGGGAGCAAACTGACCATGCAAGCTGAAAGGGCAGTCCTAGCAGTGGGGAAACTGACCTTGCTAGCTGAAAGGGCAGTCCTAGCAGTGGGAATACTGACCTTGCTAGCTGAAAGGGCAGTCCTAGCAGTGGGAATACTGACCTTGCTAGCTGAAAGGGCAGTCCTAGCAGTGGGAGATAAACTGACCTTGCTAGCTGAAAGGGCAGTCCTAGCAGTGGGGAAACTACACAAAAAAGTGGAGGCCATGCAGAGGGACCGGGTTAGCTGCTTGGGCCTGGCTAGCTACAGGGCCTATGCCAGCTGCAAGGCTGCATTAACATAGAGGCTGTGCTAACAGCCGGGGCCAAGCTAGCAGACCGGGGCCATGCAGAGGGAATTAGGTTAGCTGCCTGGCATGGCTAGCTACAGGGCCCATGCCAGCAGCAAGGGCTGCATAAAACATAGAGGCTGTGCTAGCAGCCGGGGCTAAGCTAGCAGACTGGGGCTCTGCTGAGGGACTGGGTTAGCTGCCAGGGCAAGGCTAGCTACAGGGCCTATGCCAGCAGCAAGGGCTGCATAAACATAGAGGCTGTGCTAGCAGCCGGGGCAAGGCTAGCAGACAGGGGCCATGCTGGTAGTAGAGGCCTAACAAGCTGCAGGGGGGTCAAACAGGGCTAACAGGGAAGCCAACAGGGCTAACAGGGGAGCTAACAGGCTAACAGGGGAGCTAAACTGGGCTAACAGGGAAGCCAACAGGGCTAACAGGGGAGCTAACAGGGGAGCTAGAGGGGAACTAGAGGGAACAAGAAAAAAAAGGCAAACTCAACATACACCGTCTGTGCTGGCTGGGGTCGTCGATTTGGTGGGGTCGTACTGTTATGGTTTGTAACCGACCCCAATCGCACAACACAAGACAGGTATGATGGTTTGCCAAGAAACAGATATTTATTGAGAGACAGGGAAAAAGGGCACTGTCCCTTTAAGGGAGAACACAAATACAGGAATATAACAAGAGGGGAAAAACTAGGTGCCTTTAAGAGGCGGGCAGGAAAAGGGAACACTAAGGGAAGGTTAATGAACGCTAGGGGAAAGTTAAAGGAACACTAGGGGAAGGTTGAAGGAACAGAGGAACTAGAGACTAGGAGAAGTCGGGACAAGGAGAGCTAGGGAACAGGAGAACTGGGGACTAGGAGAACTAGGGACAAGGAACTAGGTGGAACTAGAAGGGGAGAACTTGGGACCAGGAACTAGGTGGAACTAGAAAGGGGAGAACTAGGGAACAGAGGGGACTGAGGCCCGCGGAGGCGGGCTGGGGAACAGGGAGGAACTGGGGACTGGTGGGAAAACATCTGGGCCGCTCTGCAGAACAGAGGAGAGGGTTAATATTCAAAAGGGAACAAACAGAGCAGATGCAGAACAGTCCAAATAAACAAGGTTACAAAGTAATAATATCTTCGTGTGACAAACACACAGGGGGAGATGTAATGTCCAAAAATACTATCTAAGTGAGAACAAAAACAGAGTGGGAGATGAAATGTCCAAACTACTAACTAAGTGAGAACTAAAGGAGGCAATACGCTGGGAGAGTGACATCACAATCAAAACTCACCCAGGCGTATGCGTAATGGTACAGGAAACGCAGCGGGAAGGGGGCAAGGGGCATTACGCTGGGTGAGTGACATCACAATCAAAACTCACCCAGGCGTATGCGTAATGGTACAGGAAACGCAGCGGGACGGGGCAAGGGGCATTACGCTGGGAGAGTGACATCACAATCAAAACTCACCCAGGCGTATGCGTAATGGTACAGGAAACGCAGCGGGAAGGGGGCAAGGGGCATTACGCTGGGTGAGTGACATCACAATCAAAACTCACCCAGGCGTATGCGTAATGGTACAGGGACAGCAGCGGGGCGAGGGCATCGCCACCGGGTGGCTGGCTGTCCGAGCCGAGGAACAGAGTGCTGGAACAGTGGCGGTGGCGAGGGTGTCGTCCACCGGGTAGCCGACTGTCGGAGCCGAGGAACAGAGTGCTGGAACAGTGGCGGTGGCGAGGGTGTCGTCCACCGGGTAGCCGCTGTCGGAGCCGAGGAACAGAGTGCTGGAACAGTGGCGGTGGCGAGGGTGTCGTCCACCGGGTAGCCGACTGTCGGAGCCGAGGAACAGAGTGCTGGAACAGTGGCGGTGGCGAGGGTGTCGTCCACCGGGTAGCCGCTGTCGGAGCCGAGGAACAGAGTGCTGGAACAGTGGCGGTGGCGAGGGTGTCGTCCACCGGGTAGCCGCTGTCGGAGCCGAGGAACAGGGTGCTGGAACAGCGGCGGTGGCGAGGGTGTCGTCCACCGGGTAGCCGCTGTCGGAGCCGAGGAACAGAGTGGCGCGCCACACCTTGGTGTGCACGTCGGAACCGAGAGACGCATCGGGGTGCGTCTGCGAGGAGGAGTGTGCCAAGCACAAGGATCTTTGGAAGATGCGCGTTGCGCGCTGGAGACTGGAGAGCGTGCCAAGCCCTTGAAGATGCGCGTTGCGCGCTGGAGACTGGAGAGCGTGCCAAGCCCTTGAAGATGCGCGTTGCGCGCTGGAGACTGGAGAGCGTGCCAAGCCCTTGAAGATGCGCGTTGCGCGCTGGAGACTGGAGAGCGTGCCAAGCCCTTGAAGATGCGCGTTGCGCGCTGGTGACTGGAGAGCGTGCCAAGCCCTTGCAGATGCGCGTTGCGCGCTGGTGACTGGAGAGCGTGCCAAGCCCGAGGGTCCGGAAGATGCGCGTTGGTCTAGATGTGCGTCAGGACGAACAGCTGCGCTGGGGTCTGCAGTGGAACGCTGGGGTGCCTCCCGTGGAAGTTACAGGGAGCGCAGAACAGTCTCCTCCACAGGCTACGGCGACAGCAGACGAAGGCTGGAGCAAAACATCTCAAGGCTGGAGAAATCCATATACAGCATTGGTAGACCAGAGGATCTCCCGAAAGAGTCTAGATGTTAGAGAATATGACTCAGCATGAATACAACACGACCCCACGCCGAAACGAGGGGAAGAGCCCTGGTATTTAAAGCCCACAGGGGAACTAATTAGCCTGCCACCACAGGTGCGAGAGGTAATTGATAATAGTCCAGGTGTGGCCACTGAGAGTAAACGAGAGTAAAGAACGAGAGGGTGGGGGCTAGAGAGAGTGAGTAGGGAATTCCTAACAGTAGGCTTAAAGAAGACAGAGAAAGTTGGTGAGCAGCGGACAAAACCTCACATGTAATTTGATTAACTGTGTGTTGTAGCTATGTTAATAATGCGCATGCGGGTTAACTGATTAAGCACCAGCTATTATCCTCATCCTGTAGTCCAGTGTTTCTCAAAGTGGGGGGCGCGCAGAGGCATGACAAGGGGGGCCTTGAGATTAAAAAAGAATTTTTTTTTTTTTTTTTTTTTGGATTACAGAAAATACAGTGTAGTCAATGGGCCAGCTTTCCTTTGCCTATTTTCACGATGCGTCACAATGTTTGCAGAGCTATATCTATATTCTATATTATAGCTATGGAGACAATACTATGGCTCATTTGACAGTCACTATCTCTCGTCCAACATGTAAAAAATAGTAAAAATGTTCATGTATACGTTTGCGTGTTATCCCGTGGTGAATATTGTATAGTTGTATATTGTATAGTTTCAGAGGGCTAATTCCTTAAAGTTCCTGAGAGTTATGGAGCGCTATGTGAATTTTGCTAAAGTCGTTCGCGTTGCTCGCCTGGACACATTACTATTTCATGTCAGGGACCCGATGCACATCAATACTGGAAATCGCGATCAGACAATTGGAATATTTTTTTTGCAATACCTCCTATCAAAGGTAAGGACTATATGACATCAATCCTACTTTGATCCTACAATGATTTCACATTGATCACAATGATCAATGTATGTAGTATTCAAAACGTATGCCATTGCTGACGATCAGAGCATCACAAAACGACCCCCCCCCCGTTGATGCCTTCATGATGAAACATAATACCTATTATATACCTTTGATTTGGAAATAATATCGTGTCTAGGCGAGCAACACGAAAAACATTAGCAAAATGCACATAGCGCTCCATAACTTCCAGGAATTAGCCCGGATCACTCTGAAACTATACAATATTCACCACGGGATAACACGCAAACGTATACATGAACAAATTTGCCGGACTATTTTCTCCATAGCTATAATATAGAATATAGATATAGCTCTGCAAACATTGTGACGCATTGTGAAAATGTATTAAGAATTAAGAGCATAGTGTACCACAATTCAGAAGTGTGACATAGTTCATAATGGCAGATCATAGTTTGACACAGTTGAGAATGTAAGAACACAATTGTATCACTGTTCACATGTTTCCTGTCTGAGAGGTGCTATGGCGCAGAGACATGCATCATGCATCATACCTTGAGCACTGTAAATGGCTGACTGTATTTTACTATGCTAAAGCAGCCTGCGGTGTTAGGGAAGGAGACCCCTTTTAAAACACTGACATCACCATCAGGGCTCTCTCTCTCTCTCTCTCTCTCTCTCTCTCTCTCTCTCTCTCTCTCTCTCTCTTTCTCTCTTTCTCTCTCTCTCTATCTCTCTCTCTATCTCTCTATCTCTCTCTCTCTCTCTCTATCTCTCTATCTCTCTCTCTATCTTTCTCTCTCTCTCTCTCTCTTTCTCTCTCTCTCTCTCTCTTTCTCTCTCTCTATATATCTCTTTCTCTTTCTTTCTCTCTCTCTCTCTCTCTCTCTCTCTCTCTCTCTCTCTCTCTCTCTCTCTCTCTCTCTCGTTCTCTCTCTCTATCTCTCTATATATATATTTCTCTCTCTATTTCTCTCTTTCTCTGTCAGGGTGAATGCACACTACAAAGACTTCCTGCATCTTTTCTGAATCCAGTGTCTCCCTTCTTAAAGGGGTATTTTGCAGATTTCTAACCTGAATCCATATCATTCTGTTGTGAGGAAGACATTGGCTTATTGCACATCAAACACGTTCTGTATTTTTGAGAGCTTGGCTACATTGCCCCAGGTTTCTGAGAACTCAGTACCTCTCAGTCACAGGCTTCAGTTTAAGGATAGGAAATCACTATGAAGTCTACGGAGCTTCAATTCTCACCATTCAAACCAGGAGTGGATCAACACTGCCAGATTTTTGCCACATTCTTTGAACAAAGGAAACACCAAAATATATACCGCCCCTAAAATCACTGAGGCGAATTCCCTCTGTAAATAGAATGGTCTGCATCGGATGGCGAGTGTCTCTAGCTCAGGTGAGCATGACCGGTGCAATATTTTCGTGTCAGTACACCACCTTTGATTGACGTAACAAGCAAGGCCGCCGCATAGTTGTTTCAGAGACTCTGTAGTGCGATCCGCCCAGTGAAAAGAGAAACCCTCTAACAGCGTGGGTATGCCAGAATTAAGCCATGTCTCGCTGAAGCACATGACCGAGATTATGTTAACATCCAGTTTGTTAGTTAAGGACATTTGAGAGTATTATATTCGGTATTGGAGAGCGGTGCCTGCACCTTCTGTGACGCACACGAATGCCAGCCACGTCTACCGCGTCTCCTAAGGCATAAAGCTGGTGTGTGAAACCGAGCCGGATTGTTGAACAACAATCAACATGACTATGACTATGACTAGAAGACAACGCCGACAACAACCCGGCCCTCAACCCCAAGAAAACCAAGGAGCTCCTCGTGGACTTCAGGAAGACTAGAGTCAGCACGCATGCCCCCGTCCACATCAACGGGACGGAGGTCGAGCGGGTTTCCAGCTTCAAACTCCCGGGAGTCCACATCTCCAAGGACCTCTCTTGGAAGCTCAACACCTCAGCACTGCTCAAGAAGGCTCACCAGCAGTTCTTCTTCCTGAGGAGACTGAGGAAAGCCCACCTGTCCCCTCAGATTCTGGTGAACTTGTACCGGTGTGCCATAGAAAGTATACTCACCAACCGCATTACAGTCTGGTACGGCAATTGCACTGCCTCTGACCGGAAAGCACTGCAGAGGGTGGCGAAAACTGCCCAATGGATCACCGGTATCACTCCCTACTATTGAGTCTATCCATCACAAACAATGTCTGGGGAAGGCACGCAGCATTGTCAAGAACACCTCTCATTACAATCATGGACTGTTTGCCCTCCTCCCCTCCGGGAGACCTACATGAATCTCCGCTCTAAGTCAAGCAGACTTAGGAACAGCTTCTTTCCCTCAGCTGTCATCTCTCGGAACTCTGTGCCACGTTGACAGCCCCCCCCCCTACCATATAAACTCTGAACTCTGACTCCACTGCCTACACCCTAGGTTGTTACCCACACTGTATGACTGAACTCAGTTGCCTATACTCAATTTATACCTACCTACTCCTATCACTGTCTACAACTGCCCTAAACTATACCGCATATTTACATTTATATTTGTACATTTACCGCATATATATCCATATTTGTCTGCATGTACCTGCATATAACCCATAGCTCTGTATGAGTTGGCCTATATATATATTCTCACCGATTATATATATATATCCACACCTGTTTGTATTTACATGCACATAGACCTTTTACATATCTGAAGATACTATATCTATATCTGTACATATCCTACTCTTACTAGTTACGCTGTTGGCTACCATACTGTCTTTACATCTGTATCACTGTACATATTATAGTAGAACTCTGTACATACATCTGATTAGCACTACACTCAGTAGTACTAATTTGTATATTTTTTACCCAGTTTAATCACCTCTACATTGTATATTTCTGTTGCACTTTACTGCTACATTTGCACTCTAGTTGGATACCAAACTTATTTTCGTTGTACTACAGTGGCGGCCCGTCGATGCTTCGCCACTAGGGGCGCTATACCAAACATTTTGCAAACATGTACAGTACCACGCAACCGACTCATGGCAAGACGTGAGCGATTCGACTCACGCTCACGGCAATGAATCGGCTCTTATGAACGAGTCGTTCAGCTGTTACTACAACAACACACAACCAGTCAAATAAAGTATAGTCTAATTCACAATCACAACTTGAAACACAATATATAAATAGAAAAGTTAGAAACAAAACTCGCTCCGTCTCCAAACACGCAGATCTCTCCCTCTCTCCTTCTCTCTCTCACACACGCGCGACGTGGAATCGATTCGTTACACAATCAGACCTATGATATACCAAGAATAACTTATTAGCACACTAATTAGCAGAGAGTTGGGAGAGAGAGAGAGAGAGAGAGAGAGAGAGAGAGAGAGATAGATAGAGAGATAGAGAGAGAGAGAGAGAGAGAGAGAGAGAGAGAGAGAGAGAGAGAGAGAGAGAGAGAGAGAGAGAGAGAGAGAGAGAGAGAGAGAAGAGAGAGAGAGAGAGAGAGACTCACTGTTTAGTTGACACGTCCAGGGCAGGACTCAGGGCTTGCCTTGATAAAGTGTATAATCCACTGTTGATGTATTCAGACCACTGTCCACTTGTGTCCAGACTGCATCCGCCATATAGCTTGTTAGCCAAGTGTTAGCTTGTTAGCAGAAGCACCACACAACACAAGTACTTCATTCCTTTTCCATTTCCGCTCGAACAGACTGCAAACTACCTGGCGTTCTATCGCCACGCTCTAAGACAAACTCTAACCTTAACCAACTTTGAAAGAGTGCCTAAGCTTAACAGTCTAAAGAACTTGCAGTCACGGCACGCTCTAAGACAAACAGCTGCCTGCATCACCAACCTAGGAATAAGCTAGAATTGGAATAAGCTAGAATTGGAACATTAGAAATTGGATTCGGCCAATCAGAGATCGTCTCTGTGAAATTCTGCTACGGAAAAAAATACTGGCGTCGGCCAATCAGAGAGCGTCTCCGCGAATGCGGCTACAGAAATGTTTCACCTACTGCTAGACCGCTTCAAATCGCGCCCGGATTCCAACATAATAGTCATATTTCAACGCACAACGCGTTATGCACTGATTGGCTGTGACGGATACAGCGATCAAACTGTGACGCGCACTCAGAGCGCTATCGCGTCTAGCCCGGGCCGAGAAATACGAAAAAATAAAAAAACGTCACTTCCTGCTCAGGAAAACGAGTGTTTTTTTATTTTAGATAATAACGTTATATTGTGCATTGGAAATACAAACTATACTTAAAATGAATAAATATTATTCATTTTAAACATGTTATTTATTTATAGGGCTATAAAACAAAAACAAAACGATACTTTTTCTTGTTCTACTCTCATATAACCAGGCAGGGCCTGAAGGGGGGCGGCGCCCTTGCGCCCCTAGTGGCAGAGCCGCCACTGTTGTACTATACTTGTGCTGTATATGACAATACATCTGAATCTAATCTAATCAAATGTATCATTGAACAAATATGTTACATCTCTGCATGATTTCCTTTTTGCATAAGGCAGTGCATTTGGCTTTTTTTATAAATTAGTTTGAGGTACCGTTTGAAGCAATGATTTTCGCTCACCCACCTAACAGTCAAAACTATGTCAAGTTCAATCTTGGGACACCTCAGTAAAAACTTATCCCATGTGAATGCACATCTGTAAATCATGGGAGGTCAGGGGTAATTGTCTATTACCATGGGTCCCCACGTAGCCTAATATTAGTCCAGTGCAAATAGGAAGGGGAAATATTTCACAACAGAATGTACATTTCTTTGATTTTGGAAGCTCTGTCCATGTTCATTCTAAACCGGAGTCGGAGGCTGACTGGTTGACTGCACTGCTGAGGAGTTTTACTTTCACTCTCGGTTGCCACGTTGTGCAGGATAATTCAGCATCATGATGAATGAAAGAGAGGAGACATCTCTCAATCAAATCTGGCAACACAAATCCTCCAAAGACAGCCCGATTTGATTTGTGTCACTATATATAACTCAATTAAAGACTTTTTGCGGGGGAGTGACGTGAGATTAATGGGAGGAATTACCAAAAGGGAGCACAGCAGGAGAAAGAGTTAAAAGTGAGAGAAACCAGGAGGGAAGATGGGACTGTTGGAAGGTATACGATTACCTCCCTGAAATAAGGTATTCCATCATTGCTACATATCATAAGTAATCGTGAGGAGGGACAGCTTTTTCTCTCTGCACCTTGCAAACAGAGCACAAGCCATCTTATTGCCGACTTCATGCCTAGCAGCATGTTGGTCTTCTACAAAGTGCTGGTCTGACCCGTTCACACAGAACATGAAGCCCACAGTTTCCCCCTGGCTGAAAGGGGTTTGCGAGTAGATTATATTCATCATTGTTTTTCTTCCATCTTCAAAGTCACTGGTAATCACTAACACAGATGGTTAATTTAATAAAAAATGCCTTTTTCTACTTAGACAAGCTTCTACACATGCGCCTTCCAGTGGTTTCTGCCACAGCGTCCCTAGTTACCATTGCATCACTCGATGTGCGCTTCCCAGCCTTTTGGCAGAGATTGTGATTCATTTTAACCATCTTCAAAATGTACATTTAACCTCTAGAACAGTGATTCCCTACATTTTCTTTTTATAGACAATTTCGTTTTTGCTCCTGTTTATGGTCGCGCTAGTACAGTATCTCTCATCTCCTCTGCATTTCACAGAAGAGACACAAGGTGAAGTGAAGAGAACGTTACTTGAGTTGACGACTCGTTACGTTACTGTAAGTGTTTGGAGAAGAACAAGACTCGAGATGAATCCGAGATGAGATAGAGAAGTACACACAGGGCAAGTGTATGGTGAATGCATCCCAGCAGACTTGGTAAGCTACCATGACATGCTGAAAGTGTTGCCACTCTGTAGTTATGTCTTAACAGTTAGCTTTGTTAGCTAGATAGTTAGCAAAAAAGGTAACATGCTGTGGTTAGTGGCTCAAGAGAAGACAGTTTAACCAACAGACAGGAGAGGGAGGGGAGAGACTGATTGGTCGCTAAAACCTTCAACCATCAAATAGTTCTGCTCACAGTTAACGTTTTGCCCCAGATTGCGCCCATTTTGGGACAAAAATCTATGTCTAATATCCTGGAAACTGATCACACCCTGTCTCTTAGCCCTTTCACTACCACAATTACAAGGGTTAATCACCATCTTGGAGTTCCTGAGAGCATTCAGTACATTCAAATTTGCATGCAAGGAAGTTAGATGCTATTGCATTTTCCTCTCTTATAGCGTGGAGGAGGATCCTTCTTGCTTGACAATCACATGTTCCCGCATCACCAGCTTCCTGGCTAGAAGATACAATGTCTTTCATTAAAGCAGGGGTCCCCCAGAAGTTCACTGCTAGATAGCTGTACCATCTCACCTATGTGCAACCTCGGGGGACTCTGCT